>NC_135237.1:31416714-31766714 GCF_051348905.1 Ranitomeya variabilis
CGCTGCGGCGCAGACCGCAAATGTGAACGTAGACTTAAATAGCTAGATAGAGCTGGATCCGCGGGCTGTGATCTGGCCTACGCTCAGCACTCTGCGGAGCGCTGTCATTCAAAACACGTCCACTCATTTTGGTGTTTAGTCCCAAAATGGAGGATGGAAGAAGAAAAGGGTTGGACAAGGAAATGACATCATTTCTTTTTTTTTTCCCCCACTGGTTAAAGCTTTATTTGTGTCAAACACAGACAATCTGCAGAGAAAACTGCATAAAAAACCGCACTAAAAACCGCATCAAAAACGCACCTGCGTTTTCTGCCAAGAGCTGCGGTTTTTGTCCTGAAAAAAAAGGATTGAAATCAGGATCGTGTGAACATACCCTTACCGTACAGGGTTACGAGGGGGGGCGTCTGACTGACGCCTGCCCTAGTAACCTGGGGTTAGTGACAGTGGGGTTAGTAAACCCCAGCTGATGTCTGTTCCGCTTGCTGAGGCGTCTTTGGCTCAAGGCCATTGCAGCTGGCAGAATCGACATGATGTTAACTCCAGTGTGTATTGTATTCTGAGTCATAAAGACAGGAAATGACCTCAATGACTTTTTTTTTTTCCCCTTTTTTTTTTTTTTCAAACAAACTTTATTTTCAGTACACAATGCTGAAAAAAACGCAGCTGCAAAAAACGCAGCAAAAAACGCTGTGTGTGAAAGCAGCTGCGTTTTTTGCCTGCGTAAAAAAACGCAGGTAAAGCAGCAGCAAAATACGCGCGCGTAAAAATACGCAGCAAATATGCTGTGTGTGAAAGTAGCCTTATTTCACCAACTTATTCCATAGCGAGTACACTGTCACTGACTACACTGGAGAAGCGCCGGCTCCTCTTTATATTGCAGCTTTTGGGCTCCGCGGACTTCTCGTCCTCTAAGTTCCAATGTTCCGGTTCTGTCACTCGTATCACAAAGGCTCATCAGGCAGATCCATGACTAATGCTGCTCCCATCAGCCCGGCGATGTGAAATAACTACCCGCAGACCCCCAATTATCCGGGGAAACAGCTGCATGTGCGCTAATTATGGCGCTCGCTGAAATAAAGGCCGCCCTGTTCACTCCCTCATAGGGTCTCTAATTACTACGATAAGAATCTTTTTCTGATAATTTTTCCATCACGGCAAAAACCATCCTGCAACAGCATACAATAATAATCGATAAGGAGCTCAGCTTAAAGGGATGGATGGGAATTTTTAAAGGGAACCTGTCAGGATGATATTACTCCTGGTATTAGTGGCATGACATTATAGGTCTTAGAAAGCAATAAAAATAATACTTGTCTTGTAGTAATCCGATGTGCCGACGCAGAGAAATCAAGCTTATTATCCACATGCAAATTAACCTGTAGGGGCATTGGGGGCGTGACTATTTACTATAAATGCATCGGCAAGCAGGAACGTGGCGGGTCACGGGACGGGACACCTGTGTTGTGGCATCGGACTACTCACATGGCCACTTAAACAGGTTACTGCTTATCTCTAACCGTAAATTAGGGGGTCACCTGACATTAGAATGAGCAGAACATCATATAGAGAAAGCAAGTCTCCTTTAAAACCCTACCAGCATCGGCCACAAGGGGGAGCAATCACTGGAAGCCATATGTATACATATGTACGCTGTGAGCTCCCTCTGCTGGTGGCTGCAGGTAGCCTGAGTGTTATCACTGGATTCAGCGGTACTAAGTGTGCTGGCACGTGGAGGCGCGCAGGTGCCTGTCCTATATCTACACATAAGTATGAAGCCCCCAATAATTTACAAAATCCCCATAAATACTTTCCAACTGCAATAATAGGAAGAAAATAAGACATCTCCCGAACATTGTCAGAATCGATCTATGGGGCGACGTCGATTTTGACCTTTAAAGGTTATCGCGATGCAGAACATCACATTGTGAATATTTTCTCCTGTAAATTCAGAATTGATGTCTCCATCATAAAAATATCGGATCCTAAAAAATATAGAGACTCTTGTTTTATTATTTAATCTTATTTTGAACACATAAAAAAATGGCGCAGGCTGTAGAATGTTACCCTCATCCCCTTAGTTCTAGGTATATTCTTGCTACAATTTTTTGTCACAATGACCAAATAATTTTGGAGGTTTTTTGGGGACGATTCGTGGAACTTTTTTTCGGACATTGTTGTTACCGTCCTTTTATACCTATTAATAACAATGCATACTTATCTACAAAAACGATCACCTCTCCACTAATTTGTCAAATTATTATCGACCCAGAGAACACGGGAAACCAGTGCCTCCAATTACCTCCCCCGTGGCCTGCGGTCTGGTGGCAGGTGGAGGATCCGCTATATAGGATACACTTAAAACATGAAAGTACTTAGCACACAAACTGGCCAATTCATGAGAGCCCACGAGCCACGACGAGGTGACCTCTGTTTAATGGGACCCTAAAACTAATCAAATACACCTCTCCAGGGCAGATGGCTGTAGTCATACATCCGTGGAACGTGTGCTAGTGCTGCCTGTATTTTTCTTCGGACAGCACATAGAGTTTCATGGATCCGTACACACATCCGGTCCGCGAGACTCCGAGCCCGGCCTATTATCATCCGCTTTGTGGATCAGACTCGGACATTAAAAACTATGAGGACCGGTATTTAACGGACGCAACGGGGAAGACTGAGTCCTGGGTTCAAATCCCACCCAGGACAACATCTGCAAAGAGTTTGTATGTTCTCCCCGTGTTTGCGTGGGTTTCCTCTGGGTTCTCCGGTTTCCTCCCACATTCCAAAGACATACTGATAAGGAATCTAGATTGTGAGCCCCATCGGGGACAGCGATGATAATATGTGTAAAGTGCTGCGGAATATGTTAGCGCTATATAAAAATAAAGATTATTTATTTATGTATTTATACTGCAGAACTCCATCCAAGTTTCATTCGTTTTTAAAACGACAACTGCAAAAAAAATCTAGTCTGTTTCTCACGGATCGTAACAAATGGATGTGTGAATAGAGCCTAGAAATAAATCTATCTATTATCCATCTATCTATCTATTATCTATCCATCTATTATCTTTTACATATCTATTATCTATCTATCTATCTATCTATTATCTATCTATTAATCTATTATCTATCTATCTATCTATTATCTATTAATCTATTATCTATCTATTATCTTTCTATTATCTATCTATTATCTAGCTATTATCTATCTATTTATTATCTATCTATTACATATCTATTATCTATCTATCTATCTATCTATCTATTAATCTATTATATATTATCTATCATCTATCTATTATCTGTCTATTATTCTATTATCTATCTATTATATATCTATTATCTATCTATTACAGTATTTATTATCTATCTATCTATCTATCTATCTATCTATCTATCTATCTATCTATCTCTGAATTGAGTGGCAGGTTGCTTCATCTCCTCTGAATTGCGCTCTTATGTCCAGCAGAGAACCGCACCAGCTCACTGTTCTGACTATCCACATGTCTACCTTTCTTTCTAAACTTTAAGAAACTGACCGTCACATTGAAACAGACTAAGTGTGAACAGGTGCTGAACCTAGAGTCACCAACTCATATACTCTCAAACAACAAGGCAGCACTCTGTAGCGCCAAAACTTGCAAACATGAAATGTGAAAATTGAGAAAGCTTAGCACATAGATTCAGCACCTGTTCACACTTAGTCTATGTTTGGATGTGACGGTCAGTTTTTTGAAGTTTGTATTCACTAGCCTTCTGACTGAGCACTCCTCCTTTTAGCCACAGGTGTTTTTAATCCCAGCAGGACCACTACCCCTCCACAGAGAGAGAGATTTTAGTCTAACAGAGGATTTATGTTCCTATACAGATAAAGACATTATTCTAAGCGAGGAAAGGCACTGCTAGGTTTCCCAGAGAAACGCCTTATCGTGGCTACCAGGTACACATGAATTGGCCAATTTATGCACTAAACTTTCTCAATTTTTCATATTTCTAGTGCAGTAATGCACTTCAATTTTCACATTTCATGTTTGCAAGTTTTGGACCTTTCTTTCTAGTTCAGGGCTATAAATTTCCGGTGATGTTACAACAAAGAATTTGGAATCTGGGGGTTCTGTGGAGGCTACAATCACAGCCCGGGCTGCATTACTGTATTTTCTTGCACCTATAGCCTCTCCCATCCATGTCTAGTGTCGAGAATCCATACATCCCAGCGGTATAACACAGGCGACTTCTTGCTCGTACCTGCCGTCTCTTTGGGCAGCTCCTCCTTCTGTAACGGTTTTGACAAATATTCCAAGTTTCTCCAGCCCCGTGTCCGCTCCAACCCCCATTCCAATGATGCTGACGCCGAGACCTTCTTCATCTGTAAGAGAAGATCAGACGGTTAAGGAGAGAGTGGAACTACAGAGTTCAGCTACACCATAAGTCCAACTTCTAAATGTATCCAACATATAGACGTATCACATTGTCTTCCAGGTGATGGCCACCAGGTGACGACTTACATAACGCAATAGTTACATAGTTCTGCCGGGAAACCTCGGCTCCTGGCATCACACGAATCAGACACACACCAGCGACCCAACACTGGACAGACCGAGTACCCTACACGGAATATATGATATCAGCAGGTGGTTTCCATGTTATGGCCGATCGTTCCATGTTCATTTCACTGTATATTCCCCAGAAGAACCTCACTGATTACATTGCCTCCTCCGTCCAATCAGTCCATGAGGAATATTATCACTATTGGGGGCACTTTGAGGGGCTCTATTACAGAGAGGCACTAAAGGGGGAATAATACAGCTAATTTCTCTATGATGGGAGTATTATTACTTTGAAGGAACATTATTACCATTGGGGTATAACACGGGAGCACTATTACTGTTGGGGGCATTTTGGAGGAGCATTATTACCATTGGTGTATAACACGGGAGCACTATCACTATTGGGGGCACTCTGGAGGATCATTATTATTACCATTGGGGTATAACACGGGAGCACTATTACTGCTGGGGGCACTCTGGAGGAGCATTATTACCATTGGGATATAATGCGAGAACACTATTGCTGTTGGGGGCATTTTGGAGGAGCATTATTACCATTGGGGTATAACGCGGGAGCACTATCACTATTGGGGGCACTCTGGAGGAGCATTATTACCATTGGGTTATAATGCGAGAACACTATTGCCGTTGGGGGCATTTTGGAGGAGCATTATTACCATTGGGGTATAACGCGGGAGCACTATCACTATTGGGGGCATTTTGGAGGAGCGTTATTACCATTGGGGTATAACGCGGGAGCACTATCACTATTGGGGGCATTTTGGAGGAGCATTATTACCATTGGGGTATAACGCGGGAGCACTATCACTATTGGGGGCACTCTGGAGGAGCATTATTACCATTGGGTTATAATGCGAGAACACTATTGCCGTTGGGGGCATTTTGGAGAAGCATTATTACCATTGGGGTATAACGCGGGAGCACTATCACTATTGGGGGCATTTTGGAGGAGCATTATTACCATTGGGGTATAACGCGGGAGCACTATCACTATTGGGGGCATTTTGGAGGAGCATTATTACCATTGGGGTATAGCGCGGGAGCACTATCACTATTGGAGGCACTCAGGAGGAGCATTATTACCATTGGGGTATAACGTGGGAGCACTATTACTGCTGGGGGCACTCAGGAGGAGCATTATTACCATTGGGGTATAACACGGGAGCACTATTACTATTGAGGGTATTTTGGAGGAGCATTATTACCACTGAGGTATAACGCGGGAGCACTATTACTATTGGGGGCATTTTGGAGGAGCATTATTACCACTGGGGTATAACGCGGGAGCACTATCACTATTGGGGGCACTCAGGAGGAGCATTATTACCATTGGGATATAATACGAGAACACTATTGCCTTTGGGGCATTTTGGAGCAGCATTATTACCACTGGGGTATAACGCGGGAGCACTATTACTGGAAGAGGAACTCTGGGGGAGCTTTGGGTCATTATTAATAATTTAAAGAATCATTTTAAAATATTATAAAAAATTACTATAGATGGCACTTTTCAGGTGAATTTAGGGGGCACACATGCACTTTTGCAGCAATTAATTGAAATTAAAAGGCGATCTCCATTCAGGGACAGGCCTCGGAGCCAGTGTACAGTAATAGCCAAGAAATGCCCGTTAGATGATAGTCAAGGTCATAAAGACCAAGCCATGCACATGCAGTACAGTCCAGCAGAGGGCGCTGTGATGCCTTCTTTACCACAGGTAATCTACAGGCGGCAACCTTTCCGGCTGGCATGGTCGTGGTGACGTAGGAGAGCTGAAGGGAAGAACACTAGTCTGGTAAATCCTCGACTTGATGAAGCGTGCAATCAATGTATTCACACCTGAGGCCGGGCAGATGAAGGTCACGTAGAGAACTGACTGCAGGATGCGCTCTTCTCCTGTGAGGTGACGCTATCACCTGCTGTAGGACGTTCTCGTCTAGAACCTGTGTAATGAAGCGTCTCATCAACCTCCAAGAGCAAAGACTGCGACCGCACGTACAATGCAAGTCGGTGGAGAACTTGGTGCTTCAGGATTCCCAAACTTCTGCACCAGGTGACGTGTTTAGGGCCAGAGCTGGAAATCATGACCATACGAAGGGTCCAAGGCAGCCCTAAATTGTGCTGCGTAATGAAGAATCTCCCTCTGACTCTAAAGCAAAAACATTCAGAGATGTTATCTCATGGAGAATTGTGTCTTGCTGCCTTTCCTAAAAATTGACTTTACACTACGAGCACGGCCGAGCGTCCATCTGTCCTGCATGGGAAGAGGGGAGAACGTCACCACCAGAGAGATCTAGTACCAGATGCCTCCTCTGCGAGCAAAATGATCAGCGATGAAGTTCATCATGCCCGATCCTTCTCTCCAGACATCTGTCTGACGTTCTACATGCCCGATCCTTCTCTCCAGACATCTGTCTGACGTTCTACATGCCCGATCCTTCTCTCCAGACATCTGTCTGACGTTCTACATGCCCGATCCTTCTCTCCAGACATCTGTCTGACGTTCTACATGCCCGATCCTTCTCTCCAGACATCTGTCTGACGCTCTACATGCCCGATCCTTCTCTCCAGACATCTGTCTGACGTTCTACATGCCCGATCCTTCTCTCCAGACATCGGTCTGACGTTCTACATGCCCGATCCTTCTCTCCCCGGCATCGGTCTGACGTTCTACATGCCCAATCCTTCTCTCCCCGGCATCTGTCTGACATTCTACATGCCCGATCCTTCTCTCCCCGACATCTGTCTGAAGTTCTACATACCCGATCCTTCTCTCCTCGGCATCTGTCTGACATTCTACGTGCCTGATCCTTCTCTCCAGACATCTGTCTAACGTTCTACATGCCCGATCCTTCTCTCCCCGACATCTGTCTGAAGTTCTACATGCCCGATCCTTCTCTCCTCGACATCTGTCTGACATTCTACGTGCCCGATCCTTCTCTCCTCGACATCTGTCTGACATTCTACGTGCCCGATCCTTCTCTCCCTGACATCTGTCTGCAGTCCAACATGCCCAATCCTCTCCTGACATCTGTCTGATGTTCTACATGCCCGATCATTCTCTCCCTTAACATAAGTCTGAAGTTCTACATGCCCGATCCTTCTCTCCCCGACATCTGTCTGAAGTTCTACATGCCTGATCCTTCTCTCCCCGACATCTGTCTGAAGTTCTACATGCCCGATCCTTCTCTCCAGACATCTGTCTGATGTTCTACATGCCTGATCCTTCTCTCCCCAACATCTGTCTGACGTTCTAAAAGCTCGATCCTTCTCTCCTGACATCTGTCTGACGTTCCACATGCCCGATACTTCACTCCAGACATGTCTGACGTTCTACGTGCCAGATCCTTCTCTCCAGACATGTCTGACATTCTACATGCCCGATCCTTCTCTCCCTGACATCTGTCTGAAGTTCTACATGCCCGATCCTTCTCTCCCTGACATCTGTCTGAAGTTCTACATACCCGATCCTTCTCTCCCTGACATCTGTCTGAAGTTCTACATGCCTGATCCTTCTCTCCCACGACATCTGTCTGAAGTGCTACATGCCCGATCCTTCTCTCCAGACATCTGTCTGACATTCTTCATGCCCGATCCTTTTCTCCAGACATCTGTCTGACATTCCTCATGCCCGATCCGTCTCTCCCCGACATCTGTCTGAAGTTCTACATGCCCGATCCTTCTCTCCTGACATCCGTCTTCAGTACAACATGCCCAATCCTTCTATCTCCCGACATTTGTCTGAAGTTTAATATGCCCGATCTTCCCTGTATTTCCTACTTCTAATTCAGCAGTTATATTGGTTTAAACAAGTGTTTCAGCCAATGAAAATTATTCTTAAAGAGGTTGCTTACATTTCTAAATTGGGAAAATGTTCAGTTCTTGCAAAAACAAGCAACTTTGCAATGTATCTTTTATTAAAATTCCTCTTCATGTTCAAAAAAATGTTGCCTAGGTTGCCAGCCACTGCTGCAGTCCATCAGAGGTGGCCAGTCTAGTATTAAAGGAACACAAGCGGTTTGCTTGAGCTTGTAAGCGCTGCTCGGAAGCTGGCAGGATGACTGGATCTGAGTGGCTTCTGTATCTCAGCGCTCCGCCCAGCTACAAAGGTTCTGTGCACTAGGCAAGGGTCGCATTATGGCCAGTCCTAGGGTAAATCCTGCTGTTTGGATTTTCGGGCTCCTGACGTTTCTCACGAGCGCGGTGAATGAGAGTATCAGTTACACGAGCTGCGCTCCGATACCTGGTGCGACGCCTCTCTCATTATAACAAGCTGCTGCCATTTCTCCAAGGAAACCTCCTATTAAAATTCAATTAGCGAGACGAAAACTCACCTTTCTCCAGATCCACTGGGAATAAATCCAGCTTCTCCACTCGCTTCTCCAGCTCGTATTCTGCGGAAGCCGCTACTGGGTCAACCTCATCGTTCCGCCGGTCGTAGTCTTCATTGGAATATGTGTTGAACACCTGAAAAGAAATAAGACAAGATGTTAGATATTACAGATGTTCGGAAACTACAACTCCCAGCATGCACTGAGGGCCAAAGGCATACTGAGGGGGAGCATGTCACACAACAGTGGGAGAGTCCGTCAGTCCAGAAAAGTCATTAATGACAGTGACAAATGATCCGACAACAAGCGAGCGAGAAAGCGACAGAAGTATCCGTCACACAAGAACGACAGAATGTGTCACACCGTCCATCTGCATCATTGTATCTATCTAATATCTATCTATTATCTATGTATCATCTATCTATCTATCTATCTATCTATCTATCTATCTATCTAATATCTATCTATTATCTATCCATTAATCTATATATTATCTGTCTATTATCTATCTATCTATCTATCTATCTATCTATTTATCTATTATCTATCTATCTATTATCTATCTATTATTTAACTAATCTTTCTATTATCTATCATCTATTATGTATCTATTGTAGGGATTTCACTCACTCAGGTGCGACGGCTGACACTCAGGATGCACGTTCCTTTAAAGTTCACAGGGTTTATTACGTCATAAACCACATGGAAAAATAACAGCAAACAAATAGCCTTTAGTTCAGGAAAAGAAAAACAAAGTGTCCAGTCCACCAGGCTTAAGGCCCCGTCTCACATAGCGATTTACCAACGATCACGACCAGCGATACGACCTGGCCGTGATCGTTGGTAAGTTGCTGTGTGGTCGCTGGGGAGCTGTCACACAGACAGCTCTCTCCAGCGACCAACGATCAGGGGAACGACTTCGGCATCGTTGAAACTGTCTTCAACGATGCCGAAGTCCCCCTGCAGCACCCGGGTAACCAGGGTAAACATCGGGTTACTAAGCGCAGGGCCGCGCTTAGTAACCCGATGTTTACCCTGGTTACCAAAAAAACAAACAGTACATACTCGCCTTTCGGTGTCCATTAGGTCCCTTGCCGTCTGCTTCCTGCTCTGACTGAGTGCCGCCGTACAGTGAGAGCAGAGCGCAGCGGTGACGTCACTGCTGTGCTGTGCTCTCACTGTACGGCCGGATCTCAGTCAGAGCAGGAAGCAGACGGCAAGGGACCTGACGGACATCAGAATGTGAGTATGTACTGTTTTTTTTTACATTTACGCTGGTAACCAGGGTAAACATCGGGTTACTAAGCGCGGCCCTGCGCTTAGTAACCCGATGTTTACCCTGGTTACCAGTGAAGACATCGCTGGATCGGTGTCACACACACCGATTCAGCGATGTCAGCGGGACCTCAACGACCAAAAAAAGGTCCAGGCCATTCCGACACGACCAGCGATCTCACAGCAGGGGCCTGATCGCTGGTACGTGTCACACATAGCGAGATCGCTACTGAGGTCGCTGTTGCGTCACAAAACTAGTGACTCAGCAGCGATCTCGCTAGCGATCTCGCTATGTGAGACAGGGCCTTTAGTCCTGTAACCTTAACACACTCAGGAGGGTTTCACCTCCACACATACCCCCCTGTGTTAAGCATTAGCCTGTCTTATATAGAGCTAACCACACCCAGTAACCCATCACATGATTAGCCATGTGGTCTGACATCACCACAGGTCCTGGAACACACATATATACATGGTTATATACAACAAAGAAATACTCCGGGCTACATTACAGCAACAAGGCACTTATGTGGCACATACCTCCCGTCGACTACACACCCTTTAGGCATGCTACATACCTCCCCCCTCTGCCTAAAGCTGTGGGGCTTGGCACTTTTCCCTACTAAACAAGGGATTCTTGATAGGGCATCCGCATTACCGTGCAGCTTTCCGGCCCTATGTTCCACATGGAAACTGAAGTCCTGCAGGGCTAAGAACCAACGGGTGACCCTAGCATTTCTACCCTTTGTTTCCCTCATCCATCTTAGTGGGGCATGGTCAGATATCAGTCTGAATTTACGACCCAGCAGATAGTACCGTAACGTGTCCACCGCCCACTTTATGGCCAAACACTCTTTTTCCACGACTGAGTAGTTCTTCTCAGATGAGGACAGCTTTCTACTCAGATAGAGAACAGGATGCTCCTCCCCATGTAGCTCTTGGGAAAGGACTGCTCCTACCCCAACATCTGAGGCATGTCTGAAGAATAAATTCTTTATTGAAGTCTGGGGCCATCAGAACGGGCTGCTTACATAGAGCCCCTTTCAACTCTTGGAAGGCTGACTCTGTCTCTTCGGACCATTTAACCATCACCGATTTTGTCCCCTTTAGCAGATCAGTCAGAGGCGCAGCCACTGAGGCGAAGTTCGGGATGAACCTTCTGTAATATCCCACGATTCCCAGAAAGGCTTTAACTTGCTTTTTGGAGAGTGGTTTCGGCCATGTTTGGATTGCCTCCACTTTCCTGATTTGGGGCTTTATTTCTCCACGACCCACTATATAGCCTAGGTATTTAGCTTCTTCCTTACCCAAGGCACACTTCTTCGGGTTTATTGTAAACTCCGCCTCTCTTAGAGCATCAAACACCGCTTGGACTTTCTCCAGATGACTCTCCCAGTCCGGGCTAAAGATGACGATATCATCTAGGTACGCAGCAGCGTAGGCCTTATGGGGTGCAAGGACTCTATCCATAGCCCTCTGGAAGGTCGCCGGAGCTCCCTGTAGGCCAAACGGCATCCGGACATACTGGAAGCATCCATCAGGTGTCGAAAAGGCCGTCTTCTCCTTGGCTTCCTGTGCCATGGGGATCTGCCAATACCCCTTTGTCAAATCCAAGGTAGATATATATCTGGCGTGCCCAAGCCTTTCGATGAGCTCATCAACGCGGGGCATGGGATAAGCGTCAAACTTGGAGACCTCATTCAACTTCCAATAGTCATTACAAAACCTCCACTCTCCATCAGGTTTTGGGACCAGGACAATTGGGCTCGACCAACCGCTCTTGGATTCCTCAATGACTCCAAGCTTCAACATACGCTCCACTTCCTTGGAGATAACTTCTCGACGAGCCTCAGGAATACGATAGGGCTTCACGTTCACCCGCACATGTGGCTCTGTTAGGGCCTCGTGCTCTATGACCTTCGTGTGTCCTGGCAACTCTGAAAACATGTCCCTGTTTTTCTGGAGTAACTCCCGGCACTGCTGTTTCTGGGTCTTCGATAGCATCTCCGCTATAGTAACCGCTCCAACCTCACCTTCTGGGTTTCTTAACAACGATGGAGTTACTGTCGGCTCTCTATCTTGCCATGGCTTGATGAGGTTGACATGGTATACTTGGAATGGTTTCCGTCTTCCTGGTTGGTGAATTTTATAATTTACTTCACCAAGTTTCTCGACAACCTCATATGGCCCTTGCCATTTGGCCAAGAACTTGCTCTCCACCGTCGGAACTAACACAAGAACTCGGTCTCCCGGATTGAACTGCCTCACTCTTGCAGACCGGTTGTAGACTCTGGCCTGAGCTTCTTGTGCCTGGAGGAGGTGTTCTTTCACAATAGGCATCACCATTGCAATCCTCTGCTGCATCAGGGCCACATGCTCAATGACGCTTCTGTGGGGCGTGACTTCGGCTTCCCAGGTTTCCTTGGCTATATCCAGGAGTCCTCGCGGATGTCGCCCATATAGAAGCTCAAACGGTGAGAACCCTGTGGAGGCCTGTGGAACTTCACGAATAGAAAACATCAGGTAGGGTAAGAGACAATCCCAGTCTCTACCATCTTTCTCTATAGCTTTTCTCAGCATGCTCTTCAGTGTCTTGTTAAATCTCTCAACAAGGCCATCTGACTGGGGATGGTACACCGAGGTCCTCAACTGGGAGATTTTCAGGGCTTTGCACAACTCCCTCATCACTTTGCTCATGAAAGGTGTCCCCTGGTCAGTCAGGATCTCCTTCGGCAGACCTGTCTGGGAAAAGACATGGACCAACTCGCGGGCTATACTCTTCGAGGAAGAATTTCTCAGAGGAATTGCCTCAGGATAGCGTGTGGCATAGTCCAGGATGACTAATATATACTGATGGCCCCGGGCTGATTTAACTAAGGGACCAACCAAGTCCATGGCAATTCTCTCGAACGGCACCTCAATAATGGGCAGGGGCACAAGGGGGTTCCGGAAATGCGGAGTGGGAGCAGTTAGCTGACATGTAGGGCAGGACCTGCAGTAGTTCACTATTTCCCGGTGACACCCAGGCCAATAGAACCTCTGCACAACCCGTTCCTGCGTTTTTTCCACCCCTAGGTGTCCACCCAAGATGTGTGAATGGGCCATGTCCAACACCTTCCGTCTATATGGACCCGGCACTACCAACTGCTCTACCAACTCCTCCCTTATTTTCGTGACCCGGTACAACAACTCCCCACTCATCATAAAATGGGGAAATCTTGTGTCTGCCCCCGGCTCCTGTACCACCCCGTCAATAACTGTGACATTATTAAAGGCTTCCCTCAGAGTGGGGTCCCTATATTGGGCAGTCCCAAAATTTTCACCGGTTACCTCTAACTCCAGAATGTCAGATGTAGGGGACACTTCCTCCTCATCCCCAACCAGAACACAAAAAGGAAACCTGTCTGACTCCGGGTGTGGCGACACCCTTCCAGGGTTCATTGGTTCCCTACTCTTGCTAGGGAGCTCAGAACCTTTTCCCCACAAATCCCAAAACAAACCGAAATCCCGGCCAATACAGTCATATGAAAAAGTTTGGGCACCCCTATTAATCTTAAGCTTAATGTTGTATAAAAATTGTTTTTTTTGCAACAGCTATTTCAGTTTCATATATCTAATAACTGTTGGACACAGTAATGTTTCTGCCTTGAAATGAGGTTTATTGTACTAACAGAAAATGTGCAATCTGCATTCAAACAAAATTTGACAGGTGCATAAGTATGGGCACCCTTATCATTTTCTTGTTTTAAATACTCCTACCTACTTTTTACTGACTTACTAAAGCACTTTTTTTGGTTTTGTAACATCATTGAGCTTTGAACTTCATAGCCAGGTGTATGCAATCATGAGAAAAGCTACTTAAAGTGGCCACTTGCAAGTTGTTCTCCTGTTTGAATCTCCTCCGAAGAGTGGCATCATGGGCTCCTCAAAACAACAGTCAAATGATCTGAAAACAAAGATTATTCAACATAGTTGTTCAGGGGAAGGATACAAAAAGCTGTCTCAGAGATTTAACCTGTCAATTTCCACTGTGAGGAACATAGTAAGGAAATGGAAGAACACAGGTACAGTTCTTGTTAAGGCCAGAAGTGGCAGGCCAAGAAAAACTTTAGAAAGGCAGAGAAGAAGAATGGTGAGATCAGTCAAGGACAATCCTCAGACCACCTCCAGAGAGCTGTAGCATCAACTTGCTGCAGATGGTGTCACTGTGCATCAGTCAACTATACAACACACTGTGTTTTTTTGCCGCCATGCATAACGCCTTTTTGTATTACCAAACAACTCAATCTTGGTTTCATGAGTCCACAGGACCTTCTTCCAAAAAGAAATTGGCTTCTCCAAATGTGCTTTTGCATACCTCAGCCAACTCTGTTTGAGGCGTGCTTGAGGAAACGGCTTCTTTCGCATCACTCTCCCATACAGCTTCTCCTTGTGCAAAGTGCGTTGTATAGTTGACCAATGCACAGTGACACTATCTGCAGCAAGTTGATGCTGCAGATCTCTGGAGGTGGTCTGAGGATTGTCCTTGACTGATCTCACCATTCTTCTTCTCTGCCTTTCTGATGTTTTTCTTGGCCTGCCACTTCTGGCTTTAACAAGAACTGTACCTGTGTTCTTCCATTTCCTTACTACGTTCCTCACAGTGGAAATTGACAGGTTAAATCTCTGAGACAGCTTTTTGTATCCTTCCCCTGAACAACTATGTTGAATAATCTTTGTTTTCAGATCATTTGACAGTTGTTTTGAGGAGCCCATGATGCCACTCTTCGGAGGAGATTCAAACAGGAGAACAACTTGCAAGTGGCCACTTTAAGTAGCTTTTCTCATGATTGCATACACCTAGCTATGAAATTCAAAGCTCAATGAGGTTACAAAACCAAAAAAAGTGCTTTAGTAAGTCAGTAAAAAGTAGGTAGGAGTATTTAAAACAAGAAAATGATAAGGGTGCCCATACTTATGCACCTGTCAAATTTTGTTTGAATGCAGATTGCACATTTTCTGTTAGTACAATAAACCTCATTTCAAGGCAGAAACATTACTGTGTCCAACAGTTATTAGATATAGGAAACTGAAATAGCTGTTGCAAAAAAAACAATTTTTATAAAACATTAAGCTTAAGATTAATAGGGGTGCCCAAACTTTTTCATATGACTGTAATTATAGGGTGCATCAAGTCCTGCACGACGCCGACTATGTGGGACTCAGTGTCACATGCCGTTTCAATGTCCACCCTGGCCAAAGGGTAGTCCTTTGCATCACCATGTATGCATCGCACTCCGACCTTCCTTCCCGGGAACAGGTGGAGAGGAAAAGTGGCCCTCACCAGGGTCACTAGGGTCCCCGAGTCTAACAGTGCCGTTACTGCTCGACTGTTCACCTTTACGGGACACGCTTGAGGTCCCTCGTTGGGCGGAGAGTTCACACTGCAGGCTGGATACGCATAGTATGAACAACGGCGTCCCATGCTGCAGTCCATCTGCTCAGTGGTCTGGGAACAACGGGCAGCTATATGTCCTGGCCCGTGGCACCTCCAGCAAATAATATCACCCGTAGGGACCTTGGGCACCACCTCCCCCGCCCTTTGTGACCTTGGATGCGCCACCCCATTTTGGGACTCAGCAGCTTTCTGGGACCCCCAGTACGGCATGGGCTGCCTCCCAAAGGAGCCTTCCATCCCTTGGTATCTCTCGACCAGTCCGATTAGTTCGTCAGCATTCTGGGGATCACCCTCGGCAACCCAAGTCTGTATGGACCTCGGGAGGGAATGCACAAACCGATCCATCATCACTCGTTCCACCATCTGTGCAGGTGTACATGACTCTGGCTGCAGCCATTTCTGGACCAGGTGCAACAGATCAAACATTTGAGAGCGAGGCGGTTTGTCCCGGTGATAGGCCCAGCTGTGAACTCGCTGTGCCCTGACAGTCAATGTCACCCCCAAACGTGCGAGAATCTCGACTTTCAACTTGTGATACTCTTTGGCATCCTGCAAGGTCAAATCATAGTACGCCTTCTTGGGTTCTCCCGTCAGGTACGGCGCCAGTACTTCTGCCCACTGCTCTGGTGGGAGTTTTTCCCTCTCAGCGACCCTCTCAAACACCGTTAGAAAGGCCTCAACATCATCCCCGGGGGTCATTTTCTGCAATGCGCGTCTTACCGTCTTCCGGACGTGGGTGTCATCAGCCAGACCTGGGGTTGGGGCACTCGTCTTGCCCTGGATGGTGGTTGCCAGAAGCTGCATCTGCTGCCGTTGCTCATGCTGGTTCTGTTGCATCTGCTGCCGTTGCTCCTGCTGGCTCTGCCGTTGCTCCTGCTGACTCTGTTGTATTTGCTGCATCAACAGCTTGTTGGTCTCTTGCTGCTGTGACTGCGACTGGACCAAGTGTTTCAGCAGTTCCTCCATTTTCCCCGGCTGGCTTACAACAGACTTGACCCAGGACATTCAATAACAGACCTTTCGTCTCCGCTGGGAACGCTGCCCGCACGTCTACCACCAATTGTAGGGATTTCACTCACTCAGGTGCGACGGCTGACACTCAGGATGCACGTTCCTTTAAAGTTCACAGGGTTTATTACGTCATAAACCACATGGAAAAATAACAGCAAACAAATAGCCTTTAGTTCAGGAAAAGAAAAACAAAGTGTCCAGTCCACCAGGCTTAGTCCTGTAACCTTAACACACTCAGGAGGGTTCCACCTCCACATATACCCCCCTGTATTAACCCCTTCCTGACATCAGACGTACTATCCCGTCGAGGTGGGGTGGGCCCGTATGACCGCCGACGGGATAGTACGTCATCACCGATCAGCGGCGCTCACGGGGGGAGCGCGGCCGATCGCGGCCGGGTGTCAGCTGCATATCGCAGCTGACATCCGGCACTATGTGCCAGGAGCGGTCACGGACCGCCCCCGGCACATTAACCCCCGGCACACCGCGATCAAACATGATCGCAGTGTACCGGCGGTATAGGGAAGCATCGCGCAGGGAGGGGGCTCCCTGCGGGCTTCCCTGAGACCCCCGGAGCAACGCGATGTGATCGCGTTGCTGCGAGGGTCTCTTACCTCCTTCCTGGCTGCAGGTCCCGGATCCAAGATGGCCGCGGCATCCGGGTCCTGCAGGGAAGGAGGTGGCTTACCGAGTGTCTGCTCAGAGCAGACACTTGGTAAGCCTGCAGCCCTGCACAGCAGATCGTCGATCTGGCAGAGTGCTGTGCACACTGCCAGATCAATGATCTGTGATGTCCCCCCCTGGGACAAAGTAAAAAAGTAAAAAAAAATTTTTTCCACATGTGTAAAAAAAAATAAAAAAAAATTCCTAAATAAATAATAAAAAAAAAATATATATTATTCCCATAAATACATTTCTTTATCTAAATAAAAAAAACAAAACAATAAAAGTACACATATTTAGTATCGCCGCGTCCGTAACGACCCAACCTATAAAACTGCCCCACTAGTTAACCCCTTCAGTAAACACCGGAAGAGAAAAAAAAAAAAAAACGAGGCAAAAAACAACGCTTTATTACCATACCGCCGAACAAAAAGTGGAATAACACGCGATCAAAAAGACTGATATAAATATCCATGGTACCGCTGAAAACGTCATCTTGTCCCGCAAAAAACAAGCCGCCATACAGCATCATCAGCAAAAAAATAAAAAAGTTATAGTCCTGAGAATAAAGCGATACCAAAATAATTATTTTTTCTATATTTTAGTTTTTATCGTATAAAAGCGCCAAAACATAAAAAAATGATATAAATGAGATATCGCTGTAATCGTACTGACCCGAAGAATAAAACTGCTTTATCAATTTTACCAAACGCGGAACGGTATAAACGCCTCCCCCAAAAGAAATTCATGAATAGCTGGTTTTTGGTCATTCTGCCTCACAAAAATCGGAATAAAAAGCGATCAAAAACGGTCACGTGTCCGAAAATGTTACCAATAAAAACGTCAACTCGTCCCGCAAAAAACAAGACCTCACATGACTCTGTGGAGCAAAATGTGGAAAAATTATAGGTCTCAAAATGTGGAGACGCAAAAACTTTTTTGCTATAAAAAGCGTCGCTGGTTTCACACTTGCGTTTTTGTCTGCAGCGTTTTTTGCACAAAAAAACGCATGCGTTTTTTCCCTATATTTAACATTGAAAACGCATGCGGTTTTTTTGTACGCGTTTGGTCGCGTTTTCAAAGGCATGCGGTTTTTTTCTGCATGCGTTCATTTTCAGAAATACAACCTGCAGTATTTTCTTGCGTTTTTAAGCACATGCGTTTGTTTGCGTTAAAAACGCATGCATTTTTATAGAAAAAAAACAGAAAACACACTGAAAAGCCACCCACCACCATCAAGGTGATAAAGGGATCCAAACCCTAACCCTAACTCTACCCCTAACCTCACCCCTAACCGTTTAATGAACATTTTCTGACAGTCATAGTGCCACGTATTTCAGTGCCACGTATTTCAGTGCCACGTATTTCAGTGCCACGTGTTTCAGTGCCACGTATTTCAGTGCCACGTATCACGTATTTAAGTGCCACGTATCACGTATTTCAGTGCCACGTATCACGTATTTCAGTGCCACATATTTTAGTACCACGTATTTCAGTTGCACGTATTTCAGTGCCACGTATTTCAGTGCCACGTATCACATATTTCAGTGCCACGTATTTCAGTGCCACGTATTTCAGTGCCACGTATTTCAGTGCCACATATCACATATTTCAGTACCACGTATTTAAGTGCCACGTATTTAAGTGCCACGTATTTCAGTGCCACGTATTTCAGTGCCACGTATTTCAGTGCCACGTATTTCAGTGCCACGTATTTCAGTGCCACGTGTTTCAGTGCCACGTATTTAAGTGCCACGTATCACATATTTCAGTGCCACGTATTTAAGTGCCACGTATTTAAGTGCCACGTATTTCAGTGCCACGTATTTCAGTGCCACGTATTTCAGTGCCACGTATTTCAGTGCCACGTGTTTCAGTGCCACGTATTTAAGTGCCACGTATCACATATTTCAGTGCCACGTATTTAAGTGCCACGTATTTCAGTGCCACGTATTTCAGTGCCACGTATTTCAGTGCCACGTGTTTCAGTGCCACGTATTTAAGTGCCACGTATCACGTATTTCAGTGCCACGAATTTCAGTGCCATGTATTTCAGTGCCACGTATTTCAGTCACGTTTAGGGTTAGGGTTAGGGGTAGGGCTAGGGTTGGAGGTAAAGTTAGGGTTGGGGCTAAAGTTAGGGTTGGGGCTAAAGTTAGGGTTGGGGTTTGGATTACATTTACGTTTGGATTAGGGTTGGGATTAGAATTATGGGTGTGTCAGGGCTAGGGGTGTGGTTAGGGTTACCGTTGGGATTAGGGTTAGGGGTGTGTTTGGGTTAGGGTTTCAGGTAGAATTGGGGAGTTTCCACTGTCCAGGCACATCACGGGCTCTCCAAGCGCGACATGGCGTCCAATCTCAATTCCAGCCAATTCTGCGTTGAAAAAGTAAAACAGTGCTCCTTCCCTTCCGAGCTCTCCCGTGCGCCCAAAAAGGGGTTTACCCCAACATATGTGTTATCAGCGTACTCGGGACAAATTGAACAACAACTTCTGGGGTCCAAGTTCTCTTGTTATCCTTAGGAAAATAAAAATTTGGGGGGCTAAAAATCATTTTTGTGGGAAAAAAAAGATGTTTTATTTTCACGGCTCTGCGTTATAAACTGTAGTGAAGCACTTGGGGGTTCAAAGTTCTCACAACACATCTAGATAAGTTCCTTGGGAGGTCTAGTTTCCAATATGGGGTCACTTGTGGGGGGTTTGTACTGTTTGGGTACATCAGGGGCTCTGCAAATGCAACGTGACGCCTGCAGACCAATCCATTTAAGGCTGCATTCCAAATGGCGCTCCTTCCCTTCCGAGCTCTGTCATGCACCCAAACAGTGGTTCCCCCCCACATATGGGGTATCAGCGTACTCAGGACAAATTGGACAACAACTTTTGGGGTCTAATTTATCCTGTTACCCTTGTGAAAATACAAAACTGGGGGCTAAAAAATCATTTTTGTGAAAAAAAAAAGGAATTTTTATTTTCACGGCTTTGCGCTATAAACTTTAGTGAAACACTTGGGGGTTCAAAGTTCTCAAAACACATCTAGATAAGTTCCTTGGGAGGTCTAGTTTCCAATATGGGGTCACTTGTGGGGGGTTTGTACTGTTTGGGTACATCAGGGGCTCTGCAAATGCAACGTGACGGCTGCTGACCAATCCATTTAAGTCTGCATTCCAAATGGCGCTCCTTCCCTTCCGAGCTCTGTCATGCGCCCAAACAGTGGTTCCCCCCCACATATGGGGTATCAGCGTACTCAGGACAAATTGGAAAACAAATTTTGGGGTCCAATTTATTCTGTTACCCTTGTAAAAATACAAAGCTGGGTGCTAAAAAATCATTTTTGAGAAAAAAAATAAAAATTATTTTCATGGCTCTGCGTTATAATCTGTAGTGAAACACTTGGGGGTTCAAAGCTCTCAAAACACATCTAGATAAGTTCCTTAGGGGGTCTACTTTCCAAAATGGTGTCACTTGTAGGGAGTTTCAATGTTTAGGCACATCAGGGGCTCTCCAAACGCAACATGGCGTCCCATCTCAATTCCAGTCAATTTTGCATTGAAAAGTCAAATGGCGCTCCTTCCCTTCCAAGCTCTGCCATGCGCCCAAACAATGGTTTACACCCACATATGGGGTATCAGCGTACTCAGGACAAATTGCACAACATTTTTTGGGGTCCAATTTCTTCTCTTACCCTTGGGAAAATAAAAAATTGGGGGCAAAAAGATAATTTTTGTGAAAAAATATGATTTTTTATTTTTACGGCTCTGCATTATAAACTTCTGTGAAGCACTTGGTGGGTCAAAGTGCTCACCACACATCTAGATAAGTTCCTTAGGGGGTCTACTTTCCAAAATGGTGTCACTTGTAGGGAGTTTCAATGTTTAGGCACATCAGGGGCTCTCCAAACGCAACATGGCGTCCCATCTCAATTCCAGTCAATTTTGCATTGAAAAGTCAAATGGCGCTCCTTCCCTTCCAAGCTCTGCCATGCGCCCAAACAATGGTTTACACCCACATATGGGGTATCATCGTACTCAGGACAAATTGCACAACATTTTTTGGGGTCCAATTTCTTCTCTTACCCTTGGGAAAATAAAAAATTGGGGGCGAAAAGATCATTTTTGTGAAAAAATATGATTTTTTATTTTTACGGCTCTGCATTATAAACTTCTGTGAAGCACTTGGTGGGTCAAAGTGCTCACCACACATCAAGATAAGTTCCTTAGGGGGTCTACTTTCCAAAATGGTGTCACTTGTAGGGGGTTTCAGTGTTTAGGCACATCAGGGGCTCTCCAAACGCAACATGGCGTCCCATCTCAATTCCAGTCAATTTTGCATTGAAAAGTCAAATGGCGCTCCTTTCCTTCCGAGCTCTGCCATACGCCCAAACAGTGGTTTACCCTCACATATGGGGTATCAGCGTACTCAGGACAAATTGTACAACAACTTTGGGGGTCCATTTTCTCCTGTTACCCTTGGTAAAATAAAACAAATTGGAGCTGAAATAAATTGTGTGTGAAAAAAAGTTAAATGTTCATTTTTATTTAAACATTCCAAAAATTCCTGTGAAACACCTGAAGGGTTAATAAACTTCTTGAATGTGGTTTTGAGCACCTTGAGGGGTGCAGTTTTTAGAATGGTGTCACACTTGAGTATTTTCTATCATATAGACCCCTCAAAATGACTTCAAATGAGATGTGGTCCCTAAAAAAAAATGGTGTTGTAAAAATGAGAAATTGCTGGTCAACTTTTAACCCTTATAACTCCGTCACAAAAAAAAATTTTGGTTCCAAAATTGTACTGATGTAAAGTAGACATGTGGGAAATGTTACTTATTAAGTATTTTGCGTGACATATGTCTGTGATTTAAGGGCATAAAAATTCAAAGTTGGAAAATTGCAAAATTTTCAAAATTTTTGCCAAATTTCCATTTTTTTCACAAATAAACGCAAGTTATATCGAATAAATTTTACCACTAACATGAAGTACAATATGTCACGAGAAAACAATGTCAGAATCGCCAAGATCCGTCAAAGCGTTCCAGAGTTATAGCCTCATAAAGGGACAGTGGTCAGAATTGTAAAAATTGGCCCGGTCATTAACGTGCAAACCACCCTTGGGGGTGAAGGGGTTAAGCATTAGCCTGTCTTATATAGAGCTAACCACACCCAGTAACCCATCACATGATTAGCCATGTGGTCTGACATCACCACAGGTCCTGGAACACACATATATACAGTTAGGTTCATATATATTTGGACAGAGACAACATTTTTCTAATTTTGGTTATAGACATTACCACAATGAATTTTAAACAAAACAATTCAGATGCAGTTGAAGTTCAGACTTTCCGCTTTCATTTGAGGGTATCCACATTAAAATTGGATGAAGGGTTTAGGAGTTTCAGCTCCTTAACATGTGCCACCGTGTTTTTAAACGGACCAAAAGTAATTGGACAGTTCAATAATTTTAAATAAAATGTTCATTTCTAGTACTTGGTTGAAAACTCTTTGTTGGCAATGACTGCCTGAAGTCTTGAACTCATGGACATCACCAGACGCTGTGTTTCCTCCTTTCTGATGCTCGGCCAGGCCTTCACTGCGGTGGTTTTCAGTTGCTGTCTGTTTGTGGGCCTTTCTGTCCGAAGTTTAGTCTTTAACAAGTGAAATGCATGCTCATTGGGTTGAGATCAGGTGACTGACTTGGCCATTCAAGAATATTCCACTTCTTTGCTTTAATAAATTCCTGGGTTGCTTTGGCTTTATGTTTTGGGTCATTGTCCTTCTGTAGTATGAAACGACGACCAATCAATTTGGCTGGATCTGAGCACACAGTATGTCTCTGAAGACCTCAGAATTCATTCGGCTGCTTCTGTCCTGTGTCACATCATCAATAAACACTAGTGACCCAGTGCCACTGCAGCCATGCATGCCCAAGCCATCACACTGCCTCCGCCGTGTTTTACAGATGATAAGGTATGCTTTGGATCATGAGCTGTACCACGCCTTCAACATACTTTTCTCTTTCCACCATTCTGGTAGAGGTTGATCTTGGTTTCATCTGTCTAAAGAATGTTCTTCCAGAACTGTGCTGGCTTTTTTAGATGTTTTTTAGCCTTTTTATTCTTGATGCTTATGAGTGGCTGCACCGTGCAGTGAACCCTCTGTATTTACTTTCATGCAGTCTTCTCTTTATGGTAGATTTGGATATTGATACGCCGACCTCCGGGAGAGTGTTGGTCACTTGGTTGGCTGTTGTGAAGGGGTTTCTCTTCACCATGGAGATTATTCTGCGATCATCCACCACTGTTGTCTTCCGTGGGCGCCCAGGTCTTTTTGCATTGATGAGTTCACCAGTGCTTTCTTTCTTTCTCAGGATGTACCAAGCTGTAGATTTTGCCACTCCTAATATTGTAGCAATTTCTCGGATGGGTTTTTTCTGTTTTCGTGGCTTAAGGATGGCTTGTTTCACCTGCATGGAGAGCTCCTTTGACCGCATGTTTACTTCACAGCAAAACCTTCCAAATGCAAACACCACACCTCAAATCACCTCCAGACCTTTTATCTGCTTAATTGAGAATGACATAACGAAGGGATTGCCCACACCTGTCCATGAAATAGCCTTGGAGTCAATTGTCCAATTACTTTTGGTCCCTTTAAAAACAGGGTGGCACATGTTAAGGAGCTGAAACTCCTAAACCCTTCATCCAATTTTAATGTGGATACCCTCAAGTGAAAGCTGAAAGTCTGAACTTCAACTGCATCTGAATTGTTTTGTTTAACATTCATTGTGGTAATGTCTATAACCAAAGTTAGAAAAATGTTGTCTCTGTCCAAATATATATGGACCTAACTGTACATGGTTATATACAACAAAGAAATACTCCGGGCTACATTACAGCAACAAGGCACTTATGTGGCACATACCTCCCGTCGACTACACACCCTTTAGGCATGCTACACTATCTATCTATCTATCAGACTGATCAGTACGGTTCTCCCTGAGGAATATCAGGACTGGTTCCTCCACTTCTCAGTGTTACAATGTATCTATTGCGGCTGCGGAGCTTCGTCCCTTCTGTCCTTGTGCTCATCTTGTGCTGATCGTCCTATATGGAGCCTTTAGGTTTAGGTGAATTCTTGCCAAGTTTCTTTTCTGGGATTTGTCCATCGTGTCAGATGGCTTCTTATAAAAAGCTTGGAGCTTCCTGCCAGATATTAATATTCATTTATAGCAGCGCTGCGGCCGGGGGAGGTGTAGACGTCTCATTAAAGGGGAAGAAGAGACTTTAAGATACTATTGTCTCTAACAATGATACAAAGCCGATGGCGACAAAGTCATTGCCTGACAAGATGATCGTCGACCCGCGACCACTGGAGCCCTGGTAATATACCGCCTCCTGGCAGCACACAAGTGTCTGTGATGCTACTGAAGTCAGGAGGACCGCTGCAGACAATCTGCCACAATCTCAATTGAGAACTATCTGCAGTAAAAGATCTCACAAAAGGAAATGCAAAACATGAAAACCGTGGAAATCTGTGTCTGATGTGGCGCACGACCGTGTGACAACGACTGGCAACCATCACTAAGAAACTCCCTTTAAACCAACTTTTACTTGGGGCTTTCGTTTTTTTCCTCCCCTTTTCCCAACAGCTTCCAAAAGACATCATTTTTTCATTTTTTCCATCCACATGGCCGCGCCAGGGGTACGAATTGTAGTGTTGAATGACTCCATTCACTTTACCGTATAATGTGCTGAAAAATGAAAAAAAAATTCCAAGTGCAGAGAAATGGTGAAAAAAAAAAACCCTGCAATTCCACCATTGTGTTTTTGGGTTTTGTATTTACAGTAGTAACGACCCGGCAATAGGATTCTCCAGGTCAGTGCAATTACGGCAATTCCAAACTTAAACTTATGTAGGTGTTTTTTCTTTTGTTTTTTAAAACTTTTAAACTTTTCTTTTTAGTGGTTAAAAGAAATTCAGAATTTGGATTGTGAGACCTGTATAGTTTGTGCCAATGTAGTTGTATGAGGACAAAAAAACAATTCTGGCCTTCGAATCTTTTTGGGTTTACCATGATGGCTAAATTTATATTTTTGTAGATAAGATTTTTAAAGATGTTGCAAAACCAAATATGAGCCTTGTTTTTTACTTATTTTTATTTGAAAAGAGGCGGTGGGGTGTTTTAATTTTTTTTTCCATTTTTATGTATTTATTATTATTTTTTATTATTTTTTTTTACTTCATTTTTTTGTCTGTTTTGGGGACTTGAACTTGCGATTTTTTTTAGTGCTTGTTCTGCATACTGCAAAACTATAAGAACCAACATGGCAGCAAGGGGGGCTTTCAGGAGACCCCTGACTACTATAGACAAGCCATGACCACCCGGTGAACACCACACGGGGGGTTTATGGGCGCCTGAACGACTGCTTTAGGCAATCGTGCCACTTAAATGCCAATGTCTGAGAGTGACAGCGGCATTTTAATGGTTAAACAGAAGCGGTCGCTGCCATTAGAGGCAGGTGCTGGCTGTATTACACAGCCGCCTCCTGCACATGTTACACCAGCACCCAACGTGCGCTCTACGTATACAAGACATGTCAGGAAGGGGTTAATTAAAGCAATGACTCCAGTAGGGCATGGAAACTTTGGGGTAACTGCAGAATACACCCCGCTAACATTTCTGAGAATTTAATTTAGGATCACAAAAACTTGACTCTTTCAGGAACATCAGCCCTGACCACAGACTGTGCCAAGTTCAGCTCCATTCACTTTAATGGGGCTGAGTTGCAAAACCAGGGACAACCCCCACACCAGAGCTTTTCTAATCCTGGACAAACCCTTTAAGGACTCCGAATTCTTATGTTTTTAATGTAAAATATTATTTCAACATTCTATCAAAGACCTGCATCAGGCTGCAAATCCTATCATGACCAAGGAAAGGTAAGGAAGGGCACGTGTACCAGTTGGAGTTGTGGTCGTCTACGACCATGCGCACACAGAAGCCATCAAAAAAGACTAGTGGAAACCGTTTCAGGAAATCCTCTTTCTTTGGCCACGTTCACAATGAGTCCGTATTTGGTCAGTATTTCACATCAGCATTTGTGGGCCAAAGCCAGGAGTGGAAAGTATCATAGAAACATATGCACCACTTCTGTATTATCACTCACTCCTGGTTTTGGCTTACAAATACTGAGACAAAATACTGACCAAATACTGAATGTGTGAACGTGGCTTAGGGGGAGTGTTTGAAAGACTTTTTAATTTCCTGAAGTGGTTTGGAAAAGTTTTTAAACTTTTTTTTGTTGCCTTCTGACTGGACAGTGTCTAGTTTGGAGGCGATTCCATCAGGAGTCGCTTCATAGAAGTAACATCCACTTTTTTTCACCATCAGAAGTTTAAAAAAACAAAAACCAACGATCAAAAGAATGAAAATAAAAGTAGCCGATTGTTTTTTATATAGGAACAGTATTTTTTGTATTACTTTTTCTGTGTGCGGATCGGCTCCTAAAGACTCCTCAAAAAAGCTTTTGTGTGCACTTATCCTAGAGGCTGAGCGGCAGATAAAAGCTGAATCATTCTGTAGGTAACTGTACCATATAAATGGCGGCACGTGCTGTCAGCGGCCTCGAATTGTTCCTGGACGCCGCAACTTCCGAAATGTATCATAAATTGAAGCTCAGGCACTTAGAAGATTATCTGCCGAGCAACAAAACCGCGAGCAATAAAGTTCTCCAAAGGCGACGACCGATAAAACGGGAATACAGGAACAAAACAAGCAAAGATCCAACCCCGAGACCCCCGGATAGCGGCTCGTAACCTCAGCACGGTGAAAACAGGCAAAGATCCAACCCCGAGACCCCCGAATATCGGCTCGTAACCTCAGCACGGTGCTACGGTCACGGGGTTGTTATGTCTGCTCCGATGTCTGACCCTTTCGGAGGTCAAAAAATCCCAGATATATCTGATCGTCTGACTGTATACGGGTGAAAAAAAGACAAAAACAGTGCAAGAAAATTGTTGAATTTCTGCAGAATTTGCCTTAAAGTGCACCTAAAAAAATCAAGCGGCATAAATAAGTTATTGCATCAACTCCTTGCGACATGGGCGCTGATCAGGCTTTTGTGTTCAATGGATTTTTTTTAAACATTTTTTTTTCATATCACCATCTTTATTTTAAAAAAAAACCATTTCGTAATCTTGCAATTTTTCACTTTTTTTTTTAAAACTCATATTCCCTGTCTTTTCAGGAAGAGTTTTCAGCAGGCTCGTTATCATCAGAGGCAGGATTACAATGACCAATAACGCCTCTATATACAGGTGACGTCACCAATCACTGGAAGTGATGTCACAGCTTCCCCTGCTCCTCCTCCATTCATAATGGTCTTTGGACGTTGCATTAGATGCTTCCAATACAAAAGACAGGGTCTGAGTCTGTTCATTGTGGTTTATGTACATGCGTTGTTTCCTGAAACTACAGGAAGTTAGAGTCTAACAAATCCCCCCGGTGGTCATTGTGAAAAAAGAATCTCATTTTTATTTTTCATAACAATGGTGATAAGGAAAACAATAAAGGCCAACATTATTTTAAAAATACATTTAACACAAAGAAACTGATTTAAAGAAAAGGTCATTTCATGATTACACATTCCATTTAAATAGCAAAAACATTGCTAAAATTTCTTCACCTAAAGGGAATCTGTCCGCAGTTTTTTGCTATGTAATCTGATGTAGGGACAGAGACCCTGATTCCAGCTATGTGTCACTTAGTTTACTGGATGCAGCAGAAGTGACACAATCCGTTTGCTCTGCTGCAGAGCTCTTAATGCTGAGCCTCGTATAACCCCGCCCACACATCACTGATTGACAGCTTGCTGTGTACATTGTATATTGACACAAAGCTGCTAATCCGTGGTTGGATCGTGGTTGGACTAGGAGGCCCGAGACACATAGTCCTGTAGTAATAATCTCCTGCTGATAAAACTCTGATTTAATTGAAACAGCAAAACACAGACCAGTAATTGACACGTCACTGGAATCAGGGTCTCTGCCCCTAAATCATGTTGCTCTCAGATTACATAGTAAAAATCTGCTGACAGATTGCTTTTAAGGGAGATCCTTCGCTTGGCTTGTTTCTGATGCCATTTTGATTCTTCATTCTCTGATCCTGTCCTAACCTTGCTCACTGATCAGGCTTTTGCTTTATCCTCTCATCTTATAGTCTGGTTTCGGAGACCTTTCTTCCGATTGCAGTTCGGTCTCCTCTGGCTTTTCTTGTTATTTAAAGGGGTTGTAAAAGATTATAAGTTATCTACAGGATAGGGGATAACGGGGCTCCGCAGAGTCCCATCGAAGGTTGAGCATGTGCATCGCCGCTCCGTTCAATGTCTATGGGTCTGCCAGAGATAACAAAGTACAGCGTAAGGAGAAAAAAAACTAAAATCTTGGTTAAAACCCTTGTACCTGAGAACTTCTGGTGAGGTAAACTAGGAAATCAGCCTGGAAATCAAACCCAAAAAGCCACTGATTATGGGTGACCTAATGGATAGATAGGTTAAGCACCCATATACAGTAGCTGGCATCATTTGTCCGACAGCTCCGTGCCAATAGCTATCACTCTCGAATTCGCCGTCAACAGGAGCGCTCCCGCGTTCCCAATGAGAGAGCCACTGCCAGGATCCTTGAGCGGTGGCTTTTTTCTCTCGGAGAAGGATCCAAAATCGGACACGACAAATTATTCTCTCCTCCTACATCATATGTTGGGGAAATGTTAGGAGGTCCCCCATGGATATTATTCTGTTGGTGGGTCAAGCCAACGCTAGTCTGATGTCTATGGGGCCCTTTAGACTCTGTACTCCAACGTAGCCGCCTCCATTCCGAGTGCGACTTAAAAACATAACAGGAATGACGATCTCTGAAGAGAGAACATGATGAGTTCGGTGGATAACAGGAGAGCAGAATATTTCAACTTTGGGGCAACACCTCAGAAAGTTTATGACAATGGTCCTTAAAAATGGTTTGGATTCACGGAACTAGAAGGGGACCCCAAGCCATGACCTCAACTACAAAGAACACATTTGGGGAGAATCGGAATACTATTGGCTAACCAGATTATTTTTATCAACTTCCCAACGTAATGAGGCAAACCACAATGGTAGGAGAACATATCGGGAACAGGCATGACAATAGTCCATAAAGAAATGGTTTGGCATCACAGAACTTGATGGAACCGAGTCATGACCTGAACTGCAGATAACACATTCTAGGTAGAATGGAAAACCATCGGCTAACTCATGAACATTCAACCCAACCTATAGCTGTTAGGACAAGTTAGGAATTGTGGTGTTTGTAGACCCTCAGGTTGGAGACCTCAAACCTTGTGGATCCAATTCCGTATTAATGGCCACGGGATAACAAGATCCACAACCAACACATGGATGTGACGTCTCCATACTGTGCACCAAATACTGTCTAACGGATGGGAAGAGGCTAACACAATGGCAATTTGTCTTCCAAAGAAAATCAACGGTGAGGTTTCTTCTAATAGTCTGTGACACCAAGTGACGACACCCCGGGACGTGCCCTCGGTACCACGCGGTGCATCGGTTTGCACAATTGTGACACATGACTGTAATCAAGTCAGACGCCCGTCCATACTAGACACGTTTATAGACACGCTGTGACAAGATTGGGCTACTTGCCAGGTCTCGGGGAAGACGAGAGGATGGTGACATAATTAATCTGACGTTACTATCACCGCAGTGAACTTTTCACTCGGCTTTGTCATGACCTAAATACCATTAGATCTTATCCTCCCGGTATACAAATGCCAGCCATCAGTCACCACCCTTTCAATCAGAGATCATGGTTTGTAGGGATTGCAAATCAAACATAAAAAAAAAGTTATACTAAAAAAAGATGGTGAAAAAAATAAATATAAAAATTGGCAAGTACCACGTTCTATAAACCTCATAGTGAATGGCATAAAAAGTAGTAAAAGGCAAATAAATATTAATTTACTTTTTTTCCCCATTTATGCACAAAAAAATAAAACATTTCTAAGATATAATTTATAGAGATACCAAAAAATCCCTCGTACTGTTATGTATAAGATGAAAAAATATATAAGTTATGGCTTTTGAAAAAATAAAAAAAAATGGGGTTATCACAGCCCCTAAAAATTGGGGGGCAATATAAACACGGGCTATTAGATCTATATATTTCCATGTTAGTTGAGAACCATAGTAATGATCAGAGCCCCGAACTGACGCAAAGACCGAGAAAAACAACACGTACAACGTAACGAAGCCAACACGTATAGATTACCGCTCCTCGAGCAGCACTTGTAAAATAATAATGACTGATCAGCAGGTCGCTCCCACGTGCCGCAGGCAAAAGAGCAACAATCAGCGCTCAAAAGTGCGGCCCCTATTAATGATCCCCCCGCAGGACGCCTGCAGCCTCTCAGGCATATAATATAACACAAGGGCCGATAATGTAAAACGACGAGCGTGGTTATGTTCACATTACTGCTGGTTACATACACATGGCGTCCCCACAGACCCTAATGAGCTCAGCCCTCCGCCTGCGCACAGTCGTCATCCTAGAAATCGGCAGAAATAGATTAATCTGAGCGGACCGTAATCTCTTCTACATTTCCGGAATTTGCTAGATTAAGGCTCCGACCTTATACGAAGTGATGAAAGTAATAGCCGGCAGGATGATGCCGCACTGGTTATTATTATTCATTTATTATTATTATTCATTTATTATTTTTTTTAATTATTTATTATTATTCATTTAATATCTTTTTTTTTTTTTTTTTTTAAATCTATAAAATTATTTATTTTTTAGACTTGTATCATATTTTACTTGAGTCACAATTAAAGTTGCTTTCATACACTCCACCACTGAACAGATCTCTGGCAGCGTACCGTCACAGCAAAATCTCGTACATGCAGGGTGACCAAGTGACCCGTGAGATTCAATATGGCTGCCAGGAGGTCAGAGACAAAACCTGATCTAGGAGCAAAATTTAAGAAGGATTTTACAGGGTTTTCTAAGTGTTTTAAAAATATAAATCTGAAACTTGTGAGGTGCATTTGTATTCAGTCCCCCTGAGTCAGTACTTTGCAGTCGTTCGGGGTCTGTCTCTATCATCTAGAGGTGACATTTTTGCCCCTTCTTCTTTGCACTCGCTCTCGCTCAGTGAGATTTTCATGTCTTCCACAGATTCTCACTGGGATTCTGGTTTGGACTGCTGTGTCATTTACACACATGAATATAGTTTTTTCTAAACCCTCCATTGTAGCTCTGGATGTTTGGTGAACCTACACCCCAGTTTCAAGTCTTTTGCATTCTCTTACAGGTTTTGCTCGATTATTGCCCTGCATTTAGATTCCTCCATCTCCCATCAGCTCTGATCAGCTTCCTTGCCTCTGCTGAAGAAAAGCCTCCCCACAGCAAGATGCTGCTACCACCATGTGTGACGGTGGGTATGGTGTTTTCAAGGTGATGTGCAGTGTTAGTTTTCCACCACAAGTAAATTTTTGCATTTTGCCCAAAAAGTTCTCCTTTAGTCTCATCTGACCAGAGCCCCTTCGTCCACATGCTCGCTGTGTCTCCTACATGGCTTATTGCAAACAGGACTCTAATGGCTTGCTTTAAAAAAATGTACTTTTTTCACTCTTCCATAAAGACCAGATTTGATCAGGAAACTACTAATAGCTTTCCTGTGAGCAGATTCTCCCACCCGAGCTGTGGATCTCTGCAGCTCCTCCAGAGTGACCATGGGCCTCTTGGCTGCTTCTCTAATTAGTGCTCTCTTTGTTTGGGTGTCAGTTTAGGTGGACAGCCATGTCCTAATAGGTTTGCAGTTGTGCCAAACTCCTTCCATTTGTGGATGATGAATTGAACAGTGCTCCGTGACATGTTCAGAGTTTAGCCTGTTTTTTTTTTGTAATCTAACCCTGCTTTACTTTTCTCCACAACTTTATCCCTGACCTGTCTGATGGGTTCCTTGGTTTTCATGATGCTGTTTGATCCCTAATGTTCTCAAACAAATCTCTTGAGGCCTGCTGTAGTTATACTGAGAAGAAATCACACCCAGGTGGACGCAATGTACTAATTATGTGACTTCTGGAGGCAATTGGTCACTCAGGATTTTATTTAGGAGTCGCAGACTACAGGGGTCTGAATACCAATGCACGTCATAATTTTCAGATTTATAAGTGTTAACTATTTAGAAAACCATGTATTATTTCCTTTACACACAAATATTTGCTACTTTGTGTTGGTAGATCACATAAAATCGAAATAAAATACATTTAAGAAAGTTGGTATAACGTGAATAAATGTGGAAAAAATTCACAGGGTGTAGATACTTTTTCAAAGCACTGTATAGGATAGATGGATGATAGATATATAGATAATAGTGTAGGGATTCACGCTCTCAGGCAATGTGGTTTAGTCCAAACACGTACAGTTTTATTGCCTTTATAAAAAATCCAAAAGATTCAAACAAAACAACCTCTTCTGGGCACAAAGTATAACAGTATAAACAGTTCATTCAGCAGGCACTCAGTGTGGGCTCACACGGACAGATTAGTCGTCTCTCTCTCCCGTTTCAACTTTATATACAGAAGAAGTACGGCCATACAGGTCTCAGTATCATCACCTTCATCCTGAGCTCCAGCACACAGACTTCTCAGCTTTCCCAGCTGACCCATGCAGTCTCCATTCAGAGAGAGATTCTCAGTGTCTTTCTCCCAGCTACATCTCACATTTTGGCTGGTCACTCACCAGCTTCAACACACTCCACTCTGCTCAACATCAACAGCAGACTGAGAGCTCCCAGGTGAACACATGCCCTGGTGCTTAGCTGAAGCTAGCCAGGTGCACCTAATTAAGTGCTAGGATTTAACTCCGTCCTACCTGGCTTTGCTACAATAGTATGTTATTACATATCCTGTGATTAGGTGATGGATTGTTTTCATCAGACAACACTTTTAAGAAAATGTGAATAGGATGTAAGACTCATGCTTGAAAAAAACTCAAACATATTTGGGAGCTAAAATGTTGCATGTCACATGGGTGAAGATTTTTGGCTTTGGATACTTATATAGACATTGGAGATATGAAAAAGATACAAATGAGATATATCACTAGATGGAGGCAGATAGATTCACATCCTATAAGATCACGTCGTGTCATCGCACTCAGCAGACAAACCACCAGCACGAGAAGATTTTCTCTCGATGTTCTTTTTTTTTTCTGCCCTCGTGGTGAGGACATTGCGTGACAGAGAGACACTTTTGATGTGATGTGAGGAGCTGAGGCGAGAGCGAAGCCACAGATTAAGGAGTCGGCTAATACAATAAGCCCGGTACTAAGCACCGCATATTATGGAAGGCCTCCATGCAACAGATGGAAGGAACCCCAAGGGTGACGAGGGGGCACCCCACTAGTGTACGTGTAACTCCGGCTGAATCTGCCTCCATAGTTGATAGATGCTTACATAGGTTACATAACAAGGTACGAAGTGACACATAAGAAAGTGAATAAAAAGTATTTTTGTCTTTAGTGAAACAATATTTCAAAATCACACAACATTACAAGACAGGAAGATGGAAAAAACTGGACCTCCAAAAAAATCAGGGTGCTTAATGAATATTTCTCCATAGTTGATAGTATATATATATATATATATATATATATATATATATATATATATATTTATTTATTTTTTTTTGTCTCAAATCCCACCTTAACAACATCTCCGATGAGTCTGTATGTTCTCCAAGTGTTTATGTGGGTTTACGCCAAAAACATACTGATAGGGAATGTAGATGGTGAGCCCCAATGGGGACAGAGATGATGATATCTGTAAAGTGCAGCAGAACTAATAGCGCTATATAAGCAAAATTAGTCATTGACATATCTATCCTCATCAAACCAATGACATAGCTCACTATGGGAAGTGTTGGACAGTCCATGCATTCATTTTTTTTTTTTAAGTCTTGGACCACGAAACTTTCCTATAAGTCCTTGCATGCCTGGATTACATTCATGGAGGAAGCTTGGGATGAGCAATGTTGCACAGCGAGGAGTTGTGGGGAAACAAAAATTATCAAAAGAAATAGAAATACATTATTCTGCTACATCAGAATAGATGTCATTTACAGTAGCATGTAAAAGTTTAGGCACCCCTGGTCAAAATTATTGTTATTGTGAACAGTTAAGCACCACCTGCACAAATATGACCTTCATGGAAGAGTCATCAGAAGAAATCCTCTCCTGCGTTGTCATATCTAAAAGGCCTAAAGTTGAAAATGACACATTTCCTTTCTATTTTAGGCAAAAAAAAATGTATTTTCATATTTTACATTTTAAAAATTACAAAAAGGAAAATGAGGAGAGGCAAAAGTTTGGGCACCCTGCATGGTTAGTACCTAGTACACCCCTTTTGAAAGAATCACAGCTTGTAAACACTTTTTGTTGCCAGACAAGTCTTTCAATTCTTGTTCGAGGGATTTTCCTCCATTCTTCCTTGGAGAATTCCTCCAGTTCTGTGAGATTCCTGGGTCATCTTGCATCCTCTGTTAGTTTCAGGTCTAGCCACAGATTTTCAATGATGATCAGATCAGGGGACTGTGAGGGCCATTGTAAAACCTTCAACTTGCGCCTTCTGAGGTCGTCTATTGTCCATTTTGACGTGTGTTTAGGATTATTATCCATTTGTAGAAGCCGTCTTCTTTTCAACTTCAGCTTCTTTTTTTTTACAGATGGTGTCATTGCCAGCAAGCAGACATCTTGGTGAGAATTGTAAATACAAAGTATATTACAAAATTGCAGGACATTTCAGTATGAAGAATTCAGACTTTTTTTTCCTTTAGGAGATAACACTACTGATCACAATGTCTCCGGCGCCACCATCAATAGAAAATCAATATGTTTTAGGGAAATTGCTCCAATGACAAAAACATAATGGACTCTCATTACTTAAGATTTGTTATATCCACTCATGGTACAAGGTCAGGAAGGGGCTGAGCGTCTGCCGATAACAAGGAGTATACTGTATGTGAACTGAAGGTCATGGGCAACTCCTTATAAAGGCATAATATTTAAATCTCAGATTAATCCTTCACTTCAATGTTGACATGAGCCAGCAATCATATAAAATGGATCAATTAATTCATCCTTGTGCATTGATAAACAAGGGGTGAGACTTGGCATGCAAAAGGCCCCTTAGATATACATTGGTATGTAAAAGTTTGGGCACTTCTGGTCAAAATTACTGCTATTGTGAACAGTTAAGCAACACCTGTACAAATATGGCCTTCATGGAAGAGTCATCAGAAGAAAACCTCTCCTGCGTCGTCACCATAAAACGCAGAGTCAGAAGTATGCAAAAGAACATCTAAACAAGCCTGGTGCATTTTGGAAACAAGTCCTGTGGATCGATGAGGTTAAAATAGAACTCTTTGGCCACAATGATCAAAGGTATGTGTGGTGAAAAAAGGGCACAGAATTTCAGGAAAACAACATCTCGCCAACCATTAAGCATGTTGGTAGATCAATCATGCTTTGGGGTTGTGTTTCAGCTAATGGCATGGGGAACATTTCACGGGCAGAGAGAACAATGGATTCAATGAAATTTCAACAAATTCTTGATGCAAACATGACATCATCTGTAAAAAAGCTGAAGTTGAAAAGAGGAAGAGGATGGCTTCTACAAATGGATAATGATCCTAAACACATGTCACAATCCACAATAGACGACCTCAAAAGGAGCAAGCTGAAGGTTTTACAATGGCCCTCACAGTCCCCTGATTTGAGCATCACTGGAAATCCAAGACTAGACCTCAAAATGGCAGAGAACTGGAAGAATTTTCCAAGGTAAGAATGGATGAAAATCCCTCAAACAACAATTGAAAGACTCGTGGCTGGCTGCAAAAAGTGTTTACAAGCTGTGATACATGCAAAAGGGGGTACTACAAGGTACTAATCATGCGGGGTGTCTGTTATGGACCTGGTGGTTAGGAGCACCCGGAATGACCTGATGGTTAAAACGGAAAACCTGGGACAAGCTCTGAGGAGGTGGTAACTCTACTGACCGCAATCCCTAATCCTATCACACACACTTGAAATAGCCGTGGAGTGTGCCTAACTCTCCCTAGACGCCTCTTCACAGCCTAAGAGCTAACTACCCCTAAAGACAGAAATAGAAGCCTACCTTGCCTCAGAGAAATTCCCCAAAGGAAAGGTAGCCCCCCACAAATATTGACTGTGAATTAAGAGGGAAGTGACAAACACAGGAATGAAACAGATTTTAGCAAAGGAGGCCGAATCTTCTCTAGATAGAGGATAGGAAAGGGAACTGTGCGGTCAGTATTAAAAACTACAAAAACCACGCAGAGTGTGCAAAAAGACCTCCACACCAACTCACGGTGTGGAGGTGCAACTCTGCACCCCCAGAGCTTCCAGCTAGCAAGGAAATATCATAATAGCAAGCTGGACTAGAAACATAGCATGTACTGAGAAATATATTCAAAAACCAATGAACAACAAATGAACTAGCAGGGACTTAGCTTCTGCTGGAGTAGACAGGTCATCGGAGAAATCCAAGAGAGATCTGAACCAGTACTGAGACATTGACAGCTGGCATGAACTAACGACCTGGGCAGAGTTAAATAGGGAAGCCAGCAGAAGCAATAAGCGAGGGCAGCTGAGAAAGCCAACCTCAAAGATCAGCAGTTCCACTCAAAGCCACCAGAGGGTGTCCAAGGACCGAACTCACCAAAGTACCATTCACGACCACAGGAGAGAGCCCGAGAACGGAATTCACAACAGGTGTCCAAGCTTTTGCATTAGACACTTTTACTTTTTGTAATTTTGTTTTTACAAAAATACAACGGAAATGTGTCATCTTTAAAGGGGTTGTCCACTACTTGGACAACCCTTTCTTGATCAAAATGTTTGGTAGCCATAAAATAATAAAGCCTATACTCACCTCCTGTGCTTGTGCCGTTCCCGCGGTGTCGGCAGTTTCTCTCCCCAGGGATCTCGCGCGATGTTGTGACAAGTGATGCCGATGCTTGGCTGCAGCCCAGACTTCATGTTTATGATTGATTTGTCTGAAGGAGGGGACAGTGACGCCAGCGCTGATTGTGTGCCGGGGTCATGTGTCACAACACTGCACGTGAGCCCCAGGAAGAGTGACTGCCGACACTATGGGACCGGCACGGGAGGCTTTAATATTTTATGGGGGCCAAGAGAGTAGTATTAGAAGAAGTTGTCCAAGTAGTTAACTTTAGTCCTTTTAGAGATCATTTCATCTTTAACTTCCTTAATTGTTCACAATAACAGTAATTTTGACCAGGGGTGCCTAAATTTTTACATGCCACTGTGTATATACTGTATATATATTAATAACTACTACATCTGACAGATGACATTGTAAGTTTCTATCATCTGCGCCCCCTCTCCGCTGTGAGCCCCCTCTCCTCTCTGCTGTGAGCCCCCTCTCCGCTGGTACCCCCCTGTCCGCTGTGAGCCCCCTCTCTGCTGTGAACCCCCCTCTCAGCTATGTCCCCTCTTTCCGCTGTGAGCCCTCTCTCTGCTGTGAGTCCTCTCTCTGCTGTGAGCCCTTTCTCTGCTGTGAGCCCCCTCTTCGCTGTGAGCACCCTCTCTGCTGTGAGCTCCTTCTCCGCTGTGAGCCCCCTCTAAGCTGTGATCCCTCTCTCCGCTGTGATCCCTCTCTCTGGTGTGAGCCCCCTCTCTGCTGTGATCCCTCTCTCCGCTGTGAGCCCCCTCTACACTGTGAGCCCTCTTTCCGCTGTGAGCCCTCTCTCCGCTGTGATCCCTCTCTCCGCTGTGATCCCCCTCTAAGCTGTGAGCCCACTCTCTGCTGTGATCCTCCTCTCCGCTGTGAGCCCCCTCTCCACTGTGAACCCCCTCTCCGCTGTGAACCCCCTCTCCGCTGTGAACCCCATCTCCACTGTGAGCCCCTCTCCGCTGTGAGCCCCCTCTCTGCTGTGATCCCCCTCTAAGCTGTGAGCCCTCTCTCCGCTATGATCCCTTTCTCCACTGTGATCCCTCTCTCCGCTGTGATCCCACTCTAAGCTGTGAGCCCACTCTCCGCTGTGATCCTCCTCTCCGCTGTGAACCCCCTCTCCGCTGTGATCCTCCTCTCCGCTGTAAGCCCCCTCTCTGCTGTGATCCCCCTCTAAGCTGTGAGCCCTCCCAGCTGTGAGCCCCCTCTCTGCTGTGATCCTCCTCTCCGCTGTGATACTCCTCTAAGCTGTGATCCCTCTCTCCGCTGTGAGCCCCCTCTCCGCTGTGAGCCCGATCTCCGCTGTGAGTCCCCTCTCCTTTATGAGTCCCCTCTCTGCTGTGAACCCCCTCTCCGCTGTGAGCCCCCTCTCCGCTGTGATCCTCCTCTCCACTGTGATCTCCCTCTAAGCTGTGAGCCCCCTCTCCGCTGTGAACCTCTTCTCCGTTATGAGTCCCCTTTCCGATATGATCCTCCTCTCCGCTGTGATCCCCCTCTAAGATGTGATCCCTCTCTCCGCTGTGAGCCCCCTCTCTGCTGCGAGTCCCCTCTCCACTGTGATCCCCCTCTCTGCTGTGAGCCCCCTTTCCGCTGTGAGCCCCCTTTCCGCTGTGAGCCCCTTCTCCGCTGTGATCCTCCTCTCTGCTGTGAGCCCCCTCTCCCCTGTGAGTCCCCTCTCCGCTGTGATCCTCCTCTCCGCTGTGATCCTCCTCTCCGCTGTGAGCCCCCTCTCCGCTGTGAGTCCCCTCTCCGCTATGATCCTCCTCTCCTCCTCTCCGCTGTGATCCTCCTCTCTGCTGTGAGCCCCCTCTCGGCTGTGAGTCCCTCTCCGCTGTGATCCCTCTCTCCGCTGTGATCCCCCTCTCCGCTGTGATCCTCCTCTCTGCTGTGAGCCCCCTCTCCGCTGTGAGTCCCTCTCCGCTGTGATCCTCCTCTCCGCTGTGATCCCTCTCTCCGCTGTGATCCCCCTCTCCGCTGTGATCCCCCTCTCTGCTGTGAGCCCCCTCTCCGCTGTGATCCCCCTCTCCGCTGTGATCCCTCTCTCCGCTGTGAGCCCCCTCTCCGCTGTGATCCTCCTCTCTGCTGTGAGCCCCCTCTCCGCTGTGATCCCCCTCTAAGCTGTGAGCCCTATCTCCGCTGTGAGTCCCCTCTCCGTTATGAGTCCCCTCTCTGCTGTGAACCCCCTCTCCGCTGTGAGCCCCCTCTCCGCTGTGATCCTCCTCTCCACTGTGACCTCCCTCTAAGCTGTGAGCCCCCTCTCCGCTGTGAACCTCTTCTCCGTTATGAGTCCCCTTTCCGATATGATCCTCCTCTCCGCTGTGATCCCCCTCTAAGATGTGATCCCTCTCTCCGCTGTGAGTCCCCTCTCCGCTGTGATCCCCCTCTCTGCTGTGAGCCCCCTTTCCGCTGTGAGCCCCCTTTCCGCTGTGAGCCCCTTCTCCGCTGTGATCCTCCTCTCTGCTGTGAGCCCCCTCTCCCCTGTGAGTCCCCTCTCCGCTGTGATCCTCCTCTCCGCTGTGATCCTCCTCTCCGCTGTGAGCCCCCTCTCCGCTGTGAGTCCCCTCTCCGCTATGATCCTCCTCTCCGCTGTGATCCTCCTCTCTGCTGTGAGCCTCCTCTCTGCTGTGAGCCCCCTCTCGGCTGTGAGTCCCTCTCCGCTGTGATCCCTCTCTCCGCTGTGATCCCCCTCTCCGCTGTGATCCTCCTCTCTGCTGTGAGCTCCCTCTCCGCTGTGAGTCCCTCTCCGCTGTGATCCTCCTCTCCGCTGTGATCCCTCTCTCCGCTGTGATCCCCCTCTCCGCTGTGATCCTCCTCTCTGCTGTGAGCCCCCTCTCCGCTGTGAGTCCCTCTCCGCTGTGATTCTCCTCTCTGCTGTGATCCTCCTCTCCGCTGTGATCCCTCTCTCCGCTGTGAGCCCCCTCTCCGCTGTGATCCTCCTCTCTGCTGTGAGCCCCCTCTCCCCTGTGAGTCCCCTCTCCGCTGTGATCCTCCTCTCCGCTGTGATCCTCCTCTCCGCTGTGAGCCCCCTCTCCGCTGTGAGTCCCCTCTCCGCTATGATCCTCGTCTCCTCCTCTCCGCTGTGATCCTCCTCTCTGCTGTGAGCCCCCTCTCGGCTGTGAGTCCCTCTCCGCTGTGATCCCTCTCTCCGCTGTGATCCCCCTCTCCGCTGTGATCCTCCTCTCTGCTGTGAGCCCCCTCTCCGCTGTGAGTCCCTCTCCGCTGTGATCCTCCTCTCCGCTGTGATCCCTCTCTCTGCTGTGATCCCCCTCTCCGCTGTGATCCTCCTCTCTGCTGTGAGCCCCCTCTCCACTGTGAGTCCCTCTCCGCTGTGATCCCTCTCTCCGCTGTGAGCCCCCTCTCCGCTGTGATCCTCCTCTCTGCTGTGAGCCCCCTCTCCGCTGTGATCCCCCTCTAAGCTGTGAGCCCTCTCTCCACTGTGAGCCCCCTCTCCGCTGTGATCCTCCTCTCTGCTGTGAGCCCTCTCTCCACTGTGAGCCCCCTCTCCGCTGCGATCATCCAGTCTTCATGGCAGGTTGCTGCCTCTACATGAATATATTGTGGGCTTGACTTTCCAGCTAAGGAGAACATCATTGCTGATAAAAATAGAAGGGTCATGTCTAAAGCCCGGGGCCGTGACAGGGAGAAGCGCTGAGCTCTCTGCTCTCTGCGGCGCGGTTTGTGCTCCGTGCTGTGCTGATAACAGGATGATTTCATTTTACAGGCAAAAAGAAAATGAGAAACAAATGTCGTGAGAAAATTCATCACAAATCTCACCTGCTCCATATATATTCAATCATGTGACCATAATTCCTGCACCAGTCCACCCAGAACAGAGCGAACATGGAGGCAATCCACAGCCGATACAGTGAGAACATGATGACTGAGGGCAGAGCACCAGGTACGAGCGCTGCAGCACACTACCAGCCTGAGGGTTTCTCGATATTTTTGCAGCTTTAAGAAGTAAAGTTTCAAAACTTTCCAATCTGGACAAACTTATTTATAAGAAAAAAAAGAAAAAAAAAAGTTTTAGTCACTCTTTAAATCTTTCTCCAAGTTTTTGCTGTAGGGGAGGGGCAGAGACCCTGATTTCATATGTGATGTGTCGCATACTGGGCTGCTTAGTGCAGTTTTCACACAATCGCTATTTTCTGCGTTACAGATGTAGCAGAGCTCATTTTATTGAGGGGTGTATCACCCCACTCATACCACTGATTGGGAGCTTTCTGTGTACACTGGACCTAGGAAGGGGAGGAGTTACACAGAGCATGAGGCCTACATGGCCTCTAGTAATAATCTCTTGCTGATAAAACACTTATATTTTTGAAACAACAATAAGCAGCCCAGAAAGTGACAAATCACTGGAATAGGGCTCTCTGCCCCCTACATCATGCTGCTCTCAGATTACATATCAAAAACCTCATAACAGACTCTTTTAAAATGGGTTGTTGAACAATTACATTATTTAAAAAGTATGTTATTTTCATATGGAAACCCAAATAGGTGCACAATTATTTAACTACTATATTCAAGTATAAATATAATACTGCCTCCATGTGAAACATTATAACTACAGTACTATAAGGCTATGTACCCACGTTGAAGAAATGCTGCGGAAATGTCCGCAACATTTCTGCAACTCCCTGCCACGGGTAAAATGCATGAGGAATTCACATGCGTTTTCCTGCAAAACACAGGCGTTTTTAACTTGCAGAATGCTTGCGTTTTCCAAGTGATTTGAAGCATGTGATTGACAGGTTGGTCACACAAGCATAGTGATTGACAAGTGTGACCAACTTTTTACTATTGATGCTGCCTATGCAGCATCAATAATAAAACATAGAATGTTAAAAATCATAAAAAAATAAAAAAATATGGTTATTCTCACCTTCCGACGGCCCTCAATCTCCTCAGCGGAGCTCCCAGTACGTTCGGTTCCCAGGGATGCTTTGCACGAAAAACCTTTGTGACATCAAGGTCGCGTGACCGCGACGTCATCTCAGGTGATTCGCGCAAAGCATCCCTGGGAACGGAAGCCGCCGCGTGCACAGCTGAGAGCCAGGAGGACTCCGGGGGGCCATCAGAAGATAAGTATATCCCTATTTTTTATTTTAAATTTTTTTTTTTTTTTTACAGGAATATAGCACCCGGCCTGCAGGAGTCTCCTCTCCTCCAGACCCTGGATACCATCCGCACATGAAGCGCTCACTTTACGCATGGTGGGCATAGCCACATGCGTAAAGTGAGTGTTTCAATGCAATCCTATGGCAGCGGAATCGCCACGATTCCGCAGAAGTAATGAACATGCTCCGGATTTTACCACTATGCAATTCAGCAGCGTGAAAATCCGCAGCATGTGCACAGCAAGTGCGGAATCCCATAAGATTGCATGGAATGCGTTTAAGCGTTTTTTAGCGTTTCCGCTGTGGCAAAAAAGCTGCAGAAACCCATCAAAAATGCGACGTGGTCACAGAGCCTGATCCTATGTACAAGAATATAACTACTGTAATACTGCCCCTATGTACAAGAATATAACTACTGTAATACTGCTCCTGTGTACAAGAATATAACTACTGTAATACTGCCCCTATGTACAAGAATGTAACTACTATAATACTGCTCGTATGTACAAGAATATAACTACTATAATACTGCTCCTATGTACAAGAATATAACTACTATAATACTGCCCCTATGTACAAGAATGTAACTACTATAATACTGCCCCTATGTACAAGAATGTAACTACTATAATACTGCTCCTATGTACAAGAATATAACTACTATAATACTGCTCCTATGCATAGGAATATAACTACTATAATACAGCCCCTATGTACAAGAATATATCGAATATAATACTGCTCCTATGTACAAGAATATAACTACTATAATACTGCCCCTATGTACAAGAATGTAACTACTATAATACTGCTCCTATCTACAAGAATATAACTACTATAATACTGCTCCTATGTACAAGAATATAACTACTATAATACTGCTCCTATATACAAGAATATAACTACTATAATACTGCTCCTATGCATAGGAATATAACTACTATAATACAGCCCCTATGTACAAGAATATATCGAATATAATACTGCTCCTATGTACAAGAATATAACTACTATAATACTGTTCCTATGTACAAGAATATAACTACTATAATACTGCTCCTATATACAAGAATATAACTACTATAATACTGCTCCTATGTATAAGAATATAACTACTGTAATACTGCTCCTATGCATAGGAATATAACTACTATAATACTGCCCCTATGTACAAGAATATATCGAATATAATACTGCTCCTATGTACAAGAATATAACTACTATAATACTGCTCCTATGTACAAGAATATAACTACTATAATACTGCTCCTATATACAAGAATATAACTACTATAATACTGCTCCTATGTATAAGAATATAACTACTGTAATACTGCTCCTATGCATAGGAATATAACTACTATAATACTGCCCCTATGTACAAGAATATATCGAATATAATACTGCTCCTATGTACAAGAATATAACTACTATAATACTGCTCCTATCTACAAGAATATAACTACTATAATACTGCTCCTATGTACAAGAATATAACTACTATAATACTGCTCCTATATACAAGAATATAACTACTATAATACTGCTCCTATGTACAAGAATGTAACTACTATAATACTGCCCCTATGTACAAGAATATAACTACTATAATACTGCCTCCTATGTATAAGAATATAACTACTATAATACTGCCCCTATGTACAAGAATATATCGAATATAATACTGCTCCTATGTACAAGAATATAACTACTATAATACTGCCTCTATGTACAAGAATATAACTACTATAATACTGCCCTATATATATAAGAAAATAACCACTATAATACTGTCCCTATGTACAAGAATATAACTACTATAATACTGCCCTATATATATATAGGAATATAACCACTATAATACTGTCCCTATGTACAAGAATATAACTACTATAATACTGCTCCTATGTACAAGAATATAACTACTATAATACTGCCTCTATGTACAAGAATATAACTACTATAATACTGCTCCTATATACAAGAATATAACTACTATAATACTGCCCTTATGTACAAGAATATAACTACTATAATACTGCTCCTATGTACAAGAATATAACTACTATAATACTGCTCCTATGTACAAGAATATAACTACTATAATACTGCCCCTATGTACAAGAATATAACTACTATAATACTGCCACCTATGTACAGTAATATAACTACTATAAAACTGCTCCTATGTACAAGAATATAACTACTATAATACTGCTCCTATGTACAGGAATATAACTACTATAATACTGCTCCTATGTACAAGAATATAACTACTATAATACTGCTCCTATATACAAGAATATAACTACTATAATACTGCTCCTATATACAAGAATATAACTACTATAATACTGCTCCTATGTACAAGAATATAACTACTATAATACTGCTCCTATATACAAGAATATAACTACTATAATACTGCTCCTATGTACAAGAATATAACTACTATAATACTGCTCCTATATACAAGAATGTAACTACTATAATACTGCCCCTATGTACAAGAATATAACTACTATAATACTGCCCTATGTACAAGAATATAACTACTATAATACTGCTCCTATGTATAAGAATATAACTACTATAATACTGCTCCTATGTACAAGAATATAACTACTATAATACTGCTCCTATATACAAGAATGTAACTACTATAATACTGCCCCTATGTACAAGAATATAACTACTATAATACTGCCCTATGTACAAGAATATAACTACTATAATACTGCTCCTATGTACAAGAATATAACTACTATAATACTGCCTCCTATGTATAAGAATATAACTACTATAATACTGCTCCCTATGTACAAGAATATAACTACTATAATACTGCCCCTATGTACAAGAATATAACTACTATAATACTGCCCCTATGTGCAAGAATATAACTACTATAATACTGCTCCTATGTACAAGAATATAACTACTATAATACTGCTCCTATGTACAGGAATATAACTACTATAATACTGCCCCTATGTACAAGAATATAACTACTATAATACTGCCACCTATGTACAGGAATATAACTACTATAATACTGCTCCTATGTACAAGAATATAACTACTATAATACTGCTCCTATGTACAGGAATATAACTACTATAATACTGCTCCTATGTACAAGAATATAACTACTATAATACTGCTCCTATATACAAGAATATAACTACTATAATACTGCCCCTATGTACAAGAATATAACTACTATAATACTGCTCCTATATACAAGAATATAACTACTATAATACTGCTCCTATGTACAAGAATATAACTACTATAATACTGCTCCTATATACAAGAATGTAACTAACATAATACTGCCCCTATGTACAAGAATATAACTACTATAATACTGCTCCTATGTATAAGAATATAACTACTATAATACTGCTCCTATGGACAAGAATATAACTACTATAATACTGCTCCTGTGTACAAGAATATAACTACTATAATACTGCCCCTATGTACAAGAATATAACTACTATAATACTGCTCCTATATACAAGAATATAACTACTATAATACTGCTCCTATGTACAAGAATATAACTACTATAATACTGCTCCTATATACAAGAATGTAACTAACATAATACTGCCACCTATGTACAGTAATATAACTACTATAATACTGCTCCTGTGTACAAGAATATAACTACTATAATACTGCCCCTATGTACAAGAATATAACTACTATAATACTGCTCCTATATACAAGAATATAACTACTATAATACTGCCCCTATGTACAAGAATATAACTACTATAATACTGCTCCTATATACAAGAATATAACTACTATAATATTGCCCCTATGTACAAGAATATAACTACTATAATACTGCTCCTATGTATAAGAATATAACTACTATAATACTGCTCCTATGGACAAGAATATAACTACTATAATACTGCTCCTATGTACAAGAATATAACTACTATAATACTGCACCTGTGTACAAGAATATAACTACTATAATACTGCTCCTATGTATAAGAATATAACTACTATAATACTGTCCCTATGTACAAGAATATAACTACTATAATACTGCCCCTATGTACAAGAATATAACTACTATAATACTGCTCCTATGTACAAGAATATAACTACTATAATACTGCCCCTATGTGCAAGAATATAACTACTATAATACTGTCTTCTATGTACAAGAATATAACTACTATAATACTGCCCCTATGTACAAGAATATAACTACTATAATACTGCCCCTATGGACAAGAATATAACTACTATAATACTGCTCCTATGTACAAGAATATAACTACTATAATACTGCTCCTATATGTGAGAATATAACTTGACTCTCGCAGTCAGTGAGGATCATGCTCTCGTCAGTGATGAGAAATCCACATATACTGCAGATATATCAGGAAAGCAGGATAAACAATACCGAGGCGGCAGACATCAGGGCAGCACAAGAAAATGAAAGATTAATGGTGCCTGAAGGTAAATGCGGAGGTGAATGAGTTGAAGAAGAAACATCCAGATGAGGATCTGGTCTTATTGTGATGATGAAGTCATTTAAAAAAGGAGGAAGAATAATTTATAACCAAAATGTAACCATATGCCTGACATTGTGGAAACGGAGCCGAACATCTGATTACCATTTCACAGCTGCTTTTTGCTGGGGTCCTGAGCTTTAGCTAATAGGTGTCCCGAGTAGAGGACCCCCCCTGGTGACGTCCATATGTTCTAATTAATAATGCAGATGTTGGCAGATCTTGACATTTTTCTGTTTCAATACTTAGAATGTCTTCTTCATTCACATCAAGAGCTGCATTCAAAATTCTGCTCTCATTTAGAAACCTACAGACTGTGCTACCGCCTGTACAGCCTCCGAACCAGCAGGGGGCGCCGGTGATAGAGGAGATCCTGTATTGTAAGTCAGGGAGCAGAACTGTGAATTCAGCTCTGGAATTGGCTCTAAAGTGGGAAAACCATTGTTTACACCTACAAAAAGTTGCCATAAAGTAATGGGAACCTCAGTAGTCTGGGAAGTGAGGGGGACGGGAATCTATACTGTATCCTATCAGCAGCAGCGTGTCTTCACCTTCTTCTTTAAACATTCAGTAAACCATACGGACGGACGGAAGGTTTCTATACAAACAGCCATATGTCTCTGCATATTTCATGAACGGCAGCTGCTGTGTTAAATAATACCTCATCCAGAAATAAGATGACGTCCGCCGGCTGCAGATTTCGGGGTTCTCTGCAGTTTATCTGGAGAAGAAGGAAGAAAGAAAGAAAAAGAAAGAGAAAGAAAGAAAGAAAGAAAAAGAAAGACAGACAGACAGACAGACAGAAAGAAAGAAAGAAAGAAAGAAAGAAAGAAAGAAAGAAAGAAAAGATAGAGATAAAGAGAGAATTATAAAAATGGAGGCAGCACGCCGAAGATAGATGGCGAGGAAACGGATTAGTCAGGGCCATGAGAAGTTTCAGCTCAAAAATGACAAATCTTTTCTGAAGTAGAACGGTTATTTCACCATCTGACTTTGGAACGCTGACATTATTCTTTGTTGATCCGCATTCAAGAGGATTTGGTGATGTGATGACCTTGGGGGTTTTAATCCAAAGTTTCTAGATAGATAACAGATAGATAATAGATAGATAGATAGATGATAGATAATTGATAGATAGATAATAGATAGATAGATAGATAGATGATAGATAATTGATAGATAGATGATAGATAGATAGATAGATAGATAGATGTGAAGCAGCACTCCAGATTTAGCAAAAAAAATATACCGCAAGTGGACTTTATTGGGCTCACATGACGTGGTGCAACGTTTCTACTTCCAAAAGCTTTTTTGACGTTGCACCACGCCATGTGAGCCCAATAAAGTCCACTTGCGGTATATTTTTTTTGCTAAATCTGGAGTGCTGCCTCACATTTTTTTATTCCTACACAATTTGATAATTTGGCAAGCATATGGATTAGTTGCTGGGAGGCCTGTGCACCCACTTGATTACATGTGCTGTTCCATTTTTCTGGATAGATAGATAATAGATAGATGATAGATAGATGATACATATACAGATAGATAGAAAATAGATAATAGAAAATAGATAGAAAATAAATAGTTAAATAGATAGATGATAGATAAATAGATAATAGAGAGATAATAGATAGATAGATAATACATATATATATTGATAGAAAATAGATAATAGATAGATGACAGATAATAGATAGATAGATGATAGAGATAGATAGATGATAGATAGATTATAGATAGATAATAGATGGATAATAGATAGACAGTACATATATAGCTCTGGTTATCTGCAGATACGGATGTAAGCTGATAAATAATGTGCTGTCTCTATAACTTGGCAGCAGTTTCTCTCTGCAGGATAAGGCCACGTTCACACCTTCAGTATTTGGTAGGTATTTTATTTGTAAACCAAAACCAGAAGTGGGTGATAAATACAGAAGTGGTGACGTGTTCCTATTACATTTTTGCTCTGATTGTTCCACTCCTGATATAAAATACTGACCCAATCCTGAATGTGTGTATGTGTCATAAGTCAGTGATGCAGAGGTCTCTGGCGCAGGTCGCATTACGTGTGCGGTGACGTCTGCCCATCTGCACTATGCCCGGGCTGCTCTCCGTGTGACGCTCCGTCTTCTGTACGTCGCTCCTCTCAGATACATTTCTTTTCTCGTCGCTTTGTATCCAGAACAATCCTACAGAAGTGTCCGGAGCAGCTCCAGCCGGCGACTCCATCATTCTTCCTGGGAGATGACTTATGGCTCTGCCGGGTGAAGTGGCGTTATGTGTCCCTCAGGGGCCCGGCTCACAGAAGGCCTCAGTCTGTAATGAGGGCAGACACATGGCCACTTAGGACATTACCGCGTCTATACTCCGATTGTCCCCTGTGATCTGCATTGCAGATCGTCCCTTCTGCCCCTGTCCACATGGCCGAGTCTTGAAACCATAAATCATGAACCAAAGGGGGCCCGGTCTGGGGGACCGCACTGATTGTTCTCCATCTTCACCAGAAAATCACATCACGCGTTTTACAGACTCCCGGCCATTGTCCCCGGCAGCCGGTTGATGACATTAATGCATATTTAACTATTGGTATAATCAACACGCACAATAAATTCGCCCCTTTCATGCCCTCCATATGGCGCTATGTGGCCCCCGCACAATATTCCCCTCCCCCGACGCGCGTCCCCCCAGCTCTTGTGTGTATCACTTCATCTGTCAGCTGTGTGAGAGCAAATCACTTACCCACATTAGAGCATTCTGTATATACAACCCGGGCGTCCCACTGAACAGAGCAGCGCGGAGCGTACATGACACGGGAGGACGGTGGGGGTTGTCATCCTGAGACCGGGACTCGATTAAATCACATTATAAAGGTCAATGCACAAGAAAATGCAAGAACACAAACAGCGATTTACAGCCGTCCACAGCGACTGTAGCTGGGAGAGTATCCAGCTGTACGGAGGGCGCAGAGGAGAAGGTACAGGTGCAGCTTAAGGCGCTGTTCACACTGAGCTTTTTTGAAGCATCAAAAATTAGTTTTTAAGCATAAACCACTTAAAGAAATTCGTTTTTGGACATATTTTTCATTTCCTCATAACGATTTTCAAAGAGTTTTTGATACTTTTTTTTACTTTAGTGTTTTTTTGTTTGTTTTTTTAAATTAAACCACTTTCAATCAGGATCCTCTACAACGATGTGACATGCATTTTCTTTTTCCACCAGGCGTTTTTCAAAAAAACACTGTCAGGCTATGTGTACACAATGTCTTTTTCTGATGGATTTCGGCTGGAATCTGCCTGAAAAAAACGGAAAAAAAAACAACCTTACTGCAGAAACTCTATAAAATCCTCTTCAAAAACTCTTGGAAAATCCTCTTTGCTGTTCATTTGAAAGAGTTTTTTGAGCTTTTTTTTCCTGAAGAGCATTGGAGAAATCCACGGGGAAAAAAACAAAAATGCTTGTCACTTCTTTGACGTGATCCTGATCAAAACCTCTCAAAGCTAGGCACTGCCTAAAACGCTTTATAAAATGCCTTCTAGAAAAGTAAAAACTGCTCCAAAACCTCCCGCAAAATAGAATTTTCCTAAAGTAGCTTCTAATGGAAAACTATTGTTTTTTAAAAGCCTGAAAATACCCAAAAATTCATTACATGGACAGAAAAATTTCCCATAGAAATAAATAAGAAACATTTTCAGAGAGTTTCAGGCGATTGTTCACACAGAGGTTTTTCTGCAGTGCATATGGTTTCTCAGATCCTTCTCAAAAAACTATTAGAAACATTTTCCTATCAATTTTTATGGAATATCCACTTTCCTGTTCATATAAGGACTTTTATTTGCTAAAGATGTTTTAAAAAACATCTAATAGGGGAAAAAAGAGTATTTCGTTAAGGAGAACTCTCCAAACTAACCACTATCCAAATCAAAGGGCAAAAAAAAAAAATAATGTAGAAAAAAAACCTGAGCAAAGAAAATATTCTAATGTTCTTGTGCTCCTGAGTTCCCGCGCTCCTGTCTGAGTTACCGCGCTCCTGTCTGAGTTACCGCGCTCCTGTCTGAGTTACCGCGCTCCTGTCTGAGTTACCGCGCTCCTGTCTGAGTTACCGCGCTCCTGTCTGAGTTACCGCGCTCCTGTCTGAGCTCTCGTGCTCCTGTCTGAGCTCTCGTGCTCCTGTCTGAGCTCTCGTGCTCCTGTCTGAGTTCCCGTGCTCCTGTCTGAGTTCCCGTGCTCCTGTCTGAGTTCCCGTGCTCCTGTCTGAGTTCCCGTGCTCCTGTCTGAGTTCCCGTGCTCCTGTCTGAGCTCTCGTGCTCTTGTCTGAGCTCCCGTCTGAGATCTCCTGCTCCTGTCTGAGTTCTCTTGCTCCTGTCTGAGTTCTCCTGCTCCTGTCTGAGTTCTCCTGCTCCTGTCTGAGTTCTCCTGCTCCTGTCTGAGCTTTCGTGCTCCTGTCTGAGCTTTCGTGCTCCTGTCTGAGCTTTCGTGCTCCTGTCTGAGCTTTCGTGCTCCTGTCTGAGCTCCCGTGCACTTGTCTGAGCTCCCATGCTCCTGTCTGAGTTCTCCTGCTCCTGTCTGAGTTCTCCTGCTCCTGTCTGAGTTCTCCTGCTCCTGTCTGAGTTCTCCTGCTCCTGTCTGAGTTCCCGTGCTCCTGTCTGAGCTCCCGTGCTCCTGTCTGAGCTCCCGTGCTCCTGTCTGAGCTCCCGTGCTCCTGTCTGAGTTCCCTGCTCCTGTCTGAGTTCTCGTGCTCCTGTCTGAGCTCTCGTGCTCCTGTCTGAGCTCTCGTGCTCCTGTCTGAGCTCTCGTGCTCCTGTCTGAGTTCCCGTGCTCCTGTCTGAGTTCCCGTGCTCCTGTCTGAGTTCCCGTGCTCCTGTCTGAGCTCTCGTGCTCCTGTCTGAGCTCTCGTGCTCTTGTCTGAGCTCCAGTCTGAGATCTCCTGCTCCTGTCTGAGTTCTCTTGCTCCTGTCTGAGTTCTCCTGCTCCTGTCTGAGTTCTCCTGCTCCTGTCTGAGTTCTCCTGCTCCTGTCTGAGCTTTCGTGCTCCTGTCTGAGCTTTCGTGCTCCTGTCTGAGCTCCCGTGCACTTGTCTGAGCTCCCATGCTCCTGTCTGAGTTCTCCTGCTCCTGTCTGAGTTCTCCTGCTCCTGTCTGAGTTCTCCTGCTCCTGTCTGAGTTCTCCTGCTCCTGTCTGAGTTCTCCTGCTCCTGTCTGAGTTCTCCTGCTCCTGTCTGAGTTCCCGTGCTCCTGTCTGAGCTCCCGTGCTCCTGTCTGAGCTCCCGTGCTCCTGTCTGAGCTCCCGTGCTCCTGTCTGAGTTCCCTGCTCCTGTCTGAGTTCTCGTGCTCCTGTCTGAGTTCCCTTGCTCCTGTCTGAGTTCCCTGCTCCTGTCTGAGTTCGCATGCTCCTGTCTGAGTTCCCGTGCTCCTGTCTGAGCTTTAGTGCTCCTGTCTGAGCTTTAGTGCTCCTGTCTCAGTTCCCATGCTCCTGTCTGAGTTCCCTGCTCCTGTCTGAGTTCTCGTGCTCCTGTCTGAGTTCCCGTGCTCCTGTCTGAGCTCTCGTGCTCTTGTCTGAGCTCCCGTGCTCCTGTCTGAGTTCTCCTGCTCCTGTCTGAGTTCTCCTGCTCCTGTCTGAGTTCTCCTGCTCCTGTCTGAGTTCCCCTGCTCCTGTCTGAGCTTTCGTGCTCCTGTCTGAGCTTTCGTGCTCCTGTCTGAGCTTTCGTGCTCCTGTCTGAGTTCCCGTGCTCCTGTCTGAGCTCTCGTGCTCTTGTCTGAGCTCCCGTGCTCCTGTCTGAGTTCTCGTGCTCCTGTCTGAGTTCTCATGCTCCTGTCTGAGTTCTCCTGCTCCTGTGTGAGCTCTGATACTCTGCTATATGTGGCAGGTGTCCTGCATGTTAAGATGGTATTTCCATCTTCAAGTGAGTGATTTCTGCTAGAGCTTGAAAAAAAAAAACACTTTTTCAAGTTACTCGTTTTTGAAATATTAACAATTTTCTTTTGTTTACAGCTGGTTGCCTTGGAAACCGACCACCGCTGCTGTCAAGCTTGTAAGCACTGTATGAAGTTGGCCGGGATTAGAAGATGACAGCGATCTCCAGTGATCCCAGCCAATTGTAAAACAGTGCTTAAAAGCTGAACAGAAAAGAGCTGGTAAGCACTGTGTGTGTTTGGCCGCCGCAGCCAAGGCAGCAGTGGTGGTCTGTCACTAAGGCAACAAGCTGTAAACAAAACAAAAAAATGGTAATATCTCAAGAATGGCTAAATATATGAACAAACAATGAATTACAAAAGTGTTTCTTTTGACAAGGTCTATCTGCAAATATCCGTCTGTGAAGAGAGGAATGATGCGGTATGTAGGACACTGCGATGTTACTTGAGCAGGGTGATTGCTGTCAGAACTTTACCCCAAGAAACAGTCAAGAACATTCACAATCAGCACAAGTCTTCCAATCAGTGAAGGATTAGTAATCAAGAGAATGTCTGAGATACAATGTCCTGTCCGTAAAACGACAAACATTTGGTGAAAATTAACTACAGAAGTGATGAAGCATTTTAAGGCTGAGCTCTCCCAGGACTCACTGAAATCCACAGCGAGGAGACGTCATCAGAAGAAGAGCTATTATTTGTAATCATCTTGCAATTTCTCAGAGTCTCCTAAAAAAAATCACGGTGATCCTTAGATGACGTCCTGAGCCTCAGCTATCCTGAGGCCATATAACATCAACACACAGCACAGTGTCACATCTGTCTGACGGATGAAGACTAATGACCGGTCAGAGGAAAATTCTGAAATTACAGTTCTTATACCCTTATCCATATGGGGCAGTATTATAGTAGTTATATTCTTGTACATAGGGGCAGTATTATAGTAGTTATATTCTTGTTCCTAGGAGCAGTATTATAGTAGTTATATTCTCATCCATAAGGGGCAGTATTATAGCAGTTATATTCTTGTACATAGAGGCAGTATTATAGTAGTTATATTCTTGTACATAGGGGCAGTATTATAGTAGTTATATTCTTGTACATAGGGGCAGTATTATAGTAGTTATATTCTTGTACATAGGGGCAGTATTATAGTAGTTATATTCTTGTACATAGGGGCAGTATTATAGCAGTTATATTCTTGCACATAGGGGCAGTATTATAGTAATTATATTCTTGTATATGGGGCAGTATTATAGTAGTTATATTCTTGCACATAGGGGGCAGTATTATAGTAGTTATATTCTTGTACATAGGGGGCAGTATTATAGTAGTTATATTCTTGTACATAGGGGCAGTATTATAGTAGTTATATTCTTGTACATAGGAGCAGTATTATAGTAGTTATATTCTTGTACATAGGGGCAGTATTATAGTAGTTATATTCTTGTACATAGGGGCAGTATTATAGTAGTTATATTCTTGTACATAGGGGCAGTATTATAGTAGTTATATTCTTGTACATAGGGGCAGTATTATAGCAGTTATATTCTTGCACATAGGGGCAGTATTATAGTAATTATATTCTTGTATATGGGGCAGTATTATAGTAGTTATATTCTTGCACATAGGGGGCAGTATTATAGTAGTTATATTCTTGTACATAGGGGGCAGTATTATAGTAGTTATATTCTTGTACATAGGGGCAGTATTATAGTAGTTATATTCTTGTACATAGAGGCAGTATTATAGTAGTTATATTCTTGTACATAGGGGCAGTATTATAGTAGTTATATTCTTGTACATAGGGGCAGTATTATAGTAGTTATATTCTTGTACATAGGGGCAGTATTATAGTAGTTATATTCTTGTACATAGGGGCAGTATTATAGCAGTTATATTCTTGCACATAGGGGCAGTATTATAGTAATTATATTCTTGTATATGGGGCAGTATTATAGTAGTTATATTCTTGCACATAGGGGGCAGTATTATAGTAGTTATATTCTTGTACATAGGGGGCAGTATTATAGTAGTTATATTCTTGTACATAGGGGCAGTATTATAGTAGTTATATTCTTGTACATAGGGGCAGTATTATAGTAGTTATATTCTTGTACATAGGAGCAGTATTATAGCAGTTATATTCTTGCACATAGGGGCAGTATTATAGTAGTTATATTCTTGTATATGGGGCAGTATTATAGTAGTTATATTCTTGTACATAGGAGCAGTATTATAGCAGTTATATTCTTGCACATAGGGGCAGTATTATAGTAGTTATATTCTTGTACATAGGGGCAGTATTATAGTAGTTATATTCTTGTACATAGGGGGCAGTATTATAGTAGTTATATTCTTGTACATAGGGGCAGTATTATAGTAGTTATATTCTTGTACATAGGAGCAGTATTATAGTAGTTATATTCTTGTACATAGGAGCAGTATTATAGTAGTTACCGTATATACTCGAGTATAAGCTGACCCGAGTATAAGCCGACCCCCCTAATTTTGCCACAAAAAAACTGGGAAAACTTATTGACTCGAGTATAAGCCTAGGGTGGAAAATGCAGCAGCTACCGGTGAATTTCAAAAATAAAAATAGATGCTCCATACCATTCATTATTGCCCCATAGATGCTCCATATAAAGCTGTGCCCCATATACAATTCTCTGCACCGTTCATTATGGTCCTATAGATGCTCCTTATAAATCTGTTCCCTATATGCTCTGCACTGTTCAGTTTGGCCGATAGATGCTCATTATAAAGCTGCCCCATATGGAATGCTCTGCAGCGTTCAGTTTGGCCCCATAGATGCTCCACATAAATCTGTGCCATATATCACGCTGCTGCTGCTGCAATTAAAAAAACAAAACACATACTCACCTGTCTTGCTTGCAGCTCCTCAGCATCCCGTCCCGGCGTCTCTCTGCACTGACTGATCAGGCAGAGGGCGGCGCGCACACTATATGTGTCATCGCGCCCTCTGACCTGAACAGTCAGAGCGGAGAGACGCCGGGAAGACAGAGCGGCGCCCGGCGTGTGGAACGCGGACAGGTAAATATGCGATACTTACCTGCTCCCGGCGTCCCGCTCCTTCCCCCGGACAGCTGGTCTTCGGTGCCGCAGCCTCTTACTCTGTCAGCGGTGACCGTTACCGCTGATTAGATGAATGAATAGGCAGCTCCGCCCCTATGGGAGTGGAGTCCATATTCATTTCTCTAATGAGCGGTCCCACATGACCGCTGAACAGGGGAAGAGCTGCGTCACCCGGAGACCGTGTGACGGGCAGGGGGAGCGTCAGGATCACCGGGACTAGGTAAGTATGCCTCAGCGCCCTCTCCCCCTCACCCGCCGACCCTGCCACAGACCGTGACTCGAGTATAAGCCGAGAGGGGCACTTTCAGCCCAAAAATTTGGGCTGAAAATCTCGGCTTATACTCGAGTATATACGGTATATTCTTGTACATAGGAGCAGTATTATAGTAGTTATATTCTTGTACATAGGGGCAGTATTATAGTAGTTCTATTCTTGTACATAGAGGGCAGTATTATAGTAGTTCTATTCTTGTACATAGGGGCAGTATTATAGTAGTTATATTCTTGTACATAGGAGCAGTATTATAGTAGTTCTATTCTTGTACATAGAGGGCAGTATTATAGCAGTTATATTCTTGTACATAGGGGCAGTATTATAGTAGTTCTATTCTTGTACATAGGAGCAGTATTATAGTAGTTCTATTCTTGTACATAGAGGGCAGTATTATAGTAGTTATATTCTTGTACATAGGGGCAGTATTATAGTAGTTATATTCTTGTACATAGGAGCAGTATTATAGTAGTTATATTCCTGTATATAGGAGCAGTATTATAGTAGTTATATTTTTGTACACAGGAGTAGTATTAAAGTAGTTATAGTCCTGCACATAGAGACAGGATTATAGTATTTATAGCAAGGTAAATGCAACAGTAATACTTCAAAATGAGATCCACAAAGACATGCGGATGTGCTCTACATACCTCTGGCCCTGTGGTCTCTAGATGGCCATGCAAGGAACCCAGATTACCGTAAATTATTCATGCAATTTAATTTTGTTTGCAATACCGCCTCCCACCACTGAAGTCAGTGGCAAATCTTCCATAAGGAGCAATGCAGCAGCGCCACTTACTATGGAATCTCATTGCGTCAATGTCAGATTGTAGCATCCTTGAAATGACGGCAGATCCTTGATTTACACACCAGAGGCATCTCAATGACACATGGGTTCAATGATATCTAGGCGAAGGATTGTAAGTCACTTCAGGAGACCACAATAATGTATCAAAGATTAGCTTCAGCAAACACCATTAGTTGACGCAGGGTCCCATGGGTGGTCTTACTACTGCACTGTTCTACCATTTTTCCTATGGGGCATTATACTGGGAATTGTGCTGATTTGTTGCTCTAAGTAAGAGTTTAACAAGTAAAGACTAGTCAATGACTTCAGTACCAGGGAATGACGTCGGGAATTGAAGAATTTCATTAAACAGCTGTTTCCGATCAACCCTCCTGTATCGCCCTATTCCACATCTACGGTCATGTATGGATTCCTACTAGGTAGTAAAGGTCTACACACTGGGAAAGTCTCCATTACTGAGGACGAGAACAAAGCTGACAAGTATATAGTATTCAGGTGCTTCTCACAAAATTAGAATATCATCAAAAAGTTATTTTATTACAGTTCTTCAATACAAAAAGTGAATCTCATATTATATAGTGCTTACACACAGAGTGATCTATTTCACGTGTTTATTTCTGTTAATGTTGATGATTATGGCTTACAGCCAAAGAAAACCCCAAAGTTATTATCTCAGTAAATTAGAATACTTTATAACACCAGCTTGAAAAATTATTATAAAATCCGAAATGTCGTCCTACTGAAATGTATGTCCAGTAAATGCACTCAATACTTGGTCGGGGCTACTTTTCCATCAATTACTGCATCGATGCGGCGTGGCATGGAGGCGATCAGCCTGTGGCACTGCTGAGGGGTTATGGAAGCCCAGGTTGCTTTGATAGCAGCCTTTAGTTCGTCTGCATTGTTGGGTCTGGTGTCTCTCATCTTCCTCCTGACAATACTCCATAGATTCTCTATAGGGTTAAGGTCAGGTGAGTTTGCTGCCAATCAAGCACAGTGATACTGTTGTTTTTACACCAGGTATTGGTGCTTTTGGCAGTGTGGACAGGGGCCAAGTCCTGCTGGAGAATGACATTTCCATCTCCAAAAAGCTTGTCAGCAGAGGGAAGCATGAAGTGCTCTAAAATGTCCTGGTAGACGGCTGTTCTGACTTTGGTCTTGATAAAGCACAGTGGACCTACACCAGCAGATGACATGGCTCCCCAAACCATCACTGATTGTGGAGACTTCACACCAGACCTCCAGCAGCTTGGATTGTGGCCTCTCCTCTCTTCCTCCAGACTCTGGGACCTTGATTTCCAAATGAAATGCAAAATTTACTTTAATCTGAAAACAACACCTCGGACCACTGAGTAACAGTCCAGTTCTTTCCTCCTTGGCCCAGGTAAGACGCTTCTGGCGTTGTCTATTGGTCATGAATGGCTGACACAAGGAATGCGACACTTGTAGCCCATGTCCTGGATACATCTGTGTGTGGTGAAGCAATGACTCCAGCAGCAGTCCACTCCTTGTGAATCTACACCAAATTTTTGAATGGCCTTTTCTTAATCATTTCAAGGCTGCGGGTATCCCGGTTGCTTGTGCGAACAGCCAGCTTCTTTAGCAATGACCTTTTGTGGCTTCCCCTCCTTGTGGAGTGTGTCAGTGACTGCCTTCTGGACATCTGTCAGGTCAGCAGTCTTCCCCATGATTGTGGAGCTACTGAAACAGATTAAGGGACCTTTTTAAGCGCTTAGGAAGCCTTTGCAGGTGTTTTTGCTAATTATTCTAATTTACTGAGATAATTACTTTTGGGATTTCATTGGCTGTAAGCCATAATCAACATTAACAGAAATAAACACGTGAAATAGATCACTCTGTGTGTAATGACTATCTAATATAGGAGTTTCACTATTTGTATTGAAGAACTGAAATAAAATAACTTTTTGATGATATTCTAATTTTGTGAGAAGCACCTGTATATTATATTGTATACAGTGTATACACAACATCTAATGTCACAGATTAGGTCATGCATGGACATCCTTCTATATTATTTCTAAACACTCTTTTTTAGTGATTACTTTGTATCTCCGTTCATACTGCACCCACACACACAAATGAAACACCATTTGAAAGGTAAACTTGCCCCCTTCAGCAAGAAAATAGCCAAACAAACCACACATCCTTGATGTGATCACAAAATACAGTTTAAACATTAATTTTCATAAACCTGCAGTACGGAAAAATGACCTGCAGGTGGCACCACACTACCCCAAAGCACACTACCACAAAGCTGCTTACAGACATCACAAACAAATCCTAACATTTGCCTGTCCAGCTTGCTGAACTCCTTGCCCAGCCGATTTCATGCACATTGGAGGATTGCACATTTCACTGCAGGTGAGTCACATATGCAAACACATTTGTAAACATGCACTGCCTATTCAATTGCACACTTGCTCTGTTTATACTCCACCGACACACACAAATGATACACCATTTCAAAGGTCAAATTACCTGCAGAAGGCATTTGCCTTGGGGTCTTTCCAGCTTGCTGAAGTGCTTGCCCAGCCTATTTCAGGCAAATTTGAGGATTGCACACTTCACTGCAGGTGAGCCACATATGCAAACACATTTGTAAACATGCACTGCTTTTTCGGTGATTACTTTGCCCCACACACACAAATGGTGAGTCACATATGCAAACATTTGTAAACATGCACTGCTTTTTCGGTGATTACTTTGCCCCACACACAAAAAAATACACCATTTGAAAGGTAAACTTGCCCCCTTTAGCAAGAAAAGACACAAACAAACCACAAATTAGCGATTTGATCAATAAATACAGTTTAAACATTCATTTTCAGAAACCTGCAGAAAAAAACAATAACCTGCAGGTGGCACCACAACCTCAAGACATTTTTTTAGCCTCTACTTATCAAACCAATTCATTGTATTACCAGTCTATATATATAAATACCTCTATGTGTTCATCATCTCATTAAATACATTAACATTTGACTAATTGATTTTCCTGAAATTGCCTGCGCCCCGACAACCAATATGCAAAAATTTCACACGGGCCAACTAGTTTTACCTTAATTGTCCTATGGATGTCAAAGAGAGGGGTCCTCCACTCAAGACCCTCCATGTATCAGCCAAAACAAAGTGTCTACAAGGTAGAATCATCCTGAATTATAATGCAGTTATGGCAGTTTTCATAATAATATGGATCTGGTCTCCTATCTGAGGGTAATGGATGATTTTTTTTTTTCAGTAAAAAGCAACTGAAATGTGGCCAGAACTCATATTGAAAACCGTGATTCCTGCTTATAAAACCTATTGATAGAGAAGCCTCTGAGTCCTGCTTCCCCCACCCACTCATAGAGAGCCTGTGAGTCCTGCTTCCCCCACCCAATTATAGAGAAAGCCTGTGAGTCCTTTTTTCCTCTTCTACTCAGGGAAAGCCTGTGAGTCCTGCTTCCCTCACCCACTCAGAGAAAGCCTGTGAGTCCTGCCTCCCTCACCCACTCATAGAGAAAGTCTGTGATCATGCTTGCTCCACCTATACAAAACAAAAGCATGTGAGTCCTGCTTCCCCTTCCCACAAGGTGATCAACAGCATATCCTTTATACAACATGAAACAAGTAAGGTTGACAATTACTGTGTGTGTGGGAAGTAAAACTCACAGATTTTTTCTATAAGTGGGTGTGAGAAGTAGGACTCGCAGAATTTTTCTATAAGTCGGAGTAAGAAGCAGGACTCACAAATTTTCTCTATAAGTGGGTGTGGGAAACAGGACTCACAAGCTTTCTCTATAAGTGGGTGTGGAAAGCAGGACTCACAGACTTTCTCTATGAGTGGGTGTGGGTAGCAGGACTCACAGGCTTTCTCTATAAGTGGGTGAGGAAAGTAGGACGCACATGCTTTCTCTAAGTGGGTGGGGAAAATAGGACTCACATGCTTTCTCTATAAGTGGGTGTGGGAAGCAGGACTCACATGCTTTTTCTATAAGTGGGTGTGGGAAGCAGGACTCACAGGCTTTCTCTATAAGTGGGTAGGGAAAGTAGGACTCACATGCTTTCTCTATAAAAATGGGTGTAAGAAGCAGGAATCACATGCTTTTTCTATAAATGGGTGTGAGAAGCAGGGCTCACATGCTTTTTCTATAAGTGGGCGGGTAAAGTAGGACTCACATGCTTTCTCTATAAGTGTGTGTGGGAAGCAGGGCTCACATGCTTTTTCTATAAGTGTGTGGGAAGCAGGACTCACATGCTTTTTGTATAAGTCGGTGTGGGAAGCAGGACTTACAGACTTTCCCTATGAGTGGGTGTGGGTAGCAGGACTCACAGGCTTTCTCTATAAGTGGGTGAGGAAAGTAGGACTCACATGCTTTCTCTATAAGTGGGTGGGGAAAGTATGACTCACATGCTTTCTCTATAAGTGGGTGTGGGAAGCAGGACTCACGTGCTTTTTCTATAAGTGGGTGTGGGAAGCAGGACTCACAGACTTTCTCTATAAGTCGGTGTGGGAAGAAGGACTCACAGGCTTGCTCTATAAGTGGGTGGGGAAAGGAGGACTCGCATGCTTTCTCTATAAGTGGGTGGGGAAAGTAGGACTCGCATGCTTTCTCTATTAGTGGGTGGAGAAAACAGGACTCACATGCTTTCTCTATAAATGGGTGTAAGAAGTAGGACTCAGAGGCTTTTTCCATAAGCGGGTGGTGAAAGTAGGATTCACAGGCTTTTTCTAACCAATGAGTCCTGGTATAATTCCAGCTAGGGTGGACATATTGGTTGTCACCAAACATCACCAAAATATAAGACAGCATTTAAATTTTGTATAACCTGACATAAGAGGATGATTCAAAGAAATTTACAAAGACTTATTTTTATAAGCTGACACATGCTTTATAGACTACCCACAGACACCGAGATCATGGGCCACCTAAGCTCATCACTGGAGAGCTATGTGACATATATCCGGCACACGTGGAGCTGTCCGCTAGCAGATGGTTGTCCGCTTTCCTCATTGAGAACAGAAGAACCCTCGGCTGAGCGCTCACCTGTACGGGGAGTCGGGGGACAGCTACCTCACGTGTATGGCCATCATTGCAGGTCTATGTTGTACGTGCCGTTGTATAGGGTGATCTTCTCAATGAAAACGGTGTGATAATAGCGTCACAATGAGATTTTTTGTGCTAGTTCATCCCTAAGGGGTTGGATAGGGTTGGGGTTCGGGCTCATGTCCTCCCTCTATGTCTGTATGGACCTTGTGCACTGGGCATGGGTTATGGGGGGTGGGTTAGGGGCTGGAGGTTATAAATCGGGGGGTGAGGGTCTGAATGCTATACAATGGAGGGATGAGGGGCTGGAGGTTATATACCATGGACAATGGGACTAAATAAAAAAACTAAATTCAATTATGAAGATACTTTTCTCCATAGTGTAAATTATCATAGAAAGCCCGGTGGTCCCCGACACCCCACATGCATTTAGACAAGGAGGGATCAGCTCATAGAAATTCTGAACCTCAAAGCAAACCCATATGATTGGCTGCTACGAAACCTAAACTCCCCGGGGTAATAATAGTTTGGGTCTGCTGTCCCTTTAAAGCCAGAGATGTCTGTGTGTGATCCCGTTCTCTGTATATACTGCACGTATATAGTGCAGATTACAGTATATCAGAATATCAGTATACACAGGACTCCTGTCCGCGCTCTCCTATATCAGGACGGAGTATTTATAGAAACATCGATCTTTGTTTTGCTGTTACTCATCCCATAAATAATTAAGAGACCGGTGGTAACAACAGCGAGGAACATTCTTATATTCATATTCTGATTCTATTTTCTAACTGGACAGAAAAAGAAACAACCATTGTCCATAAGAAACAACAGTGGGTGTAAGAGCAAGTCCCTGCCGGGGGCCGCACATAATATAAACTATAACATTAACATGTTCAGCAAGAACAAAGTATCACAAGGCAAACTTCATAGTCCTGAATCTCCACCCAAAAATGAGAATGTATTCTGCCTGTCACAGATTATTTGCATAACTATTCTGCTGGTGCAGTCACTGTGTACATACATTACATTACTGATCCTGAGTTACATCCTGTATTATAACCCAGAGCTGCACTCACTATTCTGCTGGTGCAGTCACTGTGTACATACATTACATTACTGATCCTGAGTTACATCCTGTATTATTCCCCAGAGCTGCACTCACTATTCTGCTGGTGCAGTCACTGTGTACATACATTACATTACTGATCCTGAGTTACATCCTGTATTATACCCCAGAGCTGCACTCACTATTCTGCTGGTACAGTCACTGTGTACATACATTACATTACTGATCCTGAGTTACATCCTGTATTATACCCCAGAGCTGCACTCACTATTCTGCTGGTGCAGTCACTGTGTACATACATTACATTACTGATCCTGAGTTACATCCTGTATTATAACCCAGAGCTGCACTCACTATTCTGCTGGTGCAGTCACTGTGTACATACATTACATTACTGATCCTGAGTTACATCCTGTATTATAACCCAGAGCTGCACTCACTATTCTGCTGGTGCAGTCACTGTGTACATACATTACTGATCCTGAGTTACATCCTGTATTATACTCCAGAGCTGCTCTCACTATTCTGCTGGTGCAGTCACTGTGTACATACATTACATTACTGATCCTGAGTTACCTCCTGTGTTATACCCCAGACCTGCACTCACTATTCCGCTGGTGCAGTCACTGTGTACATACTGTTATGAACTATACTTTTGGGCTCCCTCTTGTGGTCACTCGCGGTATGGCTCTTGGATCTCTTTCCCCAGGTTGGTAGTCACCTGCTTCGTTAAGACTCTGGGTGTTTCTATTTAAACTTCCTGGAGTCTTAGTCCATTGCCTGGCATCCATGTAATCAGTCCTTGTCTGGTTGCTCTTGTCTACTGGTCCTGATTTTTGCAACATAAGCTAAGTCCTGCTTTCTTGTTTTTTTGTTTATTTGTATTATTCTGTTTTTGTCCAGCTTGTTCATAATGTGATTCCTGATTTTGCTGGAAGCTCTTAGGGGGCTGATATTCTCCCCCCATACCGTTAGTCGGTGCGGGGGTTCTTGGATATTCAGCGTGGATATTTTGGTAGGGTTTTTCGCTGACCACATAAGTCCGCTTTCTATATTTCTGCTATTATTTAGTGGGCCTCTCTTTGCTGAATCTAGTTCATACTTACGTTTGTCCTTTCCTCTTACCTCACCGTTATTATTTGTTGGGGGCCTGTATCTACTTTGGGGTATTTCTCTGGAGGCAAGTGAGGTCTGTATTTTCTCTGAAAGGGTTAGTTAGATCTCCGGCTGGCGCGAGACGTCTAGAACCAACGTAGGCACGTTCCCCGGCTGCTATTATTTGTGGGCTAGGATCAGGTATGTGGTCAGCTCAGTTACCACCTCCCTAAGAGCTAGTTTTTATGTTTGCAGACTTTGCCGAAGACTCTGAGATCCTCTGCCATTAGGATCACAACAACATACATTACATTACTGATCCTGAGTTACATCCTGTATTATACCCCAGAGCTGCACTCACTATTCTGCTGGTGCAGTCACTATGTACATATATTACATTACTGATCCTGAGTTACATCCTGTGTTATACCCCAGAGCTGCACTCACTATTCTGCTGGTGCAGTCACTGTGTACATACATTACATTACTGATCCTGAGTTACATCCTGTGTTATACCCCAGAGCTGCACTCACTATTCTGCTGGTGCAGTCACTGTGTACATACATTACATTACTGATCCTGAGTTACATCCTGTGTTATACCCCAGAGCTGCACTCACTATTCTGCTGGTGCAGTCACTGTGTACATACATTACATTACTGATCCTGAGTTACATCCTGTGTTATACCCCAGAGCTGCACTCACTATTCTGCTGGTGCAGTCACTGTGTACATACATTACATTACTGATCCTGAGTTACATCCTGTGTTATACCCCAGAGCTGCACTCACTATTCTGCTGGTGCAGTCACTGTGTACATACATTACATTACTGATCCTGAGTTACATCCTGTGTTATACCCCAGAGCTGCACTCACTATTCTGCTGGTGCAGTCACTGTGTACATACATTACATTACTGATCCTGAGTTACATCCTGTGTTATACCCCAGAGCTGCACTCACTATTCTGCTGGTGCAGTCACTGTGTACATACATTACATTACTGATCCTGAGTTACATCCTGTGTTATACCCCAGAGCTGCACTCACTATTCTGCTGGTGCAGTCACTGTGTACATACATTACATTACTGATCCTGAGTTACATCCTGTATTATACCCCAGAGCTGCACTCACTATTCTGCTGGTGCAGTCACTATGTACATATATTACATTACTGATCCTGAGTTACATCCTGTATTATACCCCAGAGCTGCACTCACTATTCTGCTGGTGCAGTCACTGTGTACATACATTACATTACTGATCCTGAGTTACATCCTGTGTTATACCCCAGAGCTGCACTCACTATTCTGCTGGTGCAGTCACTGTGTACATACATTACATTACTGATCCTGAGTTACATCCTGTGTTATACCCCAGAGCTGCACTCACTATTCTGCTGGTGCAGTCACTGTGTACATACATTACATTACTGATACTGAGTTACATCCTGTATTATACCCCAGAGCTGCACTCACTATTCTGCTGGTGCAGTCACTGTGTACATACATTACATTACTGATACTGAGTTACATCCTGTGTTATACCCCAGAGCTGCACTCACTATTCTGCTGGTGCAGTCACTGTGTACATACATTACATTACTGATCCTGAGTTACATCCTGTATTAGGCTATGTTCACACTTTGCGGGTTTTGCCGCGGATCCGCAGCGGATTTGACACTGCAGATCCGCAGCAGTTTTCCATGCAGGGTAAAGTACAATGTTACCCTATGGAAAACAAAACCCGCTGTGCACATGCTGGGGATTTCCGCGGAAAAAGCCGCGCGGCTTTTCTGTGGAAAAAAAGAAGGAGCATGTCACTTCTTGGTGCAGAATCGCAGCGATTCTGCACCCATAGAAATGCATTGATCCGCTAACTTCCCGCATGGGGCTGTGCCCACGTTGCGGGAAGTTAAGCGGATAATGTGCAGATGGTACCCGGGGTGGAGGAGAGGACACTCTCCTCCAGGCCCTGGGAACCATATTTTGGTGTAAAAAAAAGAATTAAAATAAAAAATAATGCTATACTCACCTCTCTGCGCTGCCCGCGGCGTCCGGTCTCAGTTGCTGTGCCGAACAGGACCTGTGGTGACGTCGCGGTCACATGACCGTGATGACGCCGCGGTCACATGACCGTGACGTCACGAAGGTCCTTGTCGGCACAGCCGCTTGCAGCTCCGAGGAGATCCGGACATCAGAGGGTGAGTATAGCCAATTTTTATTATTTTTTACATTACTATTGATGCTGCATATTGCTGCATATGCAGCATCAATAGTACAGGAGTAATCCCGCAGCGGAAACCGCGGAACAAACCGTGATAAATCTGCAGGGATAACCACAGAGGTTTTGCCCTGCAGATTTATCAATTCCGCTGCGGGATTAACCCGCAGAGGAACCCGCAAAGTGTGAACGTGGCCTTTTACCCCAGAGCTGCACTCACTATTCTGCTGGTGCAGTCACTGTGTACATACATTACATATCCTGAGTTACATCCTGTATTATACCCCAGAGCTGCACTCACTATTCTGCTGGTGCAGTCACTGTGTACATACATTACATTACTGATCCTGAGTTACATCCTGTATTATACCCCAGAGCTGCACTCACTATTCTGATGGTGGAGAAATCTAGTTGTCAGCTTCCTCAGATAACACAAGTAATCACAAAAATGCAGTGTATAAATGAAGGTGTCTATTATTAAGGGAAAAAGAAATCCAAACCTACACAGCTCTGTGTGAAAAAGTGACTGCCCCCTAAACCTAATAACAGAGGTTGGACCGCTTTTAGCAGCAACAACTGCAATCAAGTGTCTGCAGTAACTGGCAATGAGGCTTTTACAAAGCTTTGGAGGGATCTTGGCGGCTCATCTTTGCAGAATTGTTGTAATTCCGCCACATTCCGCTGCATAGTTTCACCCCCCCCCCCCCCCCACTAGATGCGGTAAATCCGCATGGTTCACTGAACAAGTGCGGATTTAACTGCGTGATTAATGCAGCGAAAATACACTGTGTCCAAAACGCCACTGTTTCCTGATTGTGGGCGCAGAGCCTGACCTATTCCACAAGCTGTAACTTAGGGTCAGTATCTGGACTGAGAAACTGCTACAAATTATCTCTACTTGTTACAGTTCCATCTATATGACATACTAGCTGTACTACCCGGCTTCGCCCGGGTTAATGACTGCTGTTAGCAAAATAGAATGTGTTAACAAAAATTTATTCTGCACACAAAAACCACAAAACAAATAGATAGAAATGTAATTATTAAAAGGCAAAAACTAAGCAAATAGAAGCATTTCACAACATATATTAGCTTTGTTATACTGAGAATGTCTTTGTTGCCTATATTAACCAATCAGAGCTCAGGTTAATTAACTGTAGCAAAATAGAAGCTGAGCTGTGATTGGTTGCTATTGGCAGCCTGATAAATCCCCAGCCAACAGGAAGCCCTCCCCCCTGGCAGTATATATTAGCTCACACATACACATAATAGACAGGTCATGTGACTGACAGCTGCCGTATTTCCTATATGGTACATTTGTTGCTCTTGTAGTTTGCTTATTAATCAGATTTTTATTTTTGAAGGACAATACCAGACTTGTGTGTGTTTTAGGGCGAGTTTTATGTGTCAAGTTGTGTGTGTTGAGTTGCGTGTGGCGACATGCATGTAGCGACTTTTGTGAGATGAGTTTTGTGTGGCGACATGCGTGTAGCAACATTTTGTGTGTTGAGTTGCATGTGACAGGTTAGTGTAGCAAGTTGTGTGCAGCAAGATTTGTGCATGGCGAGTTTTGCGCGTGGCGAGTTTTATGTGTGGTGCATTTTGAGTATGTGCAAGTTTTGTGTGAGGCAACTTTTGCATGTGGTGCAACTTTTGTACATGTGGCAATTTTTCTGTGTGTGCAAGTTTTGCATGAGGTGAGTTTTCCATGAGGTGAGTTTTGCACGTGTGGCGAGTTTTGCGTGAGCCTAGTTTTGCATATGGCGAGTTTTGCATGTAGCGAGTTTTGAGTGGTGACTTTTGTGTTTCGACTTTTATGTGGCGAGGTTGGTGTGTGTGTGTGGTGAAATGTGTGCTGAGGGTGGTATATGTGTTCAAGCACGTGGTAGTGTGTGGCGCATTTTGTGTTTGTGTTCATATCCCCGTGTGTGGTGAGTATCCCATGTCGGGGCCCCACCTTAGCAACTGTACGGTATATACTCTTTGTCGCCATCGCTCTCATTCTTTAAGTCCTCATTGTTCACATCTGGCAGCTGTCAATTTTCCTCCAACACTTTTCCCTTCACTTTTTCCCCATTATGTAGATAGGAGCAAAATTGTTTGGTGAATTGGAACGCGCGGGGTTAAAATTTCACCTCACAACATAGCCTATGACGCTCTCGGGGTCCAGACGTGTGACTGTGCAAAATTTTGTGGCTGTAGCTGCGACGGTACAGATGCCAATCCCGGACATACACACATACATACATACACACATTCAGCTTTATATATTAGATATACCTGTATGTAATCTCCTGTATATAGTATATACCTGTGTGTCATCTCACCTATATATAGTATATATCTGTGTGTCATCTCCTGTATATAGTATATACCTGTATGTCATCTCCTCCTATACATAGCATATACCTGTGTCATCTCCTCCTGTATATACTATATACCTGTAGGTAATCTGCTCCTGTATATAGTATATACCTGTGTGTCATCTCCTCCTGTATATAGTATATACCTGTATGTCATCTCCTCCTGTATGTAGTATGTACCTGTATGTCATCTCCTCCTCTATATAGTATATACCTGTGTGTCATCTCTCCTGTATATAGTATATATCTGTGTGTCATCTCCTCCTGTATATAGTATATACCTGTGTGTCATCTCCCCTGTAAATAGTATATACCTGTGTGTCATCTCCTGTATATAGTATATAGCTGTATGCCATCTCCTCCTGTATTAGCCCTCGTTCACACGTTATTTGGTCAGTATTTTTACCTCAGTATTTGTAAGCTAAAATGGCAGCCTGATAAATCCCCAGCCAACAGTAAGCCCACCCCCTGGCAGTATATATTAGCTCACACATACACATAATAGACTGGTCATGTGACTGACAGCTGCCGGATTCCTATATGGTACATTTGTTGCTCTTGTAGTTTGTCTGCTTATTAATCAGATTTTTATTTTTGAAGGATACCAGACTTGTGTGTGTTTTAGGGCGAGTTTCGTGTGTCAAGTTGTGTGTGTTGAGTTGCGTGTGGCGACATGCATGTAGGGACTTTTGTGAGATGAGTTTTGTGTGGCGACATGCGTGTAGCAACTTTTTGTGTGTCGAGTTGCATGTGACAGGTTAGTGTAGCAAGTTGTGTGCAGCAAGTTTTGCGCATGGCGAGTTTTGCGCGTGGCGAGTTTTATGTGTGGTGCCTTTTGAGTATGTGCAAGTTTTGTGTGAGGCAACTTTTGCATGTGTTGCAACTTTTGTGCATGTGGCAATTTTTCTGCGTGTGGCAATTTTTCTGCGTGTGCAAGTTTTGCGTGTGGCGAGTTTTGCACGTGTGGCGAGTTTTGCATGTGGAGAGTTTTGCGCGTGGCGAGTTTTGAGCGGCGACTTTTGTGTTTCTACTTTTATGTGGCGAGGTTGGTGTATGTGTGGTGAAATGTGCACTGAGGGTGGTATATGTGTTCGAGCACGTGGTAGTGTGTGGCGCATTTTGTGTGTGTGTTCATATCCCCGTGGTGGTGTGATTATCCCATGTTGGGGCCCCACCTTAGCAACTGTACAGTATATACTCTTTGGTGCCATCGCTGTCATTCTTTAAGTCCCCCTTGTTCACATCTGGCAGCTGTTAATTTGCCTCCAACACTTTTCCTTTCATTTTTTCCCCATTATGTAGATAGGGGCAAAATTGTTTGGTGACTTGGAAAGCGCGGGGTTAAAATTTCACCTCACAATATAGCTTTGACGCTCTCAGGGTCCAGACGTGTGACTGTGCAAAATTTTGTGCCTGTAGCTGCGACGCCTCCAACACTTTTCCTTTCACTTTTTCCCCATTATGTAGATAGGGGCAAAATTGTTTGGTGAATTGGAAAGCGCGGGGTTAAAATTTCACCTCACAACATAGCCTATGACGCTCTCGGGGTCCAGACGTGTGACTGTGCAAAATTTTGTGGCTGTAGCTGCTACGGTTCAGATGCCAATCCCGGACATACATACATACATACATACACACACACACACATTCAGCTTTATATATTAGATGCAGATCCTTTCCTGTCTGTATAGATGTTCCCAGTTCTGTAGCATGCTGCTCAGCTGCCAGGTCACAGCACTAATGATGAGCGAGTGTACTCGTTGCTCGGGTGGTCTCCGAGTATTTGTTAGTGCTCGGAGATTTAGTTTTCATCACTGCAACTGAATGATTTACAGCTACTAGCCAGCTTGAATACATGTGGGGATTCCCCAGCAACCAGGCAACCCCCACATGTACTCAGGCTGGCTAATAGCTGTAAGTCATGCAGCTGAGTCAACAAAAACTAAATCTCCAAGAAGTTACAAATACTCGGAGACCACCCGAGCGTGCTCAGGAAAACCCGAGCAACGAGTACACTAGCTCATCACTACACAGGACTGTAGAGTGAAAAAAAAAAGGTGCATTCACTTTGGGTGTGAACGGAGAAGATAATGACACATAGCTTAAGAGTAATATAATAGAATTAAAGGGAAGTAATTACAAAATGACTCAGCTGTTTAGGAATACTTTACTTTGGAAGTTTTTCAAAAGTGGAATGTCCCTTTAAAAAAATCAGTACATTGATTTCAGTACTGAAGTTGCAGGTGCCTCTTTAAGCTTGTCACAGGAGACCCCTGAAGCGACAGTCCATTTTTTTAAAGCACCTGGAGGAGACGGGGAGGGGGCGCACTTTTACGCTGTTGTTCTCTAGACTGAAGTGTGTGGGCTCCTAATCACAGCTCAGCGTTAGGCTTCACTCAAAAATCCAACGGGCTCTCCATCTTCACGCCAAAGTAACGGCTTGAACATGAAGGGCCTCGTGCACTGTAAGTGTCACTGCTGTGATTTCGCCTGTATTAATGGAGCAGCAGGACGGACACAAAGGTCGCCGATCATACAGCACAGCCATCCCCCTGCTAAGGTGGCCAGGTTCTCTTATCAAAACTATGGAAGTTAAAGACGTCCCCCCATATAACTGGATAAAAGATAGATGGAAGTTGCCAATCACTCCATGTCGGACCACAATAACAAGAATTGGGCTATGGAGTCCCAAATGTAACAAACCAATGGTCGATCATGCTCAAGAGAGCTTCAACTTACCAACTATGCTTTGGATAGACCTTGGTTTTTAGCACCAATCCCTTTAATAAAGCAGCAAAAACACAACCCAAAATATATGGATACAGCATAAATTTAAGAGGTGGGAATATTCCAAAAATGTTTGCAGATACAAGAAATCATTCCCCAAAACTTTTCCCCGATTATAACACACTTCTGACTTCCTTACGACACCTCTTCTGTCCACCATCTTGATTTTAGACAGTTTTCCTCTGCGGTCCGTAGCTCCGGTAACTTAATTCAAAGATATGGATTTAAAGAGGATTCATCATTGGTCATAAATACATCATATTTTAAATGCAACGGTTCTCCTGAATCCGGCGATATTTTTCTTTTTTTCCTGCGCCTCTCCGTTCCCGAGATATAGCCTTCTATTTCCTGTATTTAAATCCAGTCTTGGCAGTCAAGTGGGCGTGGTACTGAAGTAAACGCCCACAGAGAAGAGTCATGGAACATCTCACATAAAAGACTAGATTTACATACAGGGAAAAGGGGGTCATATCTCAGGAACGGAGAGGCGCAGGAACAAAAGAAAAACAGCGCCGGATTCAGGAGAACAGCGGCATTTACACTGCGTGAAACAATTACATATTTATGACAAGTGACAAGTCCTCTTTTAAGACCATTGTGGGATGTTGAAAAAACAAAACTGCAGGTTTACTGCCCACGAGAGGCTGCAGACTGCGCTCTAGGCAGCACATGCAGGTCGCAGGCTGTTTTTAGTGAAGTTTGCCTTTATAACACACATTTTTTCTATTTTTTATTATAAATGGCCATAATAGAATATTTTTGGGGTGGCTGATCCCAATTCATTTTACACATGAATTATCTGCTAAATACCCGTGACACTGCACGACTTCAAACATTCATAGAACAAAAGCCTATTTTTTCCTGCACGTATAAAATGTCAGAGAAGAATATTTGGTCTTGCGTTACTCTAATTTTAGAAGATGGGAAGAGTCTTGTCAATGATGCGTGGGGTGTCGTACCGTCACCAGGGTGCAATCCTCAAAGAACTGACAGTGAGGAACCAGTCGCCTTCTCAGTGCGCCATCACTTGTGGCAACAACACTGCGGCAGCCGGGAGAACCTTTAACACTTTTCACAATTATTTTTCCATTTTTCCATTTTCTTAAAGGGGTGTCCCAACTTAGGAATGTATGACATATCAGATATTCCATAAATGTCTATGTAATATGTGTCCCCACCGCCCGCCATTCTCAGGCTGGTTATGGTAGGTGGTGGCCACCTTACCTACTATATGAAGGTTTGGAAAGTCCAACCCCAGAGGTCCAGGTCCCAGGGGTGGATCCGGAAGATTTTTAATGCATATGTATCATCAGTTGAAGTAAACCTTGAATAACATACTGCAAAACAAACTGTACTTGCCAACTTTCCTGACATGTCTGAACGGTCTCAGAAAAAAAAGGGACTCCTGGAAGAGTTTGGAAATCATCTAAATGCCACCGAACTGGTCTGAAAAGTCCCAGCAAGTAGGTTTCAAGAGGCTTTGATACATTTTTTTTTGGGGGGAGGAGGGATAGAAAATGTATGGAGTGTCGTAAAAAATAGGGCAAGGTCATAAAAAAATGTCATCAGTCAACCCATAAAGTTGCTAAGTATGATATTAGTGTAATGTACTGGGCAAGTAGAGAATATCCCTTTAACGCCATCTGACACTCACATACATGTACATCCCAAATTTACATGTACAAGCACATTTATGTGATTGGTAGAGTTGAGCGAATTTTTCAAAATTCAGTTCCGATTACGATCGGCGGCGAATATTGTTTTTACAATACTTGCCGAACATCATTGGAGTCAATGGGAGTTGAAATTAATGAATATGTTCGTAATCGAACGTCAAACATAAATGTGGCACGAATAGGGTAACAATATGGTACAAAGAAAGTACAAAGAACGGGGCTGGCTTGGCCGTATTAGTTTTCCATGTTCTAATGGAAACTGCTTCAGGAAATGTTCCTTCTTTGACTTTTTTTTTTTTTTAGAAAAGTTTCGAAAAGTATTTTAAAAAGTTTTTGGAGATTTTTTTCCCTAGTTTTTATGCAGCCTTTAGATTGGACAGAGCCTAATTTGGGGAGTTTTTTCCCCCACTAGTAAAATTATTATTTTTTCCACATCATATATACATTTTCAAAACCTGTGAGGTGGACGAAAAATGCTTAAAAAATGGAAGGTATGAAAAACAAATCAGTATTACCATAGAGATGAACAGAAAGTGTTTCAAGAGTTTTTCAAGGGTCATTTTGAGTGGACTTTCTCCAAAAGATTCCTAATAAAAACTGCACTTAATAAAGACCCCCAGAAAGTTTCTTAGTGTTTGTAGACCATACACCATCCCCTACAGGGGCTATCCAGGACTCTGTCTTAGGCCGGAGACACACTGGTGCGAGAGACGGCCGAGTCTCGCTGGTTAAAAGCAAGCTGTGGCACCTGCATTCCGGAGCTGAGCGTGCAGCTCCATGTATTGCTATGGAGCCGCACGCTCCGCTCCGGAGTGCAGGTGCCACAGCTTGCTTTTAACCAGCGAGACTCGGCCGTCTCTCGCACCAGTGTGTCTCCGGCCTTATAGTACTAAGAATTTACAGGTTGCTAATTATCTGCCTGTTCTTCCAGCTTGATTTACATATCAGGCGGGAAATGATCGATTGCGGTATAAAAAAGGAACTTGGTGGGTTAAAAATAAACAAACAAAAAAACAATATACTCTGGGCAAGAGATGAACGGTAATGGAATTTTATGTGGGGTACAGTGATGGTATTGATATATAAAAGAAATAAAATTGATACAAAAATTTAAAAATAAAATAAAAAATGCAGAATTCATATAATTGTACATTAACATTAATAAGTATAAAAAGAATGTTAGCCAAAAAATCTACTTGTCCAGCGATGTGTCACTTATTTGAAGGTGTTTTTTATGTTTTAATACAATCAGTGTTTTATCAGCAGGAGATTATCACTACAGGAAAAGGTGTCTTGTGCCTCTTGGTCCAACCACGTCCCTAGCACTGATACATTGTATACAGGAAGCAGCCAATCAGTGGTGAGGGTGGGGGTTATACACAGCTCAGCATTTGCTAGATCTGCAGCAGAGAAAACTGTGATTGTATAAACTAAGTGATACATGTCTGGAATCAGGGTCTCTGCCCAGTGGCGTAACTACAAAGTTATGGGCCCCGGTGCGAACTTCCAAATGGGGCCCCCCCGCCATAAAATTCAATGTAAGCCCCATAGAATACAATGCAGCCCCCCCCCCTCATAGTATAATGCAGCCCCTCCATACAGGGGCAGTGACAAAGACACGAGCAAATGGTGACGAGGGGGCAGAGGAGAGGGAACAAGGGGGCAAGGAAGACAGGCACTAGGGGACACATGGGGGCTAGGAGGCAGGGGAGAAGGATACAAGGGGTCTAGTGGGCAAGGGAGACTGACACAAGTGGGCAAGGGAGACTGACACAAAGGGCACACGGGGACTAGTGGACAAGAGAGACTGGCACACGGGGACACGGACTAGTGGGCAAGGGAGACTGACACACGGGGAATAGTGGGCAAGGGAGACTGATACAAGGGGACTAGTGGGCAATGGAGACTGACACACGGGGACAAGGGACAAGCACAAGGGGACAAGGGAGACAGGCACAAGGGGACACATAGGGACTAGTGAGCAAGAGACTGACACAAGGGGACAAGGGATACAAGCACAAGGGGACACACAGGGACAAGTGGGAAAGGGAGACTGACACACAGGGACTAGTGGGCAAAGGAGACTGACACAAGCACAAGGGGACAAAGGAGACTGACAGAAGCACAAGGGGACATAGGAGACAGGCACATGGGGACACACAGGGACTAATGGGCAAGGGAGACTGGCACACGGGGACACAAGCATAAGGGAGACAGGCTCAAGGGGACACACAGGGACTAATGGGCAAGGGAGACTGGCACACGGGGACAAGGGACACAAGCATAAGGGGACAAGGGAGACAGGCACATGGGGACACACAGGGACTAATGGGCAAGGGAGACTGGCACATGGGGACACAAGCATAAGGGAGACAGGCTCAAGGGGACTCACGGCCCCCTGACCTGCCAGAGCCGCTTGCAGCTGCGACCGTAGTAGTTACGCCGCTGCCTCACACACACACACATACTACAGATATCACACACACACTACAGATATCACACACACACATCATACTACAGATATCACACACACATCATATTACAGATATCACACACATACTACAGTTATCACACACACACACTACAGATATCACACACACACACAGACATACTACAGATATCACACACACACACACTACAGATAACACACACACACACACACACACATACACACACTACAGATATCACACACACACACACACACACATACACACACTACAGATATCACACACACACACATCATACTACAGATATCACACACATACTACAGTTATCACACACACACTACAGATACCACACACACACACACACACACCAGAGATACCAGCTCATATACACAACTCACAATCTCCTCTCTGGTACAGGGGTGGCTGATGTAAACCGGCTGCAGCTCCTCAGCTTCTCCTGACTAAGGCTAGTTTCACACTAGCGTCGGGAACAACCCGTCGCTGTGCGTCGGGCCGACGTTCCCGACGCTAGTGTGGTCTCCGCCGCACAACGGGGGCAGCGGATGCATTTTTCCCACGCATCCGCTGCCCCATTGTGAGGTGCGGGGAAGTGCGGGGAGGTGGGGGCGGAGTTCCGGCCGCGCATGCGCGGTCGGAAAAAGTGGACCGTCGGGAGCAAAAAACGTTACATGTAAGGTTTTTTTCTCCCGACGGTCCACTACCACACGCCCAAGCGTCGCAAAACGGACGCGACGTTTGGCAATGCGTCGCAAATGCGTCGCTAATGTTAGTCTATGACGAAAAAACGTATCCAGCAAGAACTTTTGCTGGATGCGTATTTTCGGCAAAATGACGCATTTGCGGCGTATTGCAGTTAACGCTAGTGTGAAACTAGCCTAAAGCGGCTCTGTCCCGCACCTCCCCCCTGCTCTCGCCTTCTGTCCCGGGGTTATTTTGGCTTTCTCTTAAAGGGAACCTGTCACCCCGTTTTTTCCGTATGAGATAAAAATACTGTTAAATAGGGCCTGAGCTGTGCATTGCAATAGTGTATTTTGTGGACCCCGATTCCCCACCTATGCTGCCAAAATACGTTACCAAAGTAGTCGTTTTCGCCTGTCAATCAGGCTGGTCTTGTCAGATGGGCGTGGTGTCTTCCCCCAGATCTTGCTTAGTTTTCCGTTGGTGGCGTAGTGGTGTGCGCATGTCCAAGGTCCCGAATCCACTGCACAGGGGAGTGAAAATAGCGTGATGTGCGACATTTCATTGGTGATCGGTGGGGGCGGCCATCTTCCTTTGGCCGCGCGTGCGCAGAAGCGGCGCTCTGCTGGCCGCGGCTTCAGGAAAATGGCCGCAGGATGCCGCGCGTGCCTAGATGGAGATCGCGGCGGCCATTTTCCTGAAGCAGAGATGCGACACCTCGTACACACCCGACTCCGCTCCGTACACCCCCGACTCCGCTCCGTACACCTCGTACACACACGGCTCCGCTCCGTACACCTCGTACACACACGGCTCCGCTCCGTACACCTCGTACACACACGGCTCCGCTCCGTACACCTCGTACACACACGGCTCCGCTCCGTACACCTCGTACACACACGGCTCCGCTCCGTACACCCCCGGCTCCGCTCCGTACACCTCGTACACACACGGCTCCGCTCCGTACACCTCGTACACACACGGCTCCGCTCCGTACACCTCGTACACACACGGCTCTGCTCCGTACACCTCATACACACCCGGCTCCGCTCCGTACACCTCATGCACACCCGGCTCCGCTCCGTACACCTCATGCACACCCGGCTCTGCTCCGTACACCTCATACACACCCGGCTCTGCTCCGTACACCTCATACACACCCGGCTCTGCTCCGTACACCTCATACACACCCGGCTCCGCTCCGTACACCTCATACACACCCGGCTCCGCTCCGTACACCTCATACACACCCGGCTCTGCTCCGTACACCTCATACACACCCGGCTCCGCTCCGTACACCTCATGCACACCCGGCTCTGCTCCGTACACCTCATACACACACTGCTCTGCTACATCCACCCAAACCCCTCCTGACCTCACACAAAAGCTTACCCTCCTCCAGCATGATGACAAACAGCACTGCACTACTGTCCTGCACTACACGGAAGCCCTTGATCATGTGACTCCAACTCCTCCCCTCCTGTGACCTCATCACAGGTCCTGTGCGCACAGAGCAGTGGCAGCTATAGTAGTGGTGTGCGGCTCTCTGCGGTGGAGGGGCTCTGCTGCGGGTCAAGTGCAGTCCCACCCGTGATCGCGAGTGCACGCGCAGCAGGGCCTGTAAGGAAGAATTATTTAAAGGGCCGGCGGCCCATTTTGTAGCTTAGAGTTCTTAGGAGCCCGCCCAGTCTGCTGGACTGGGTGGGCCCCTAAGCACTGCGGGCCCCGTCGCAATTGCGACCCCTGCGACCGCGGTAGTTACGCCCCTGCCTCTGCCCCTATATCAAGCTGCTGTCTGATTACATAACAAAAACCATCTGACAGATTCCCTTTAATGTCAAAATCTCCTCGCTTGTTAAATAGTATGCAGCTTTCGAAAAAAAGAAAGAAAAGCAAATAAAACTGAGAAAAACATAAAGTGAAAATTTCTCAACTTCTCAACTGAGAACTCCAAAGCTTGTATTTACTTGTATGTGAGCGCCCAAAAAATATTTCTGTGTGTGGGCTCGGAGGGTGTGTGCTTACTGCCTATTCCTTGTGTGTTACTTTTCTAACTTGCTGTACCAGTTACTCTGGTCTCCGGGTCCTATTCTCCGAATCACTGGTTTGTCTGGGAATATGAACTTCACTGTGGTCTCTATAAAGTATCCCCCCCTATTATATAAATGTATTATACAACTGGGACCTTCAATTATCAAGAACAGGCAAATCAGAAAAGTTTTCAATTGCCCTGCAGCGCCCCCGCAGGGGTTAAGCAGTATTACACTATGCAAATATAAATCATTGGACTATTCCTATAATGGCACTGACATGCCAGGTCCTCCAGAGCAAAAATATACATTGCCAAATACACGTAAAAGATTGGAAAAGGCTTAGAGTTAAAATTTTTATACAGTCTGATGAACACAAAATTTAGCGTTTCAGCCAAGTTGTCTGTGACTTACAGTGGGAACGGCAAGTATTCAGACCCCTTTAAATTTTTCACTCTTTGTTTCATTGCAGCCATTTGGTTATTGAGAAAAAATGAACTTTTTTGAATTTATGTACACTCTGCACCCCATCTTGACTGAAAAAAACAGAAATGTAGAAATTTTTGCAAATTTAAGAAAAAAATAGAATAGACAGCTAGCTCACTGAGGGATCATATTACAGCTGCCTAATCAGGTCTACAGAGAGGGGGAGAAGGAGGAAAGAGCAGACAGAGTGACGCTGCTTTTTAGTACTAATGTAGCTTTTCTTAAATTAACAAAGACATCCTGATGCAAGAGAGTGTAGCTCAATGCCTAACTACACAAATTCAATGGTTTTCACTGTATTAAGTGTTAGGAGTTAACTTTCTCCATCATGATATCTTTCTTGTGTGTAAGAATGGATTAATCTCATCCCAGAGATGGAGTCACAGCTACACTGCTCAGTTTCATCCCAGGGATAGAGTCACAACTACACTGCTCAGTCTAATCCGAGATGGAGTCACAGCTACACTGCTCAGTTTCATCCCAGGGATGCAGTCACAACTACACTGCTCAGTCTAATGCCAGGAATGGAGTCACAGCTACACTGCTCAGTCTCATCCCAGAGATGGAGTCACAGCTACACTGTTCAGTCTCATCCCAGGGATGGAGTCACAGCTACACTGCTCAGTCTAATCCCAGAGATGGAGTCACAGCTACACTGCTCAGTCTCATCCCATGGATGCAGTCACAACTACATTGCTCAGTCTAATCCCAGGAATGGAGTCACAGCTACACTGCTCAGTTTCATCCCAGGGATGGAGTCACAGATACACTGCTCAGTCTCATCCCAGAGATGGAGTCACAGCTACACTGCTTAGTCTCATCCCAGAGATGGAGTCACAGCTACACTGCTCAGTCTCATCCCAGGGATGCAGTCACAGCTACACTGCTTAGTACTGCTGTATAATGTCCGTGTTGGTGCTGCTGCTGCATTTGAACATGTGCTAAATAGAGACAGGAGAGAAGGTATCTCTCATATCTGGGTGTTCTGTGTTGGGAAAACATCATAGCAGATTCACCCACTAGCTCAGAGGAAACTAACAATTATAAATGGAGCCTACAGAGGGGAAAACTAGTGTCAAACAAAGGATACAAGTCATAAGAAAGCCCTGGATGTAAAGAATCATTATTTGAGTAACAAACCCAGGAAAGTAAAATACTTGCCGAAAAATACAGGAGAAAATCTGAGTTCAAAACCTGATGCAGTCTGTGATAGAACTGCGAATCGAGAGATTTACGGTACATCCCGGCCAGAACATGAAGATACAGGCACAGCTACAACTTCGAATGTTAGTTTTGGGTCTTACACTACAATTGCTGCCATAGTTGTGAACTATTATGCCTGGGAGTGAATGCCGACCATTTTGGAAATGTGTGCTTTAATAGTGTGGATTTCGGAGGGGGGTGAATATTTTTACACATACTGTATGTAACTGCGGCTCTGGGCAACACAATTGCTTTTCTTGTGTAAAATCTTCCCTTATGACCTACATTCTGGCCGGCTTTGGTATGTTCTGACAGAAGGATCTGTTTGATTACATCACACTGGATTCATTTAGCACGAGGCAGAACAAATAGTTTTCTCCACTCAGCTGGTTCTCTTCAACCCTGTGCGTCTGCCATGAAATATCCACAGGTACATAAAGTCGTACACACAAGATATGCATATATAAACACACGCATAGTTAGGATTTTAGACGTTTACCAAAAAATATTCAAGATACAGTTCTATAATCAATATAGGCGTGAAGAGCCGACTCTCAGCTTTAATTTGAAGGTATTCACATCCTAATTGGAGCAAGGGTTTAGGAACTACAGCTCTTTAATATGTAGCTTCCTCTTTTCAAAAGGGGTCAAAAGTATCTGGACAATTATCTCAAAAGCTCTTTAATGGGCTGCATGGGCTATTCCCTCATTAATCCATCATCAATTAAGGAACTAAAAGGTCAATAGCTGATTCCAGAAGTGGCATTTGCATTTGGAAGCTGTTGCTGTGAACCCACAACATGCAGACGAGAAACAGACCATCATTAGGCTGGGAAAAAGAAGAAATCCATCAGAAAGATATAAAAAAAAGTCAGGAGCCGCCAAATCAATAATTTGGAACATTCTACAAAAAAAAAACAGCAATGGTAAGATTGGGAACTCAAAAAGGCCTGGATGTCCACAGAAGATAAACGTGGTGGATGATCGCAGAATACTTTCCATGGTGAAGAAAAACGCTTACACAACATCCACCCAAGTGAAGAACCCTCTCCAGGAAGTCAGTGTCTCAGAATCTAAGTCTACTGTAAAGAGAGGACGACATGAGAGGAAATACAGAGGGTCTACCACAAGGTGGAAACTATTAATCAGCCTGAAAATAGAATGGCCAGATTACACTTTGCCAAACTAACATCGAAAGAAGCCCCCCAGTTCTGGAAAAGAAAAACTAAGATCAACCAGTAGCAGAATGATGGGATGAAGAAAGTATGGAGAAGGCTTGGGACGGCTCATGATACAAACCACAACACACCCTCTGTAAAACATGGTGGAAGCCACTATTGTTAATTGATGAAGTGAACCAGTTCTGGAAATCAAAACTAAGATTAAACAGTAGCAAAATGATGGTAAGAAAAAAGTATGGAGAAGGCTTGGGATGGCTCATGATACAAACCATAGCACACCCTCTGTAAAACATGGTGGAAGCCACTATTGTTTATTGATGATGTGACTGAAGACAAGAAGAAATTTAATGTATTAAACCTGAAAGTCTCCACTTCATTTGTATCTCAGTTTTCATTTTAAATCCAAAATAGTGTCCTGCAGAGCTGAAATCACAAAGATTCATTTACATATATATCCATGCACACATATTCATACACTGCAGCAACATTCACAGACATGTGAGTGCACAAACATTTACTCCTTCAAAGGAGAAAGTGAAGCTGACACGTCGTCTCCTGTGTAGGCCGCACTTCTGAGAACATCTTGTAAATCCTTTCATCTTTATCACCTTATAATTTCTGCCTACAACTCAACCCACATGAAGAGCAGCATGGAAGGCGAGCGCTCCAACCTGACGGCTGAGCACAGCGCTCGCTGACTGTGCCCCCGACTCTAGAGAGTCAGCTAAGGACGGCTCATCCACAGGTGGCAGGACAGGTGTGCAGTCCTGGAGTGCGCCGGTGTTGTTACAATGTGTCACTGTGAAGGACGGCTCATCCACAGGTGGCAGGACAGGTGTGCGGTCCTGGAGTGCAGCGGTGTTGTTACAATGTGTCACTGTGAAGGACAGCTCATCCACAGGTGGCAGGACAGGTGTGCGGTCCTGGAGTGCGCCGGTGTTGTTACAATGTGTCACTGTGAAGGACGGCTCATCCACAGGTGGCAGGACAGGTGTGTGATCCCGGAGTGCGGCGGTGTTGTTACAATGTGTCGCTGTGAAGGACGGCTCATCCGCAGGTGGCAGGACAGGTGTGTGATCCTGGAGTGCTGCGGTGTTGTTACAATGTGTCACTGTGAAGGACAGCTCATCCACAGGTGGCAGGACAGGTGTGTGATCCTGGAGCGCGGCGGTGTTGTTACAATGTGTCGCTGTGAAGGACGGCTCATCCGCAGGTGGCAGGACAGGTGTGCGGTCCTGGAGTGCGCCGGTGTTGTTACAATGTGTCACTGTGAAGGACGGCTCATCCACAGGTGGCAGGACAGGTGTGTGATCCCGGAGTGCGGCGGTGTTGTTACAATGTGTCACTGTGAAGGACGGCTCATCCACAGGTGGCAGGACAGGTGTGCGGTCCTGGAGTGCGGCGGTGTTGTTACAATGTGTCACTGTGAAGGACGGCTCATCCACAGGTGGCAGGACAGGTGTGCGGTCCTGGAGTGCAGTGGTGTTGTTACAATGTGTCACTGTGAAGGACGGCTCATCCACAGGTGGCAGGACAGGTGTGCGGTCCTGGAGTGTGGCGGTGTTGTTACAATGTGTCACTGTGAAGGACGGCTCATCCACAGGTGGCAGGACAGGTGTGCGGTCCTGGAGTGCGCCGGTGTTGTTACAATGTGTCACTGTGAAGGACGGCTCATCCACAGGTGGTAGGACAGGTGTGTGATCCCGGAGTGCGGCGGTGTTGTTACAATGTGTCACTGTGAAGGACGGCTCATCCACAGGTGGCAGGACAGGTGTGCGGTCCTGGAGTGCGGCGGTGTTGTTACAATGTGTCACTGTGAAGGACGGCTCATCCACAGGTGGCAGGACAGGTGTGCGGTCCTGGAGTGCGCCGGTGTTGTTACAATGTGTCACTGTGAAGGACGGCTCATCCACAGGTGGCAGGACAGGTGTGTGATCCCGGAGTGCGGCGGTGTTGTTACAATGTGTCACTGTGAAGGACGGCTCATCCACAGGTGGCAGGACAGGTGTGCGGTCCTGGAGTGCGGCGGTGTTGTTACAATGTGTCACTGTGAAGGACGGCTCATCCACAGGTGGCAGGACAGGTGTGCGGTCCTGGAGTGCGGCGGTGTTGTTACAATGTGTCACTGTGAAGGACGGCTCATCCACAGGTGGCAGGACAGGTGTGCGGTCCTGGAGTGCAGTGGTGTTGTTACAATGTGTCACTGTGAAGGACGGCTCATCCACAGGTGGCAGGACAGGTGTGCGGTCCTGGAGTGTGGCGGTGTTGTTACAATGTGTCACTGTGAAGGACGGCTCATCCACAGGTGGCAGGACAGGTGTGCGGTCCTGGAGTGCGGCGGTGTTGTTACAATGTGTCACTGTGAAGGACGGCTCATCCACAGGTGGCAGGACAGGTGTGCGGTCCTGGAGTGCGCCGGTGTTGTTACAATGTGTCACTGTGAAGGACGGCTCATCCACAGGTGGCAGGATAGGTGTGTGATCCCGGAGTGCGGCGGTGTTGTTACAATGTGTCGCTGTGAAGGACGGCTCATCCGCAGGTGGCAGGACAGGTGTGCGGTCCTGGAGTGCGCCGGTGTTGTTACAACGTGTCGCTGTGAAGGACGGCTCATCCGCAGGTGGCAGGACAGGTGTGCGGTCCTGGAGTGCGCCGGTGTTGTTACAATGTGTCACTGTGAAGGACGGCTCATCCACAGGTGGCAGGACAGGTGTGTGATCCCGGAGTGCGGCGGTGTTGTTACAATGTGTCACTGTGAAGGACGGCTCATCCACAGGTGGCAGGACAGGTGTGCGGTCCTGGAGTGCGGCGGTGTTGTTACAATGTGTCACTGTGAAGGACGGCTCATCCACAGGTGGCAGGACAGGTGTGCGGTCCTGGAGTGCGGCGGTGTTGTTACAATGTGTCACTGTGAAGGACGGCTCATCCACAGGTGGCAGGACAGGTGTGCGGTCCTGGAGTGCGGCGGTGTTGTTACAATGTGTCACTGTGAAGGACGGCTCATCCACAGGTGGCAGGACAGGTGTGCGGTCCTGGAGTGCAGCGGTGTTGTTACAATGTGTCACTGTGAAGGACGGCTCATCCACAGGTGTGCGGACCTGGAGTGCGGCGGTGTTGTTACAATGTGTCACTGTGAAGGACGGCTCATCCACAGGTGGCAGGACAGGTGTGCGGTCCTGGAGTGCGGCGGTGTTGTTACAATGTGTCACTGTGAAGGACGGCTCATCCACAGGTGGCAGGACAGGTGTGCGGTCCTGGAGTGCAGCGGTGTTGTTACAATGTGTCACTGTGAAGGACGGCTCATCCACAGGTGTGCGGACCTGGAGTGCGGCGGTGTTGTTACAATGTGTCACTGTGAAGGACGGCTCATCCACAGGTGGCAGGACAGGTGTGCGGTCCTGGAGTGCGGCGGTGTTGTTACAATGTGTCACTGTTATTCCATGGAGCGTCAGCTCCTGTGTCTCCGGCTATAGCGGGGAGTGCTTTCTTTCCCTGCTTTGTCTTATGTCTGCTCCTGATGGCGAGCGGGGCTGAGCTTTATGACTTATGGACTTCGCACATAATATTTCCAGATTTATGGAGCCTGTAAAGTCCAATCTCATTGCGGAGGCCTATAAACCCTCCAGTGAGCAGCGTTCCCGCTCGGCCTACTTTAATATTAGGCTGGTCCCCGGATGTATTAGGTATTACCTTGGTGCCGCCATATCTATTCTGCCAAACCTCCCCCGAGATTTGTGCTAATTGGGCTTCACCTTTCATGTATACGGAACTTTATCATAGTATGATTACAAAAAAAAAAAATACAATTTACTTATTTATTGTAATTCCCCGATTTCTCAATATCTCTGATGATTGTCAGGGAATGGAAACGTTTTTGCAGCATCATAGAAGCAAGTTTGCATCTGTGCTCAAGCCTCCCAACCATTCCAGGTCCTTGATCCAGCGGGACAGTCCCGGGTTTGGGAGGTCAGGAGCATGTCCGCTTTTATCGATGCCTGCGCCTTTAGGAGCAGATACGGTCTGTGGCTCCGCACAGGAGGGACGTTGGCATCACTATATTGTACATGCTGTGCCAGGAAGAGAAACAACACTGCGGGGGTGTCACGATATGGTATGAAATATCATAAGTTTAGTTCTCTTGTCAGCCCAGGATGTGGGCTAAGAAACCCCCCTTGTCTTTTACTTCAGAGTAGAGCTGCCTTGCCAATGTATGTGAGAGGGGAGTTTTATTGAAGAAAGGCATTTACGACCGGCATTTCCTGCCGCGTAAGCTCTTGTCCAGCTATCCCTGGACTAGAAGCTTCTAGAATCATGAAAGTCTTTTGTTCTGTTTTTGGAAGATATTAGGCAAACGATTTAAAATACGAACACAAAAATATATCGTCATAATCACACTCGGAGGATCTACCCATCCCTCGAAACACAGGTTTCTAGCTCCATCTGGTACAGAGGTAGGGATTTCTCTGTCAGTGTGCGTGACAAATAGGACATATTTGATCTCATCGGAATGCCCACGATACTACGAGATGAATGATGGGTATGGTGCGATTATTTTATGTTCTGTAGCGAAGTTACGGGCATCAGATATATTTAATGCCCAGTGAGTAATACTGAAGAAGTAGGAGGGGTTGGAAAAACCAGCCCTTTCTGTGAGGTCACAGGCTGTAGGTTATAAGGTTGCTGGCAGGCTTCCAGGGGGGGAGTTGTGAGTTTTTACCTGAAGCGACCAGACTGCGAGTGCAAATGCACTGGGATAGATGGAAAGCTATCATAGCCTGTTGCCTGCAATGCAATGATCTGAGAATATGTGAGTGTTACCTTTTCTTCATTTAATCCTTTTATTTTTATAATTACCTTGTACATATTTGCAATTGTCTCATTTGTAACATCTTTGTAAAATATTTTATAAACACTGCCTAAAAATCATTTATGGGGTATAATATTTAATACTAGCTCGTTCTTCCTGCCCTAAACCGTACCCTGTCTCTGAAGGGAATTACGCTACTGTTTTGGGGTTGGCTCCAGACCCGTTCAATTGGAGCTGGTGGCAGCGACCGTGTGCCGGCTTTTGGGGGTCACTGTAGCGACTGCGGCTTGATAATTATTGTTCCTGCCTGAGTGGGAGTAGTTATCGCGTCGCTGCAGTGCACCCAATAGCCAGTACATAGCAGGCAGCGTTTCTGGCGACTAATCACCCTAGGTGCAGTACCTAATCTGACCTGACAGTAAGGGGGGCGCCAGAGAGCTGCAAGGTTTAAGTGGAACTGTAAGCGGGATATACACAAATCCCTGCAGTTCATGGTATACTGAAGAGCAGTGGGATACCTAAAATAAGCCCCTGCTGGAAACAAGAGGTCAGTAGCCTCGTGTGTGTTTTTTTTTCATCACATTGTGGCAGTGGAGGGATAACTAAGATAAGCCCCCTGCACATGTGATAGCCGTCTGCTGGTCTAAAGTCACCCCAATCCGTGACATATTGTGGGCAGCGGCTAAGGGATCTTGACAATTGGTGACAGTCACGGAGTGAATCGTGACATATTGGTGGCAAGGCGGTGGGATATTAGAGCATTAGTGATTTGGTTTGAGCTATCATTCCTCTCACTAAAAACTTGCAGAAAGTTCTTGCGAGAACTCTGCGCAAATAAGTTTGGAGAACGAACTCAGTGTTTATTAGTTGTGAGACAATTGTGTACTGGTAATTATCCCTTCCCTTTCTCTTCGTTTTTCTATTCTATCTTTTATTTGGCAACCATGGCTGCGAAAGGAGAAGCCTGGTACGCCCAGCAGAAGAAAGACACTCTTGCTGGGATATGCATGTACCATGGCCTGGACCCCCAGAACAAGACCAAGACTCAAATGGTCGCTGAACTGGTGCAATGGGAAGCCGCTCTAGACCACTCACAGAGCCCAGAGGCTGCAGATGCCAGCACCAGCGAACATGGTGCTGCAGCAGAGGTCCAACCACTGAATGCTGGCCCTGTTAGCAATCCGGGCGAATTGGACCCCCACCTGCAGGCGGCCTTGAAAGAATTCCCCACTGACGACCATGAGGGACGTCGGCAGCTGATTCAGCAATACCGGCAGGAGGCCGAGGCCCGAGCCGAGCGAGAGGCCCAGCGAGCCGAGCGAGAGGCTCAAGCGCAGCGGGAGTACCAGCTGCAGATGGCCCGACTGCAAATGCAGAGGTCGTCCCAGTCCAGTCGTGAGCCCAGCAGCGCTCAGATACCGAAGCCCCGGCCTGACCACTTTCCTGTTATGGAAAAGGATGGGGACTTGGACACGTTTCTGCGGGCCTTTGAGAAAGCCTGCAGACAGTACCAGCTGCCTACACAAGAATGGGCACGATACCTGACCCCAGGGCTGAGAGGAAAAGCTCTGGAGGCGTTTGCTGCCCTCCCTCAAGAACAAGATGGTGACTATGAGGCCATCAAGCAGGCTCTCATAGCTAAGTACCAGCTTACACCCGAGGTGTACCGCAAAAAGTTTCGGACCCTCCAACGTGGCCCACACGACAGTTACAGTGATGTGGTGCATGGACTGGGGACCCACTTTGACCAGTGGACCCAAGGACTGTCAGTGACCACCTTTGCACAGCTGCGAGACCTGATGATCAAAGACCAGTTCTTCCATCTTTGCCCAACTGAGGTGCGACAGTTTGTGATGGACAGAGAACCCAAAGACGTGATGAAAGCAGCGCAGATTGCCGATGCCTATGAGGCCAACCGTAGATCGGAAGTGCGGAAGCCAGTCACCACCAGCTGGAGAGGGGGTAAGCCTGCAGCCAACGCCAGTACCCCTGCCAGCCAACACACCAGAGGTCCTGTCCCCGTGGCCAACAGCACCAGACCTACCACCGAACTTCGCCAGTGTTACCACTGCAGGCAGACTGGACACCTCAGTCACCAATGTCCAGCCAAGCAGAAGAACCCCTCATCCCAGGCCCCAGGGCCTAATGCAGCTGTTCTTTTGGTGGGTGGTGTGGTTGGGAGGGTGTGTGACAACGTACAGCCCGTCACTGTGGGAGGTCGTGTTGCTACAGGCCTCAAGGACCGGGGCTGAACGAACCCTCATCCGACCCGAACTGGCGGCCCCTGAAGAAATCATTCCGGGGAAAACCCTAACTGTCACTGGGATTGGGGGCATCAGCTGTCCCTTACCGATGGCCCGGGTTTTTATTGATTGGGGTGCCGGGAGCGGGGTGAAGGAAGTGGGGCTGTCTGATAATTTGCCCACTGATGTTTTGTTGGGGACTGATTTGGGGAGGTTGGTTGCATACTTCGTGGATGACCCTCCTCCCCAATCTACTAATGAGGGTAAAGTTAACCCTGGTGATGATGATGATGATGATGATGGGAAATCGCATGTGTTACCTGACCATGCTTTATCTTGTAGTGATGCATCTGCTAACCATTTTTTCCCTAGGATTGATGGTGAAAATGCTGTACCTGTGCCAACTATATCTGATAATGATGTTTCTGTGAAAGTTGATGTGTCCATAGGTACAGGAGTGCTCAGCCACGTCGCTCTGCGGAGTGAGACGGCTGAGGAACCCCTAGCAGGGGCAAGTGTCGGTGCTACAAGAAATGGGGAGATACATGGGAACCGTGAGCAAGGTGATGCCATGCAATTGACCAGTGCCACCGAGGAAGGTAACTGGCCCATAAGTAGCAATGCTCCTGAGGTAATGGGGGTGGATGGGGAGGTAGAGCCCATAGCAGCGTCGGCTGTTGGGTCTGTAGAAATCCCCGGGGAGACAGCCTACGTAGCTGCTGTCACCCGCAGTCAGAGTGCCCGGAACGCAGATACCTGTCTGCCTTCCGGACCCTCCTCAGTCATCAGTGTGACTGAACCAGAGGTGGACCCAGTGCAGGTCCCAGAGGGCTCCCGTGGGGAAGGGACCCTGACATCGCTTTTGGCTTCCCCTAGCCAGGAGTTTAAGGCCGCTCCGCACACAGATGCGAGCCTAGAGAGTTTGAGACAACTCGCCGGGACGCGCTTCTCCGAGACTGATAAGGAGAAGGTGTTCTGGGAAGGAGGAAGGTTGTACCGGGAGACAGTACCCGGAGAATCACAAAAGGAGTGGTTGAGGGAAAGACAGCTGGTCGTCCCACAGCCATTCCGGGGTGAGTTGTTGCGGATTGCCCATGAGATCCCGCTAGCTGGACACTTGGGGATCAGCAAAACTAAGGCCCGGCTGTCTCAACACTTCTATTGGCCTAAGATGGGGACAGATGTGTCAAACTACTGCCGCTCCTGTGTCACCTGTCAAAGAGTGGGGAAGGCGGGGCCTGCTCTTAAGGCTCCCCTGATCCCTTTGCCAGTGATAGAGGAGCCTTTCCAGAGGATTGCGTTGGACATTGTGGGCCCGCTGGCCGTCTCCAGCAGCTCTGGAAAGCAATATATTCTTACTGTGGTAGACTACGCTACCCGGTACCCAGAGGCAGTAGCTCTGTCGTCAACTAGGGCAGATAAGGTGGCGGATGCCCTGTTGGCCATCTTTTCACGGGTAGGATTTCCCAGGGAAATGCTTACTGATCGAGGGACCCAATTTATGTCTCACCTAATGGAGGCTCTCTGTAAGAAAATGCAGGTGAAGCACCTGGTATCGAGTGCGTATCACCCACAGACCAATGGCTTGTGTGAACGCTTCAATGGTACCCTCAAACAGATGCTACGCATGCTGGTTGAGACACAAGGGCGCGACTGGGAGCGGTACCTCCCACACCTGCTATTTGCTTACCGAGAGGTTCCGCAGGCCTCGACGGGGTTCTCCCCCTTCGAGCTCCTGTACGGCAGGCGAGTCCGGGGACCCCTTGGGTTGGTAAGAGAATCCTGGGAAGAGGAGCCGAACCCTTCTGAAGTGTCCATAGTGGAGTATGTCATGCGCTTCCGTGACAAGATGCAGACCTTGACGCAGTTGGTGCATGACAACATGATGCAGGCTCAGGCTGATCAGAAGCACTGGTACGACCAAAACGCCCGGGAGCGGACCTACCACGTGGGTCAAAAGGTGTGGGTGCTGGTTCCTGTACCAACGGATAAGCTTCAGGCAGCCTGGGAGGGCCCGTATGTCGTCCACCAACAGCTCAACCCGGTCACCTACGTGGTCACGCTTGACCACGCTCGGGGTAGGCGAAAGGCCTTTCACGTCAACATGATGAAGGCTCATCACGAACGTGAACCTTTCGTCCTACCGGTCTGCAGCTTACCCGAAGACGGGGAGGAAGACACCCTCCTGGACATGCTGGCCCAAGCCAAGGCCCGTGGGTCCATTGAGGACGTGGAGGTGAGCGCCTCGCTAGATGAACCACAGCGGTTGCAGTTGCAAACCACACTGGAACCCTTCCGGGTCGTGTTCTCCAACCGGCCTGGAAGGACTGAGTTAGCCATCCACGAGGTGGACACCGGGAATCACGCCCCACTACGGCGAACACCCTATCGAATCTCTGACCAGGTGCAGCAGATTATGCGCCAGGAGATCGATGAGATGTTACAGCTGGGAGTGATTCGACGGTCAAAGAGCGCGTGGGCCTCACCTGTAGTTCTCGTGCCAAAGAAGGACCGGACCACCCGGTTCTGCGTGGACTACAGGGGGCTCAACGCCATTACAGCCTCTGACGCGCACCCAATGCCGTGCATCGAGGAGCTGCTTGAGAAGTTAGCTGGCGCAGAATACCTGACAATAATGGATCTGAGTCGCGGATACTGGCAGATTCCCCTGAGCCCCGAGGCGCAGGAGAAGTCCGCCTTTATCACCCCCTTTGGACTGTACGAGTCCACGGTCATGCCCTTCGGCATGAAGAATGCCCCTGCCACTTTCCAGCGGATGGTCAATCTCCTGCTTCAGGGACTGGAGAAGTACGCTGTGGCGTACTTAGATGACATTGCCATCTTCAGTCCTTCCTGGGATGAACACCTGCAGCATCTCGAGGAGGTGCTCGGGCGAATTCACCGAGCAGGACTGACTATCAAGCCGGGAAAGTGCCAGATGGGCACGAGGGAGGTTCACTACCTGGGGCACCGGGTAGGCGGAAACACCCTAAAACCAGAGCCTGACAAAGGGGGCGTGATCGTGAACTGGCCCACTCCCAGGACCAAGAAACATGTGATGTCCTTCCTGGGCACTGCAGGGTACTATAGGCGCTTTGTGCAGCACTATAGTAGCCTGGCAAAACCTTTGACGGACCTCACCAGGAAGAAGCTACCCCACATCGTCAACTGGACAGATGGCTGTGAGGGGGCCTTCCAGGCGTTGAAGACAGCACTGTGCAACGCCCCTGTGTTGAAAGCAGTCGACAGCAGTCGACCGTTCTTGGTACAGACCGACGCCAGCGAGTTTGGCCTTGGTGCTGTGCTCAGCCAGGTTGACTCGGAGGACCAAGAGCACCCCGTGTTGTACCTGAGCCGGAAACTTTTGCCGAGGGAAGTGGCCTACTCCACCATTGAGAAGGAGTGCCTGGCCATAGTCTGGGCCCTGCAGCGCTTGCAGCCCTACTTGTACGGTCGCACCTTCACGGTGGTGACTGACCACAACCCTCTGCGCTGGCTAAGCACCATGTGTGGAACCAATGGCAGGTTGCTACGCTGGAGCCTTGCCCTTCAGCAATTTGACTTCACCATTAAACACAAAGCGGGCAAAGAGCATGGGAATGCAGATGGACTCTCCCGCCAGGGTGAACCCACGGAGGTGCGCATGGAGGCATACCGAGAGGTTCTGCCGCCGTAGCGCAAGCAAAAAGGGGGAGGTGTCACGATATGGTATGAAATATCATAAGTTTAGTTCTCTTGTCAGCCCAGGATGTGGGCTAAGAAACCCCCCTTGTCTTTTACTTCAGAGTAGAGCTGCCTTGCCAATGTATGTGAGAGGGGAGTTTTATTGAAGAAAGGCATTTACGACCGGCATTTCCTGCCGCGTAAGCTCTTGTCCAGCTATCCCTGGACTAGAAGCTTCTAGAATCATGAAAGTCTTTTGTTCTGTTTTTGGAAGATATTAGGCAAACGATTTAAAATACGAACACAAAAATATATCGTCATAATCACACTCGGAGGATCTACCCATCCCTCGAAACACAGGTTTCTAGCTCCATCTGGTACAGAGGTAGGGATTTCTCTGTCAGTGTGCGTGACAAATAGGACATATTTGATCTCATCGGAATGCCCACGATACTACGAGATGAATGATGGGTATGGTGCGATTATTTTATGTTCTGTAGCGAAGTTACGGGCATCAGATATATTTAATGCCCAGTGAGTAATACTGAAGAAGTAGGAGGGGTTGGAAAAACCAGCCCTTTCTGTGAGGTCACAGGCTGTAGGTTATAAGGTTGCTGGCAGGCTTCCAGGGGGGGAGTTGTGAGTTTTTACCTGAAGCGACCAGACTGCGAGTGCAAATGCACTGGGATAGATGGAAAGCTATCATAGCCTGTTGCCTGCAATGCAATGATCTGAGAATATGTGAGTGTTACCTTTTCTTCATTTAATCCTTTTATTTTTATAATTACCTTGTACATATTTGCAATTGTCTCATTTGTAACATCTTTGTAAAATATTTTATAAACACTGCCTAAAAATCATTTATGGGGTATAATATTTAATACTAGCTCGTTCTTCCTGCCCTAAACCGTACCCTGTCTCTGAAGGGAATTACGCTACTGTTTTGGGGTTGGCTCCAGACCCGTTCAATTGGAGCTGGTGGCAGCGACCGTGTGCCGGCTTTTGGGGGTCACTGTAGCGACTGCGGCTTGATAATTATTGTTCCTGCCTGAGTGGGAGTAGTTATCGCGTCGCTGCAGTGCACCCAATAGCCAGTACATAGCAGGCAGCGTTTCTGGCGACTAATCACCCTAGGTGCAGTACCTAATCTGACCTGACAGTAAGGGGGGCGCCAGAGAGCTGCAAGGTTTAAGTGGAACTGTAAGCGGGATATACACAAATCCCTGCAGTTCATGGTATACTGAAGAGCAGTGGGATACCTAAAATAAGCCCCTGCTGGAAACAAGAGGTCAGTAGCCTCGTGTGTGTTTTTTTTTCATCACATTGTGGCAGTGGAGGGATAACTAAGATAAGCCCCCTGCACATGTGATAGCCGTCTGGTGGTCTAAAGTCACCCCAATCCGTGACATATTGTGGGCAGCGGCTAAGGGATCTTGACAATTGGTGACAGTCACGGAGTGAATCGTGACAGGGGGCAACATACTGTGCGGGTGGCAGTAAACTGTGCGGGTGGCACTGAGGGGGCATCATACTGTGTTGAAAGGCATTAGACTGTGTTGGGGCACAGATGGGGCATTATAATGTGTGGAGGGGCAATAAACTGTGTTAGGGGCACTGAGGGGGCATCATACTGTGGACGGGCATTAGACTGTAGTGACGCTGAGTGAGCATTATACTGTGTAGAGGGGCATTAAACTGGGTTGAGGCAATGAGGGGGTATCATATTGTGTGGGGGCATTAAACGGCGTTGGGGACTTTGACGGGGCATCATACTGTGTTGGGGCCACAGAGGGAATCATACGGTGTTTTGGAACATTAAACTGTGTTGGGGTCACTAAAGGGGCATAATATTGTGTGTGGGGGCAACATACTGTGCTGGAGTCACTGATAGGGTATAATACTGTGTGTGGGGGCATTAAACTGTGTTGGAGGCACTGAGGGGCCATCATACTGTGTTGGGGTCAATGAGAGGGCATCATACTATATAGGGGGCATTAAATTGTGTTGTGTTGCTGAGCAGCACGATAGACAGCAGCGGTCTCCCGCCTTTACATGACTACGACTCCCTTTGTAACGCACATGCTGGGGGTCATACTCTCGCAGCAGCTGAAGAGCCGCAGGTTGGGCTCCACTGATCTACAGCACATAAAGGGGGACGTTATCCTGAATGCTGCACATTTGAAGCACCGGGAGAGAAGGGGAGTCTGACATCCAGCTAGACGCTGCGTTTGTGGGATTCTATGCCGGCCGTGGATACACAGAAAGCACATGGAGGAATTTACATTAATAATGCAGTTCTGATAATCTGCTCCCAAAGTGCGCCAGAATCAGAGTCGGAAATATTATCTTGGTGGACGATATATGCAATCAGGCCGCAGCGCTCCATCAGGGCTTCTTCCTGCAGAGCAGCGCTCATCAGGTTGCTGGCGACCCAACATATGTGCTCCATGTGCCCTATAATCCAGCCCTGACTGTCCTGACCATTGTTACTAAGAAAAAACATCAGCCCCTGTTTTGGGGATCATCCCCCACAGCTTCCACCAATCATTCCTTATAAAAGTTTTCCCCAACAAGACATTGGGACTGAACAGAAACCTGCAGAAGCCCCTCTATAATATGTGATATCTATACACGTAAGGACGCTGTTCCCCACAACCTGCACACTGACCCCGCGCTCCACCGGCGCCAGACTAAGCAAACCGCCATCATAACCGAGGACGCGTCAGATTTACAATCTCCATAATAGTCACATTAGAACTAATCCTCATTCTCCACCAGATACATGAGAGCTCTGGAGGCGGAAATCAATGTTCATCTTTACATTACAAGTTTCAAAATAGTCTCAAATGATTTTACTACATTGTACAGTACATAACATTTATTTTACTTTACCTTTTTATAATTTATTTATGGATTATACTCCAGAGCTGCATTCACAATTCTGCTGGTGGGGTCACTCAGTACATACATTACATTACTAATACTGCACTGATCCTGAGTTACATCCTGTATTATACCCCAGAGCTGCACTCATTATTCTGCTGGTGCAGTCACTGTGTACATACATTACATTACTGATCCTGAGTTACATCCTGTATTATACCCCAGAGCTGCACTCACTATTCTGCTGGTGCAGTCACTGTGTACATACATTACTGATCCTGAGTTACATCCTGTATTATACTCCAGAGCTGTACTCACTATTCTGCTGGTGCAGTCACGGTGTACACACATTACATCCTGTATTATTACGTGCCTACAGACAGCCCATACAATGCTCACACACTAGTCCCATATGGTGCCTTGATAAAGCACTGAATAATACTCATATAACAGTGTGATGGTGTCCGGATTACAGCACCCTATAATACCGCAGTTACATTCCCATAGAGCACATACATAACAGCGCCATACTGGACTCATATAAGTCTTGTGTTCCGGCCTCATCGCCACTACATGGCCTCACTGGTTGGTTTATGGACCTGACCAGACATTAATACTCAGAATGTGACTTTGTGACACTTTTAGATTTGCTACTTTATGACAGCGCAAAGACAAATCCATGTCGGCAGTTCCTGCCAGCACAGAACGTTCCCTGCAGGTCGGACGGAGTGTAGGAAACATTCCTGCTACATAATGTATTCATCACATGCGGACATCGCACGTTCCACCCATCAGATCTGACAGCGTCTTCATGTGTCGTCATTGCATGGTGACACCTGACTGTCTAGTGGCCGTTCTCAGGTACTGCAGCTTAGCTCCCATTGATGTGAACGTGATCTGACCTGCAGTACCCAAGAATGGCCACTACACAGTGTAGGGCGCTGTACTCTTTTGGCTTTATACATTCCTTACATCTGGGACCTATAAACAATGGATCAATGGCGTTGGACCCCCATTGATCAAAGGTATCACCCTCCCAACTTTCCACCTAGAGCAGATTTCTGGAAAAATAGGATTCCGTATTCAGGAAAGATAAATGACTTAGTTTTCCCTTTTAAAAACACATGGATGCTCGGCCGAATCAAGCACGTATGTGAATGGAGGAGTCTTCGGCACACATAGCTGTGCTTGGCCAGACTTACTGGGTCCAGGATGGGTAAAAACGTGATTTCCGGCCACAAGTCACAATGTTATGCGGCCAAAGAGGTCACCATGTGCACTAAATGCAATCATGTGACTGTCCCTTTAAGAAGCTTTATCTGTGTGCAGTGGTAATCCTGAGCCGTCATGTGGCAGGAGCGGACGTACGTTGCACGTGTGCTGCCCCTCGTTTGCAGGCTGGGATAGGGATATTAGGTTGTGAGCTCTCCTGCGGACGTGTGGCCAACACCTCCGCTGAATATGTTGGTGCCATATGAGCAGCAGGCAGGAGCGTAACAATAGGTGAATTTTCGAGGGGTGACGAATTTGCTTTAATTTTTAATTGTTTGTCCAATTTTTTAGTCCCCAGTTTTTTTAATTTTGCTGCTGCAGTGTTGTAAAGTGTCTTATCCAACGGAATGTTCCGCAAAAATGTAACAAATCTGACAGTGGTGCTACAACTCTCCCTCGTCTTCCCTTCCCTTCTCTCAATGTTTTTCTTTTTTCACGGATAAAACACGTACCCATTATAATCTATGGTGCTAGTCACATGTCCTTGTTTTTTTTTCCAGCAGCACATGGATGACATTCCTGAGCCCCCCGTGTGATGAACGTATTCATAATGGCACAGTATAAGAGAAGCTTTGTAATGTAATTTATTTATCCATACATGAAAAACACTGATGACCACCCTGATGGCAAACACGGACCAAACAAAGGACAAAAAATGATACTGATGGATACATGGACCACACAATGAACAAACACTGATAACGGTACCATTTTTATTATGTATGTGTTTAAACACAAATGTCTGAATAAGATGGTTAGAGATATACGGGTTGTATACAGATCTGCAGTGTGGAGAGAAGAGAAAGCATTTATAGTCTCTGGGAGGGCAGAGAAATCAGACTGCAGATAAGGATGACAGCACATGAAGGGGAAGTAGGTGCAGGGTAGAAGCTGTGCTGACATATGAGCAGTGAAGACAGCAGCACCGCTGATACTTCACATCCAGCCTATATTACTGAGGGAGACACTCACACACGAGAAGAATCTGGAACTTGGATCAGGCACATTATTTGGTATCCATAACCCCTAACTGGAGATGGGAGGATCGTTTTGTAGGACCTCCGGCCATCGGTGAGCTGGGCGGGGGACATGTGAATCTCCTTACCTTCCCTCACTCTCCGCTTGGTTGGCGCGACGTCATCATTGCGGTGTGACGCACGCACAACGTAGAGGCAGAGCCGGGAAAACCTCCAAATCGATTCTCCCATCTCTACCGCTAACATATGGAAAATGTATTTATATACTGTTTATTCCAGAGAGGCTTCTCTAACCCTATAGGTGCAGGCACGGACACAGCTGACTGTGCACCTCTTCACTCCGGGGTCCTCTGTGGCAGATCTGCAAAATTTCAACAGCCTATGCGCAGTACAAGGACCGAGGACTATGGGGGCTCACATGGTTTAACCCTTCAGATTCCCGCTGAGACCCCGCACTGTTGTATATATTTGGGGACACATTGAACAGAAAAGAGGAACTTCTAAAATGTCTGAGGCGCTCCTATCACCGAGGTCACATCCGCTCGTAGATTCACACCCTGCAAAATCAGCAACAACAAAAAACTTACAAAATTGGTTAATCATTTATTTCCCTAAGAAACGTACATTTTTCTCTAATTTTTTTTTGTTGCTTTGATCCAAGTACTACAATGGTAATGGAGGGAGTAACACACCAATCCTTTATTCAGGCAAGTTGGACCCAGAAGACTAGACGTCACCTTGACCTTCCAGTAACCCGTATTTCACCGTTCCTGCCTGCAGCCTCTCTACATGTACGCTCTCAGTTATTAACGAGCTTTGCCTTTAGTAGTGTCCAATAACTTAGGACACGGAGGAAAGGAGAGGTAGGGGGAGGTGGGGAGATGATGCTGCAGTCAAAATGCTAGAATGGACTGCTTCAGCCCTAGAAACTCATGACAAACACAGCTCTGCTATACTGCTGTTTAACACTGTCATACCGCTGGCCAGTTCTACCATGGACTCTGTGGCAAACCCACCTCTGCTATAGCACTGGGTATCTCTGCTATACTGCTACCAGCTCAGCTTTATATTCGGTGACAAATCTGATATATCACTGAGAACCCTAGCCTTACCACTCTGCCAGCATTGCCTTGGTCTCTGTGGCAAACCCAGCTCTGCTATATCACTGGATACCTCTGCTATACTGCTGGCCAGCTCAGCCTTGTATTCGGTGACAAACCAAGCTCTGATGTATCACTGAGAACCCTAGCCTTATCATTGTGCCAGCATTGCCTTGGTCTCGGTGGCAAACCAAGCTCTGATGTATCACTGGATACCTCTGCTATACTGCTGGCCAGCTCAGCTGTGTATTCGGTGACAAACCAAGCTCTGCTATATCACTGGATACCTCTGCTATACTGCTGGCCAGCTCAGCTGTGTATTCGGTGACAAACCAAGCTCTGATATATCACTGGATACCTCTGCTATACTGCTGGCCAGCTCAGCTGAGTATTCGGGGACAAACCAAGCTCTGCTATATCACTGGATACCTCTGCTATACTGCTGGCCAGCTCAGCCGTGTATTTGGTGACAAACCAAGCTCTGATATATCACTGGATACCTCTGCTATACTGCTGGCCAGCTCAGCTGAGTATTCGGGGACAAACCAAGCTCTGCTATATCACTGGATACCTCTGCTATACTGCTGGCCAGCTCAGCCGTGTATTTGGTGACAAACCAAGCTCTGATATATCACTGGATACCTCTGCTATACTGCTGGCCAGCTCAGCTGTGTATTCGGTGACAAACCAAGCTCTGCTATAATCACTGGATACCTCTGCTATACTGCTGGCCAGCTCAGCCGTGTATTCGGTGACAAACCAAGCTCTGCTATATCACTGGATACCTCTGCTGGCCAGCTCAGCCGTGTATTCGGTGACAAACCAAGCTCTGCTATATCACTGGATACCTCTGCTATACTGCTGGCCAGCTCAGCCGTGTATTCGGTGACAAACCAAGCTCTGCTATATCACTGGATACCTCTGCTGCCAGCTCAGCCGTGTATTCGGTGACGAACCAAGCTCTGATGTATCACTGAGAACCCTAGCCTTATCATTGTGTCAGCAGTGCCATGGACTCTGTGACAAACCCAGCTCTGCTATATCACTGATATAACTCTCCTACATCACGGGGCCTATTCTACCTTTGAAATTAAGGTGCTACTCAGTTATGCTCTTTTGATTGCCCCTCGCTGAATATACCCTGCTCCCCTGGCTACTCCATTTGTCATCCTACCAGAAATGTCTCCGTTGTTACAACTGGACCACATTGATATAAGATGTAATATAAATATATATATACAAATAATATAGACAAAATATATAGAAATATACAAAGCATGTATAGTCTATATTTATACCTCCATATATTCTACATATTATATATGCATTGGACTTGTGATAAAAATATTTCTCTCTCCCTTCAAGCAACGAGAAAAAAAATAACGTCATCTGTCACTTTGTATTTCTTAGAGAACTACGCCGCAGTCCATCTTCTAAAATATCTTCTTTATAGCTTCCTGGAAATTAATCAGATTTGTCTGTGATATGCATTGCTCTTCCAGGGACGACACATTGTACTCGCTGAACGGTAACAGTCCTGAAGTGCTCTCAGCCATAGCTAGCACTCAACGATAGTGAGCCCACCGCACACCAAGATGCAAACTTAGGTGAATTTTACATTGAATCCTTTGTCACCTATCCTTTGTATAAGGCTTTAATTTTAAGTGTTTTTTTTTTTTTTACATTTTGATAATGTTTTCCTTTCAATTTCCCATATTACTGTCACACTGGCCACTAGGCTTAATACATCCCATTCTAAACAGATAACTTTTCAGCACTCTCATTATCATCACAGGCAGGATTATAATGAAAGGTAACACCTATATATACAGTAAATTCACAATAGGTGATGTCACAGCTCACCTCCTCCTCCTGTACAATGACTGATAACACCTCTATATACAGTAGCTAACAGGATCCACCATTCACAATAGGTGATGTCACAGCTCACCTCCTCCTCCTGTACAATCACTGATAACACATCTATACACAGTAGATAACACAGGATCCACCATACACAATAGGTGATGTCACAGCTCACCTCCTCCTGTACAATGACTGATAACACCTCTATATACAGTAGATAACACCGGATCCACCATACACAATATGTGATGTCACAGCTCACCACCTCCTCCTGTACAATGACTGATAACACCTCTATATACAGTAGATAACACAGGATCCACCATTCACAATAGGTGATGTCACAGCTCACCTCCTCCTCCTGTACAATGACTGATAACACCTCTATATACAGTGGATAACACAGGATCCACCAATCACAATACGTGATGTCACAGCTCACCTCCTCCTCCTGTATAATGACTGATAACACCTCTATATACAGTAGATAACACAGATCCACCATTCACAATAGATGATGTCACAGCTCACCTCCTCCTGTACAATGACTGATAACACCTCTATATACAGTAGATAACACAGATCCACCATTCACAATAGGTGATGTCACAGCTCACCTCCTCCTGTACAATACCTGATAACACCTCTATATAAAGTAGATAACACAGATCCACCATTCACAATAGATGATGTCACAGCTCACCTCCTCCTGTACAATGACTGATAACACCTCTATATACAGTAGATAACACAGGATCCACCATTCACAATAGATGATGTCACAGCTCACCTCCTCCTCCTCCTGTACAATGACCGATAACACCTCTATAAGAGAACTCTCAGCATTATGTTTGCGGCCCCTACTCTCTAATTCTGGGACAGGAAGCTGTCAGTGTCAGCCATATCTGCTGTATCTGTCACTTGGTCACCTAGGACGTTCCCTCCTTTCCTTCTATTAGTTCTTCCTGGCAGTCAATCAGATGAACTGAACCCTCATCCTCAGAATGTAACTTTTTGCTGCTAGTTAGTGACAATGTAACTAAAAAGTTGGATTGTTTTGATGTTTCTATGATTTTTTTTATTTTTTTTTACCAATCTGTGGTCATAAACCAAAGGTCAGATGTCTACGGAGAAGAGGAAGTTCACAAACAATCGCATTTAAAGCCTCTTGGATTGGCAGAATTTCTCTTTTCTGGCTGTTTATTTTCACACATTTTCATGGCAAAACGAAGATTCCTCTCACTTTGGAAAACGAGTGAGGAGACAGACACAATTGTGCAAACACAAAGGAAACTTCTGCTGAAATTCCCTCCAGCTGTCCAGACCAAAACCCACACATTCTAGGTGTGAAGAAAAAATAAATAAATAAAATACTTTTTCGGAAAACCTATAATGACTATAGTGACTGAAAAGAGTGAAATTCCCTTTGGAGGACCCGATACGTCTGCAAACTGCATAGATAACCCACTGATATTCACAGGAGAGGTGTAATACTTCATTTGCCCTGTGGTGATGCTGTGGGAGAAATGAGCAATTACTGTCTGGATCGATCACAGATTAAAGTTGATCGCTGGGAGAAATAATGTGATTGGCTTATTAAAAGCTGATGGTACCTGATACATTTTTTTAGCGAATAGCAATGAACAATGTTTAGTTACACCTTTGTCTGCAGTTGCAAAAAAATTTGCCATGACCTTTCCCATGTAAAAAAAAAAAAATCTTTCTTAAAACAGTGAAAATTAGCATGGTATTAATTTACTTAAATATGGACAATCCCTTTAAATTTAAGCTCCGCCCTGATGACAATTTAAAGAGGTGTTCCTATGTGATGCCATATCGCTAGGTTAAAACATAATATTATGATTATGGGGGGGGCCCAACGTCTGGGACCACGTGGAGCCAGTGAACAATCTGAGGGTCTGTCATAGTTCTCCGCACAACAAATGTTCTAAGTGGAGAAAATCAATTTGGGAAACGCATGTTCTAACCCCAGGACCCTCAATCATCTGTACGTGATGTTATAGGGGGGAAACAAATCTCACCATTGTTTAGGGGGGGGTGGTATATGTTCAGGTAGGACACCAACTCACTGAGGAAACAGATTACAGCTGCCTCTTGAATCCTATGGAGAGGGGAGAGAGATGGATCGTGTTGTAGCTTACAGGAAGTGTTTTGTCTCATTCAGAGCTGGATTCACAGCTACCATGCTCAGTATTTTTTTTTTTTTATAGTGTCCTCGTTTTGAACAGGAATCCTTCATGTCTGTGTTAGTCCTCACCCACTATTCCAAAGACAACTGAAAAATACAGACATCCTGAAAAAGGAATATCTCATATACAATAATGCTCATGGATAGTGTTATTCCTCAGGAACACACAAACACATCACCTGACCCAGCAGATACTTCTCTATGATAGTGTCACAGCTTTATATGCTCGCTCAGATCTCTCCCAAGTATAAGGCTAGTCTGCTCCGGGACAAACACTTTGCATCCAGTCCCTGATCATGCTAATGGCTTCAATTATATGATTGTGGCCCCCCGGGCTCCTCGGCTGCGGCTCTGCACTGGTCACTTATACTGGAGCTATACCAGACATAAGCGTAACATCGCCATCACCTCCTCTGCCGCTGTGCAGGCCGATAATGGAAAAATAAATTGCCCAATTTTGCAGAAAGCTGCTTGAAAGAATCAAGCGATTACATAAAAGACTGCGGCCTCTTCACAGAGGATGAGCTAAAGATATCCCCCGATACAGAGACTAAAAACACCGAGCACAGAGAAGCGGCCAGAGCAGGGAAGTGGGCACACATACACCGTGTGCAGGGGCCCCAGAGGCAAGCGGGTCAGATACCACAATACAGGGGCCACTGAGGGAGCTGACAACTAGATTTCTCCATCAGCAGAATAGTGAGTGCAGCTCTGGAGTATAATACAGGATGTAACTCAGGATCAGTAATGTAATGTATGTACACAGTGACTGCACCAGTAGAATAGTGAGTGCAGCTCTGGAGTATAATACAGGCTGTAACTCAGGATCAGTAATGTAATGTATGTACACAGTGACTGCACCAGCAGAATAGTGAGTGCAGCTCTGGAGTATAATACAGGATGTAACTCAGGATCAGTAATATAATGTATGCACACTGTGACTGCATCAGCAGAATAGTGAGTGCAGCTCTGGGGTATAATACAGGATCTAACTCAGGATCAGTACTGTAATGTATGTACACAGTGACTGCACCAGCAGAATAGTGAGCGCAGCTCTGGAGTATAATACAGGATGTAACTCAGGATCAGTAATGTAATGTATGTACACACTGACTGCACCAGCAGAATAGTGAGTGCAGCTCTGGAGTATAATACAGGATGTAACTCAGGATCAGTAATGTATGTACACAGTGACTGCACCAGCAGAATAGTGAGTGCAGCTCTGCAGTATAATACAGGATGTAACTCAGGATCAGTAATGTAATGTATGTACACAGTGACTGCACCAGTAGAATAGTGAGTGCAGCTCTGGAGTATAATACAGGCTGTAACTCAGGATCAGTAATGTAATGTATGTACACAGTGACTGCACCAGCAGAATAGTGAGTGCAGCTCTGGAGTATAATACAGGATGTAACTCAGGATCAGTAATATAATGTATGCACACTGTGACTGCATCAGCAGAATAGTGAGTGCAGCTCTGGGGTATAATACAGGATATAACTCAGGATCAGTACTGTAATGTATGTACACAGTGACTGCACCAGCAGAATAGTGAGTGCAGCTCTGGAGTATAAGGCTATGTGCACACGTTGCGGTTTTTGCTGCGGATCCGCAACTTCCATTTATCTACAGTAATTTGAAAAACAAGGCAAACGTGCAAATTCCGTGTTGGTCAGCTGCTACGCAGATCTATATGGTTCCATGGTAACAGACTACAGACACACCCTGTGTAGTCTGATCCAGCAGTCATACTCTATTTTAGAGAAAAGAGGGGCTGCCCCCATCATGGAAAGTGTTTGGCAGAGTAAGGGGGCTTTGTCTGCCAGACCGTCGATATCCTCGGTTACTATGCTAGCCGGGGGTCCGTGCTTGCTTTATAAGCATCTATTGTGCCATGCCGTATGATGCCACTACATGATATGCACCCAACATAATAGCCAGAAAAAAATACCTTCATTCTGCAACAGAAAAGACCTCATGTGACTAGCTCCACCAAAAAATGAAAAAGTTATTTGGAACGGCACTCACGCCGGCCTGTTAACATGGTGCTGTAGGCTAAACAGTAAAAAAAAAAAAAAAAAATGGCAGAAAACATGGGGTTAGTTTTGCATTTGTACTAAATAACTTTTAATAAAAGCTAATCAATAAATTATACATGCCTCAAAGTGATAAAATTAGGAAATATAATTAGCCCCATGATAAAAAAACAAACAAACTCTCAAACGGCTGCATCAACAGAAAGGTTGGGGAAAAAAAAGGTGTCTCAATGCCATCAATAAAGAAAAAAAAGTAAAAAAATTACTTATTCATAAGGGCTAAAAACAGGTCTATCCTAAAAGGGGTTGAAGGAGTGTTCTTAACTTCATTTCTTCAGGAGCGCACCGCACTACTGCGCCTCCTTGTTTCCTGGTTGTTGGGTGATATGATCTAACATATCAGGGAGGCCCCCCGATACCTCCACCATCCTTGGTTCCTACTGATCTGTCCCTCGGCCTTCCTCCGCGTAATCTTCCTTGAAAAAAAAAAAAAATGGCGGGTACATGCGCATGTCTGCCAAGATCTGCCAGCCGGTACCCGGCAACAATAGTGAATTTTTCCTATTGGTTCCTTATGATCACTGTGATGGACCCTATAACAGTGATCTAAATAAAAAAATTGTAAATCAAATACCCCTTTGTCATCTCCTTAGTTAGATAAAAAATGATAAAATAACAAAATTGTAATTTTTTCCATTCTTTGCAGTTAGGGTTGTGGTTGGGGTTGTGATAGGGTTAGGTTTGGGGTTAGGGTTGTGGTTGTGTGAGGCTGCCATCACACTAGCAGTATTTGGTCAGTATTTTACATCAGTATTTGTAAGCCAGGAGTGGGTGATAAATGCAGAAGTGGTGCATATGTTTCTATTATACTTTTCCTCTGATTGTTCCACTCCTGGATTTGGCTTACAAATACTGAGGTAAAATACTGACCAAATACTGATAGTGTGACGGCAGCCTAAGGGTTACGGCTGGGGTTAGGGTTGTGTTAGGGTTAGGGCTGTGTTTCAGCTAGGGTTGGGGTTGGGGTTAGAATTGGGGGTTTTCAAAAGTAAGAAAAAAAAAAAAATGATGATATGACGGCTAGTGTTGAGCGCAAGTACTCGCAACTTGAGTTTGCATCGGGTGATCGGGTATGCACGGAGTATCGTGGATCTCTGCTTGTTTTGTTTACTGTCTAACAGCCGCAAAACATGTGGGGCAGGGACTCAAGCATGTCACTCAAGCACCTGCGATATTTGGTGTGCCTGATGCAAACTGGAGTAGCGAGCACTTGCGCTCAACACTAATGACAACATATTCAATATGACAACTTGTTATCAAATTCTGTGTCGTACCTGTGGGTTAAAAAATGCTCACTATACCGCTGGATAAAATCCTTGAGGAGTGTAGCTTCTAAAATGGGGTCACTGGTGGGGGCTTTCCACTGTTTAGGCAAATCAGGGGCTTTCCAAACGCAACATGGCATCCGCTCCTGATTCCAGCCAAGTTTGTGCTCAAAAAGTCAAATTGTGCTCATTCCCTTCCGAGCTCTGCCGTGCGCCTAAACAGTGGTTTTCCCCCACATATGGGGTATCGGCGTACTCAGGAGGAATTGCACAACAAATTTTGAGGTCCATTTTCTCTTATTACCCTTGCGAAAATAAAAAAACTTTGGGTCTTACGTAAATTTTTGTGAAAAAAAGTTAAATGTTCAATTTTTCCTTCCATATTGCTTCAGTTCTCATGAAGCACCTGAAGGGTTAATAAACTTATCGAATGTGATTTTGAGCACCTTGAAGGGTGCAGTTTTTTGAGTGGTGTCACTTTTGGGTATTTTTTGTCATATAGACCCCTCACTTCAAATGTGATGTGTCCCTAAAAAAAAAATGGTTTTGTAAATTTTGTTATAAAAATAAGAAATCGCTGGTCAACTTTTAAACCTTATAACTTCCTACCAAAAAAAAAAAAAAATGATGTTTCCAAAATTGTGCTGATGCAAAGTAGACATGTGCGAGATGTTATTTATTATCTATTTTGTGTGACATAACGCTCTGATTTAAGGGTACTAAAATTAAAATTTTGAAAATTGCTAAATTTTCAAAATTTGCCAAATTTTCATTTTTTTCATAAATAAAACGTAAGTCATATCGAATAAATTTTACCATTATCATGAAGTACAATACGTTACGAAAAAAAAACTATCTCAGAATCAGTGTGATCCGTTAAAGTGTTAAAGACTTATTACCTCATAAAGTACAGAATTGTAAAAATTGGCCTGGTCATTAACGTGCAAACAAAAGGGGGGGTTAAAAGGATTAAGAACATTGAACCTTCCACCACAAAAATGTAGTAAAAACACATTATCACTTGGGTCATGCTGAAATCAAACTACAATGCAAAACCAAAACCTTTTTTTTCCTAGAAAAGCTGGGTGACGACCAATATGGAGGTTACCGACCCAATAATGCCAGACCTGTCTCCTGGACAGCGCATCAACCACAGAATCCTCAAAAATCCCTGATTGTCGCCTCGTACAACTCACTGAAGCCGGCACGTTCTATGAAAGACCAACACGGTTGGTCTACGAATGTGACAAACCGAAAACGATTGTTCATTTCCCTCAAAAACACTGGAAATACGCGATGCCAGTGGCGGGATACGAGCAGATGGGCCGTAACGAAGAATGATGGGTCAGCCCAAGGTTATTCCTGTACTAGACAGATGCCGAGATTGAAGTAGTGTGAACATGAGTGTGCCGGGCTGGAGAAGAGTAACGAGAAGCATAGTAATAATGGTCACCTTCCTTAGAATTTCATTGTTCCCTGTTATCAGCCATTAAAGATTTTTATACCGCCGTATCTCAAATCCGTGGCAGAAAAATTTGTGCTTGCGAATGTGGCCTCACAACATAAAAGGAGCGAATACTATGGATGCGTGTGGACTGTCGTGTGGGCATTCATTCAGTCCCTGGTGACGTGAATATATCAGGACAGGACATGAAGTAGGAGAACGAGTAGAAAAAAAGAGATTTGGGACTTGTATGTGCATGTTTGTAACCAGATAGGTGACTGGAAAAGTTCCACCATCACTTCCAAAATGGCTGACCATGATTGCAATTCATGCATTTTCAGTAAGAAAAGCAGCTCTAGAAGAAAACTGCTCTAGGTGAAATATTGAGAGGATTTAGGCCAGATTCACACGGTATCCTAGGCGTATTTTCTGGTCACGGTTTGCAGTCGGACAGCAGGTCTCCAAACACAACTAACTGTCAAAAATGTCCAGTTTTGGTCATGAAACAGTCGGTCGAGATGAATCTGCAGCTATAACACAAAATATAAAATATGGCCGCAAAATTACGTCCTCTGGTGCCAGAAATGCAGATTTTCTGTGTGGATTACAGTAATTTGTGCGACATTTTCCAGCGCAGAAATTGACTCACAGCATGGCGATATCTGGCGTAGAAAAGGGGTGAAATCCATGGTAGATTTTGCAGCAGAAAAATCTGCCCTATGTACTAAAAAACATTTGTGATCACTTGGTTTTTACTTTTAGGATTTATCCTCCACGACGGAAAGATTTTTTCCGATTCCCTTTACAACCTTAATTTCCATGATAAATCCGACATCCTGGAAGCTGCGCTCCTTCTAAGTGATCTTGCGCTACTGACGAACGTCTTACAAGAAACCAACATGGCAGCTCTCCTGCTAGTAAAAAGGTCCCGTTGTCTTCTCCGCTCTCAGCTCCGCACCTCGTGGGAAATTTATACAGGATATTGATTCCGAGCAGCAAAAAAATAAAAAAAAAAATAGAGCAATTCAGCAGCTCCTGTTCTCCAACCCTGGAGAATGGAGAGGAAAATGCTTGTATTTTTTTCCGGAGGGGTAAATATTAATCGGCTTCATATGACCGATGCAGAATATGACAATCTCTGCCGAGAACACTGTATCTAATGAGCGACAACAAAGCTCCATCTGTTTGGTTTCCATAAAGGAGGTTAATAACTGCTGCCGAATTTTGCTTGCAAGTTCATTTGCTAAGTGAAAACAGGAGGGGTGCGGGGCTCCTTTTTGTATTTTTTTTCAGCCGTAATTGCTATTTTTTTTTTTTACGCCAAGAGGTCATGACGGGGATTTTATGGATATACTCCTATCGCCAGTTAGAGGGATTGTCCTGAAAGACTTGTAGGCGGAGAAGGAGATCAGGTCTGAATGCCTCCGTATTGGTGTTGAATGAATAGATATTGGCAGGTCTTACAGCTACAATACATTAGGTACAATAGAAATTGCCTGCCGTTGCTGCCGGCGGTCGTCTTGGTGGCCGTGAAATCTCCAGTGACAACCAGGAATCTATACAATATGTGTGCAATTTGTCAATGTCTCTAAAAACACAAATTAGCATGCTCCCGCGCTTCACATTCTCATTAGCACTCATGAATATGTATCGCAAAGCCGAGGAGATGGTCAACTCCGCGCAAATGAGTATGTCAATGGAGAGGGGAGACATAAAACGACAAATATATCCTTGTATATCCGGCACCCGTGAGTCGGCAATCACCAATTACCTGGCACCAGGCAAATTATTACTTTCAAAATGAACTCAAGACATTTTAGCATTCACTTTTATGACAAAAAAAATATTGAAAAATGGAAAAAGCACAAAATGTCCAACGATTATAATTGTAGAGGTTGCAAAAGTCCCAAAGATGGGGCACGAGCTCGAAAACGCTGCATCAATGTTCAGAATATCATCAATTTCAAAATTGGGGTGGATAAGTGTATGGATTAAATGGGGGTGTATCATCTGTTCGGGAACCCCATCTAAATGCAACGAAGAGAGACTCCCCTTCTAGAGGACCCCATTATTTCCAAGGATTGCAAGTATTCATCTTACCACGGGACTCCCACAGATCATTATAATGGGGCTCTGAATTGACGAATGTGTGCCACTACTCCATTCACTGTCTACGGGACTGCCGGGGGTAGCCGAGTACAGCTTTTTGCTATCTCCAGCAGTTCCTAAGACAATAGACAATGCAGTGGCACTCACGTCCAATCACCTCTCCGTTTCAGTGGGACATTTCAGAGCCTTGTCCTTGAAATCAGTAGGGGTCACAGTGGTCAGATCCCCACCTATCAGCCCCAGATAGGTGGCAACTGGTGTCAGAAGGCATTACCATTTTAACATTAGTGAGTTTGGGACTTTAAAAGTTGATGGTTATTTTGGTCTCCGCTACGTCCCTTGAGTCTTTTTCCCTTTTCTCCAGTAATCTACTGGACATTAAACTTTCCATTGCTCCCCCACTAATCACTTATCTTCTATAATTGGAGAGGGATCCGGTTGGACCCCAAAGTTAGACCCTTACCCCCAGATAGATGGTAACTTGCGTCAGAAGGAATTAGACGTTTAACATTAGTGACTTCCATACTTGAAAAGTTGATGGTTAATTTGGTCTCTGTTACATCCCTTGAGGTTTTTTTCCTTTTCTCTAGTAATCTATACTAAACTTTCCATTGCTCCCCCACTAATCACTCTTCATCTATGATTAGGGAGGGACCCTGTTGGACCCCATAGCTAGACCCCTACCCCCATATAGGTAGTAACTTGTGTCAGAAGGAATAACCCTTTTAACATTAGTGAGTTCGGGACTTAAAAAATTGATGGTTATTATGGTCTCTGCTACGTCCCTTGAGTCTTTTCCCCTTTTCTCCAGTAACATAAGTTAACTATTCCATTACTCCCTCACTAATTACTCCTCATCTACAATTGGAGAGGGACCCTATTGGACCCCATAGCCGGACCCCTTTTCCCTGTACTTATAGTTTTTAGGCTGAAATGTATGTGGGATAATTCTTTCTGAGACTGCCAATGAAGCCTCTAATGACAGTGTGAACAGATCCTAAGTGATACTATACAATACATGCTCCACCTTCCATTTGTGGGAATTATATAAGCGCACCAAGCATCTAAATCTCACTTTACAAGCCCTTACAAGTCTGAAGTTATCTACAGAACAGAAATGCAAATGCTGGCAGCAAACCAGGATCAATACAGCCCATGCTGCCTATGGGAAGGTCTTTTATTTGCTCTTGACGACCCATGGAGCACAATGTATCCATAACCTGCAGAAACAAGTGGTGGTAAAATAACTCAATTATAATATCTGGCCTAAAATAATTTTTCCTCTCCGTACGTCAGCTCAGTAGGGTTGTCTACTTATACAAGCCTGAAGTCACTGACAAGGTTACACCCTGGACAGACTGTACTATTATCTCAGGGCTGTCCTTCCTGCTGTGATAAGTATAAACCTGGTGAAGACATGATTGACAGCCGGGCTTGGCGTTGTGTCGTTATGGTAATGCTTAGTGCAAGCTTTCGCCTTGTCATTGAAATGACATCTCAGTACTTTGAAGGTTTCGATGAAACACACTTTTAACTTTTTAATTACGTCTCTTTTCATTTCTTCTCGTCGCGCCTTCTTCAGATCTTATGTTATACTCAACATTTAAGCAAAATATTATGGAAGCAAAGTAGGTGTGCATGAGCAGGTTGTAAGATGCTCCATCTAAAAGGCCTAGTTATCGGCCTTACATGGGAGTCGAAACACGCAGAAAAGCTTGCATAGGTCAGTATTTCTCAATTGTGGTCCTCGAAAACCTTGAATGGGTTGCAAACATGTAATTCATGGTGACAAGACATCTAATGGTTAAGAGAGATAGCTTCTACTTCTCTAGATGTTACCATGGCTCCTGAACACATCGGGACATTGCCAACTATGATCTACCCAAAAGTATAAAAATCATTTGTCTACAAAGACCATGTAGTATTGTATTCATAAGATCTATGAATGTGGCTCACTTTGTAAAAATATGGAGGCTAAACAATTAGATGTCCACCAGAAGGTTTGGACTGCCGACATTCCGCCCGATGCCCAACCATTCACGCGTTTCAATTAGAGGGGAGGAAGCTGCTGATAGATGCCCATGGAAGTGAGTTTTCTTCTAAAAGAACAAAAGGATTGGACATGTAGAAATTTACCACGTCCATCAAACTCTGCATCCTAAAACATATTTGATGGGCGGCTAGAGCCGCTAAAATTGAAAAGGTTGGTCAACATTTCTCTAATGTATATTGGCATTTTAAGGTTGTATTTATAACCTTTGAATACCATTTCTTTAAAATGCTGGACATACTGCCGGCACCCCATTGGGATATACAAAAAGCAGTTTTATCCACAGCCCATCCAGTGCCTAAGGAGCGACACAGTCCACATTTGTCCAAGAAATCCACTCGGTACTGATCCAAATTCACTTTCTGAAGACATCGCTCACCAGGAAGAATGAAGAAAAAAATCCATTATTACTCCATAGATGTAATAAGATACAGCAACGTTTAACCACAATGGTCTTTTTCAAGCTCAAAAAAGAAAAAAGACCTTTGGGATTGAAATGTTGCTGTATTTTATTACATGTACGGAGCAATAAAGGATTTTTTTGCATTCTTCCTGGTGAGCGATGTCATCAGAAACTGAATTTAGAACCCCCGCTGAAATTCAATGGGATCCATCGGACAGTCTTGGTATCAACGCTTTGAGGTTATGAATGGAAACCCCAATGCAAGCGTGAGTAAAATTCCTACAAACACAGTTTACAGTAAGGTGTGAGTAGGAGCGGGCAGTGGAATTAATTCCTTTTTTTGTTTCCGCAGGAGATACTCAGGTGCCATAGATGTTCAAGGGTCCGGGAGAGGATCGGGAGAAAGATAGCACTCTAGGATCAGATTCTAAGTTTCCTGGCTCGCCAAATCTGCTCATCTACACACCAAAGAATATAGAAATGATGGTGCCTATATTCATTGTTGGTCCCAATGATGTCCATGATAGAGGTCCTGCCAGCTATTCAACTCCTCCACATCAATAGAGCAGCTCTTCCTGTTCTGGACTACCTTTTGTCGATGGGGCGCGTCGGCCAACGTCATGCTGATTGACCGCTGGCTCCCTGCAGTTAGGCAGTAGGAAGCCAGCTGGCAATCAGCATGACATGCGTCGGCAGTCACATCCAGTCAGAGCAGAGTGGAAGAGAAGTCGCTGCTCTGTCGATGCGACGTCAGCTGAATCACCAGGAATGGTCTGTAAGATCACTGGTGGAGATCGCAATCGGTCACAACAGGCAGATAGGTAGCAACTATCCTACAATTAATGCTGCAAACCAAAGTACGAACTACAAAATAAAATCCTATAAACTTTTTTTTTTTTTTTTTTAAAGCACAAAAGTCATAAAGGGGCAACAAATCATTTGTGTTCTTTATAGACCCCACAGGAAAACTAATCTGTTACCAACGACGTTAATTGTTGGAGACAATACACTCACACCCCCGGCTATGTGTATGGAAGCCGGAGAGAACCGTGACCTCCGCGCTGCACTTTAACATACAGACAATAGTTTATTTTATGGTGGAATTTGTGTCAAAGATTCTACGGGAAGAAAACAATGTAATGACATCGACTTGTATCTCCTTCTATGCAATAACCTCAGGTTTATTTGACTTTCAATCAGTATCGTGAGGAGGTTTGTAATGTAAAATTTCCTTCTTCGCTTTGTATCATTAGTAGAGTTCCTCAAGCTAATCACAAAGTGTCTCCCCTCCTCGCTGAGACCCCCATTGATCAGCTGTGATCCGTGAAGAAACCTGATACAATTTCCTGCAGCGCCACCACAGGGGAAATTAATTACTACACATCATTGTCTATTAAAGTCATCTAGGACAGGAGAGGTCTTTCAGAGCAAGAGATGCTCTTTGTAATCGCTCTCCAACCTGACCATAAAATGAGGATCATGGACTGAGGACCTCCCTATTTCTTATATTTTTTAACATCGTTGAACTTTTCAAAATAACATTACAAATTTTATTTTCGTCTCTCATGTCGGGAAAATGTCACAACAAATGACCTTATCGTAACCCAATGTATGACAATGCATAGCATGCATATCATCTTCAACATGCCTACACCTTTCATACCGTGCACTAAACAACTTTTGCAGCAGGCAACTAAGAAAAGCTCAGAAGGCATAAAAAAAAAAAAAGTATAATGATGTGTACCCGACGTAAGGATGCCAAATTGGTATTCACCAGGTCTATAGTTGGTAAGAGGGTCTTTTGACCATTTAATTAATATGCCATTTTTCTGAGCAAAACTCCATATAAACCTACTAAAAAGTGATCAGTTTTTTCTTCTTTGCTAGGGATCACCTTGCGTGGCACATAACATAAAAGCTGTAACTGTAGAAGCAACATTACAGAACGACTCACGAGGAAACACGATACACCGGGTAAACTCTCTACAGTCTGTTTTGTCTTCATATTTGAGATAGTACATTCCGGGTTTAAGTGATGCTTGAAGACATGGAGCAAAACCTATAAAACAACCACTAAGAAATGTTTTCAGAGTTTCTATATCTAACACACATACAAACACCACAAAACACCCTCGGCAAGAGACCACCAGGACTTTCCACCAGTAATCCAAAGATCTTCCACTTTCCTTTTTTGAAAACTTTGGGAGAAATCTTTTTTCAGAATTTCTGAACTTTGTCAGAAGAATTAAAGAACATTTACCGAGAAAATAAAAATATCGTTCTGGTAAAAATTCTACAGTGTCATTCACTTGCTACTTTAGCCGGAAAAAATGCTGTAACTTCTAGAAGAAACGATTTATCGTACTGAAATTTGGACTGTACATAACTTAGTTCATGAGAAACTGATGTTTTAAAACAGTTGTTAAAAATGTCCACCGGTCACATCCAAGCATGCCTGCATGAACCATTCCATATTGTTGAATATATTCTGCAGGAGGTCTGGGGTCATAGCCTGAATTTCTCACTGTATGTTCTCTCTGAGCGCTTGTAATGTTCGTGGCTTGTTACTGCACACCTGACCCTTCATATGACCCCAGAGGCATTATATCAGACGATTTTGGTGGCCACAGTCCCTTGGAAATTACTCTGTCATCAAAGAAAGCTTCACTACACGGTTTGGAAGGCAGATTTTGACCTCCAAACTTCTTTAGAAACTCACTTTGGAACCTCTTTAAGGACACCGTTTTCCAATAAGTTTTCACAATGAAATCACGCTCCTCCAAACTGTATCTGTACATTATGAAGAAGGAATTAGGCAGGAGTGAAATACAAGCACCGCAGGTAATCTACCGACACGCAGAGAAGCGTGCAGCAAGTCTATCTCACAGTGGAGACGACCGGCGGGCAACAAGTCGACAAGACCACTCAATGCAGGGATGTTTCTCGGTGCAGTCACTAAGATTCATTGCAATCTCACTTCTCATGAACCAAAATACAGGTGGGTCATTCCATATCAAGTGATCCAAATATGAATATTTTTTTTACCTTACGTCTTTAGATTTTTTTTATTTTTTGTTTTTATGAAGTACAACTTTAGTTAATTACAAATTAAAAGTTTAGAATTTTTTTCTTCATCAGTTAATTTTTTACAGATTTTTAAAGTTTTGAAAAAGCATGGATTTTGGCCTGGTATGGCTTTACATTTTTTATCATATCTCGGGCTAGAATTAAGATAAAGAGGTGGGAGAGTCATCATTTTTCTCAGAACGGTACCGGCTTTCATTTGATATGTCACAAGACTATGTTTCTTTATATTTTGTTTTGGAGAAATCAAATTAAATATTTTTATGCGCAATTCTGAAAAAAACGTATGTTTTAAAATTGTGAAAACATGCATGTGTGTTACTTGTGTCCTTGTTTATATTTGTACAGGGATTCAACTTGGGATCTATCACATTTGTATTTTTTTTTAAGCCTTGAATCATCTGATTTTATGTTTGTGTGAGTTTCTTCCTTTTTTCTTTTCAAATTACAACTTATTGCATTCAACATTTATATGTAACAATAAAGTAACACAAAAAACAAAGTGCCAGAATAAATGCATCTTAATCATCATAACACAACTTGCTCAGCATTTTCAACCTGAATTCATTGAACAAGCCAAAAGAAAAAAGGTGATCACATCCTCAAGTGTGGTTTTCTAAATAGTCTGATCCTAATTATATGTTAAAAACAAGATTAAAAGAACCAATATTTCTACCACCTATTTATACATGGAACAATTTTTTTTCTACTACATCACTAAACATGTCATTTCTGAAGTGTTTAAGAAGAATAGTCCAGTAGTTAAATCCTCGTACTATCAAATATGAACTAATCCAACAATTAGTAGTAGGTTTTTACACTGGCCTGTTATCAGCAATGTGTCCCTTCTAGTGGGTGAAATGTCATCTTGTCCATAAGCGCTCACTAGCAATGGCCGTCTCCTTCTGTCAGAGTATGTGCGGCTGTCATGGTGCTCGGCTCCACCTGAGTTAGATCTGATTTTTGTTCACTTTTACAATGTCTGATTTTATTGGATACACAAAGGACGGCGCTGGACCAGACGGTGCAGAAAAGTCACTTCTACGTCTTCATTTTCACAATCTTTGGAGAGTCCAGTAGCCGTCAGCGCTAATCATATTCACAGGTCACGTAACCAGTTGTGTCATCCATTGCCGATCTTGTGCCGCCTTCTGCCACGTCATGGACGTCACGGTCTTTATTTCCACTACATGGGATGACAGTCCGGTATTGCTGAGTCCCTGTGATGGGTTCTGCTTCCTGTAACCGATGATATAACAAACTCTCCTCCTCCCCGTAGTCCTGGTTTGTACAATACATGAACTGGATGTTAAGAATATTTTTCTCCCTCCATTTGAGGAGTTGCCTGGGTGTTCAGATTTGGTGTGAATACGGCCCGAGCTGCCGGCCTGTCATCTGCTCTGCAGTCACCGTCTACCCCTGGTCATTCTCAGCCCTAACAAAGCTTCTCCTCTGTCCTCTCCTGCTTCTAATACTCTGTAACATAATAAATAATACCGTAATATCTAGCAATCATGATTATTTGGTAAATCTAGACCTCACACTGTTAGACCACAAGCTGAGCAGATCTGAAATCAAGATTTTTGAACTGACACTGTAATAGTTTTATTTTTTAAAATATGATCCCATCATGATCCCATCTTGTGTTTTGGTACAGATGTGAATAGGAGCATAGCAGGCACATGTGCAGTTTTTGAAATTTTTAAATGAAACGTTTTTTTCGGAAATGCGTTTTACAGTTTTGCGCTTGCGTTCACATAGGTAAAATATTATCAAAGATACTCTTGTGACATATCTGGTGGAAGCCTGTACAGTTCTGAGTAGAATGGTGTTTATTTTGTTTCTCTATCTCTTTTCTAGCCTGAGTTATGGGGAGAAATGTAAAGGCAGGCAACACCGAAATTCGCACTTTTTCCGAACTTTGAAAATCAATAAAAAATAAAAAAAAAAAATCTAGATTTTTTTTTTTCTTCACATTTTGCATTCTCTGACACATTATTACCAAATAACAAAATCTCAAAAGAATTAAAAATATAGTGGTAAAAATCATTGGTTCACTTGACATGGAATGACCCAGGTGCTTCTCACAAAATTAGAATATAATCTAAGCCATAATCATCGACATTAACAGAAATAAATACTTGAAATAGATCACTCTGTTTGTAATGGCTATATAATATGAGTTTCACTTTTTGTATTGAAGAACTGAAATAAATTAACTTTTTGACGATTATTATTATTGTTATTACACATTTATATAGCGCCATTTATTCCATGGAACTTTACATGTGAAAGGGGCAAATATACACAAGTACAATAAACTTGAGTAAAACAAGGCACACACAAGTACAGGAGGAGAGAGGACCTGCCTGCGAGGGCTCAGTCTACTGAGGATGGGTGAGAGAATCTATAGGGTATTGTCAAGAGGAAGATGAGAGACACCAGACCCAACAGTGCAGACAAGCTGAAGGAAGAAATCAAAGCAACCTGGGCTTCCATAGCACCTCAGCAGTGCCACAGGCTGATTGCCTCCATGCCATACCACATTGATGCAGTAATTGATGCATAAGGAGCCCCGACCAAGTATTGAGTGCATTTACTGAACATACATTTCAGTAGGCCAACATTTATGATGTTAAAATCATTTTTTAAGCTGGTGTTATAAAGTATTCTAATTTACGGAGATATTTATTGACTTTTGGGTTTTCATTGGCTGTAAGCCATAATCATCAACATTAAACAGAAACAAACACTTGAAATAGATCACTCTGTTTGTAATGACTCTATATAATATAGGAGTTTCACTTTTGTATTGAAGAATTGAAATAAATTAACTTTTTGATGATATTCTAATTTTGTGATAAGCACCTGTATGTACAGTCCACATTTCAGTATGGTCCACCATCTCTTTTTGAAGTTACAGCAATTTTTCCGAGTAAAGTAGTGAGTGAATCACCCTGTACTTGGCAGATGGTCATAGACGTCCAGATGTCTCACTGACACTGAATTGGTGGTGACACTGGTGAGACATCTGGACACTCTCTAAAAGGAAGAGCTCAATCAATGATCTCTTTTGTGTGGTGATCTCAAGAGCTTCTGATCGCCCCCCACAAATGGTCAGATGTCTGATCTCCAAACTAGCACAAGTAAAACAATCGATCCTTGTGTGGCAGAATCGTAACTACCTTCCAAGGGCCATTTCTGGGCACCCGGAAGCACCAAGGCCAGGGTTAAACTTCAAAACTCGCACCTCCTGTAGCAGCACCCCTGATGTCTGGGCGGATTTAGAGGTTAGTTCGATCTGATTTACTTGCCATTATTTTCAAAAATAGCAGCCAGAACAAGGGAGATTTTAAGCACCTACAGGATTTTGTCTTCAAGATGTTTCCAGAATTCCAACCTAATGATATGGGATTGGAGACATGCATCACAAAGGTTCCCAAAAAGGTATCTAGAAGTGGTCTGCTGAGACCCCCACCAATCCCAAGAACGGGACTCTAAAGTTCCCTATTAGAATGGAGCAATAACTACAGAAGTCCAAAAGAGAATGAAAGGAAGTGACCACATTTCAATGGTGGCCCCGTTCTTGGGACCTGTGAATGGTCCCAGCGGTTGTACCACACCAAAAAACAAGTTATCCCTTAACAATCTGGTAGGGGAAAACTTTTAATGTAAACATTATCATTATCAGAGTGTTCGTAGGACTGAACGGTCGATAGATAATTCAAGTCACCAGTCAGACATATGGGGATGTCAAGAGGTCGGACCCCACCAATCCATAAGTCATCATGGAGGTGCAAACTTTTCATGTTCGTAATAACCCTAAAACTGAAAATAAAGATTACACAACAACCACAAGATGGATTTCATCACCAGGTATCATTGTAATCAGTATAACGGCGCCGACCTGACACTGTCTGTAGTTACTGTGCACAATTCTGCTGACAGGTTCCCTTTAACTTGTGTAACACCTCCTAATTCTATATGGGAAAAACATCCATAACAACAATTATCAAGAACTTCACATAATTCCCTTACACTTAAAGAGGTTAATCAAGATTAGGAAAAAGGTCTTCAAAAACAGAGGCCCCTATTACTGGGAAAAGGGAACCACTTTACTAATTACCTTCAACCCCTTTAAACACATTAGGATTTGGGGGTCTGTTCACATTGCCGTTCAGAGCCTCAATCGGCAGACTCCGTAAACTAGGTCTAAAGAATAACACTGTATGCTACACTATTTATGACACAAACCACATGGATCAGGCTCGACCCTTTTATAAGTCACTGCAGTCCGTCTGGCACCGGTACAAAGGATTGGGCAGCGCTCTACGGCACCTGTTATAAATGGAAGCGTCAGCATAGCCTTTCATGCAAAGTCAACGAAAGTGTCAAAAATGATCAGAAAAGTAAAAAAACAACTGTGTCTTACTTTGATAGGAGCTTTACTAAATTTAATTTTCCTCTGGGCCGGAACTTCCTCTTCTTCTGCCAATCCCGGTACCTCATAATATTCCATGTCAGGCTCGTAAGACTTATTTTCATCACTATCATCGTCATCGCCAGGTTCAGTCTCTTCCCAGTCTGTGTTAAACCGTGAGCGGACTCTGTAAACATTATAATCGGAGTGTTCGTAGGACTGAATGGTCGATAGACAATTCAAATCACCGGTCATACTTGTCCCAACGTTATTAGAAGTGGGCGCTCCGTGATTACGACTGGCCGAAAAGTTGTCATTGTTTTCCACGGGGGTCAGAGATTCTCCAGATTTAGTCCTATCAAAAGCATTCACTGAATCTTCAGACAGGTTATTGTGTTGTATTATATGCTCATGTTTTTTCACTATGTGCCTTCCATTGTCAGCACCATCCATGAGATTATTCTTGGCCGGTATGTTGTCATTGGAGGTACAACAGCCTACACTCTTTTCTCTTTTCACCTCTTTGGTGGAGTTGTGACCACCTTCTTGTAATCCCACCTTGTTTCTTTGATGCGTGTTCTCCATCGATACATCCGTGTCGGTCTCCCCTGGTGGAGACCAAGAATTTGTGTCTTCATTTTGCCCGTAACCTTCCACAGAAGAAGGGACAATGTTGAGCGGATAATGTCCCGTTACCGAATACTCTTCGTTATTTTCATTTTTCTCCAGGGTATTTGGGCTCGGAGAATCGCTGTTCTCAAACACGGCGCTAAGTTGGCTCACCGTTGGAGACAAAGCCTCCGTCCGCGAACTCAAGCTGTCTAAAGAGTCACTGCTCCCCCTATTTGACTTACTTCCGCGTCCTTCATCTAGAAGTTCACCAGATCCTCGTCTTTCCTTCCGGGAATTGTAGCGACTACTCATCCCCGAGTCTTGCGTACTGTGTTCAAACAACTTTCTGGTTTCCGTAAACTTGGAATAACAAGGTCCATCCAAAGTGTCGAAGCGGCTGACCCTTTCTGAAACCGTAGTCTTGAGTTTTACGTCTGGTACTTCCTTCTTTTCCACAAACTCTCTGGGCTTTGATCTCCTTGGAGGAGAGGATGGTGTTCCTTTGGACTTCCTCGGTGGAACACCATTATTTTCAGTGGGGTCCATGCCCATCTGCATGAACAGGTTTTTGATTCTGTTGACATTTGATCCATACCTCCGTCCCCTCGTCTGTTGCGTTTGGGGTACCTCATCCTCACTTTTTTGTTTCTCTTCCCCAATGGGTTTTGTTTTGTCGAAGGTGCTTTTGAGAGCCTGAAACTCCGTTCTGTATGCATTCCGGTGGGGCGAGGCGCTCCTCAGGTTCGAGCGCTCTCCCGAGGCTTCTGTCTTCATCATGTTCATTTCAGCAGAGCAGCACAATGTGCATGATGACTAAGATGATTGGAGATCTCCTGGCATATAGATTTATAGGGTTAGTATGGGAATATCGCTGCTATGACATGCCTCGCCTCCAAGCAGGTTTCTTGTAAATCTCCAAGACGAGCTGTGACAGAGACAAGAAATTATATGAGAGATGTTTATCGAGGTAAATATAGCGTTCTTCTGACTATTTAGCTAATTACAGCATATTTGTGGTTTTTACGTGAATGGAAATAGAAACAAACTTGATAAATCACATATTGCCTTGTTAAAGGAGGCTGAAGGGCATAGCTGCCCCGACATCACAGATCACCATAGCTCGACCATAAATATAAAACAGAGGTCAAAGTACCCAAGCGCTGAGCACCTATGGACTTATATCACTCACATAATCAGAACATCCTGCACACAACTGCAGCGCATCCTCCGAAGTCAGCTCTGCTACATTCATCTAACCCAACTCTACCTCTCTCAGACTCAGCTCTGCTACGTCCCTCTAACTACACTTTTTTTTTTTCTTCCCAACTCCGTTCAGCTCTCTCTCCAAAACCCAACTCTCTGCCTCTCTCAGACTCAGCTCTGCTGCATCTCGGAAACTAAGCTCTGCTATATGCCCCTCAGTTCTGCTGCAACTCTCACACTCCGCTCCGACGCATGCCCCACACTCCGCTCCGACGCACGCCCCACACTCCGCTCCGACGCACGCCCCACACTCCGCTCCGACGCACGCCCCACACTCCGCTCCGACGCACGCCCCACACTCCGCTCCGACGCACGCCCCACACTCCGCTCCTTGGAAAAAATCCACCTGAGGAATGTAGCAGTCCATTGCCAAAAGCGCGTAGTGGTTTAATAAAAGGTTTGTTTACCACTAATCCATTGCAGTGTGCTCTATAGCCATAGCGCTCCTTAAATTGACCACATACATATTTTTTCCAAAAAATGTTTACATTCCCCTTGAGGGATTGTGGCTGGAGCAGCTTGGGGCCATAGAGCTCATCTCCAGGCAACAGGACATGAAGCGACGCCACATCCTGTGAAGTGGCATCACGTGACTGGTTCTTGTGCCCACGTGACCAGACCAGGAAGCACAACACAGGAGCGGTCCCGGAGCAACAGAGCAGGATTGCACGGAGACGTCCCATACTCCGCTCCGACGCATGTCCCACACTCCGCTCCGACGCATGTCCCACACTCCGCTCCGACGCATGTCCCACACTCCGCTCCGACGCATGTCCCACACTCCGCTCCGACGCATGTCCCACACTCCGCTCCGACGCATGTCCCACACTCCGCTCCGACGCATGTCCCACACTCCGCTCCGACGCATGTCCCACACTCCGCTCCGACGCATGTCCCACACTCCGCTCCGACGCATGTCCCACACTCCGCTCCGACGCATGTCCCACACACCGCTCCGACGCATGTCCCACACACCGCTCCGACGCATGTCCCACACTCCGCTCTGACAAATGTTCAAAATTCAATTCTGCAGGATTTCAAAACAATGCTCTGCTGCATCCTTCAACCTCAACTCTGCTGCTTCCACGATACTCTGCTGCATCCTCCAACCTCAGCTCTACTACATCCATGATACTTTGCTTTGCTGCATCTTCCAACCTCAGCTCTGCTACATCCATAATACTCTGCTCTGCTGCATCATCCAACCTCAGCTTTGCTACATCCATGATACTCTACTCTGCTGCATCTTCCAACCTCAGCTCTGCTACATCCATGATACTCTGCTCTTCTGTATCTTCCAACCTCAGCTCTGCTACATCCATGATACTCTGCTCTTCTGCATCTTCCAACCTCAGCTCTGCTACATGCATGATACTCTGCTCTGCTGCATTGCACACACTCAGCTCTGTTGCAGTAACAAGCTCGGCCCTGCTACATGTGAACACTTTAGACGTGCATGTCCTTTGCGCTGCTGCAGTGACTGACCTATTGAGTTTCTGTCATGACCCTTGTGTGGCTTAATGATTCCATCCACTTTCTTTGCAAGTTTTATTGATGTGAAGCAGAAAACAGGGGAGGCGAGCATATATAATATAATGCTATATACACATACATGTGGCTGGTAAAGGGCTTTAGTATTAGTCTCCAGACATGATGCCAAGACTGTGGGGGGCTGAATACACAGTACATCAGTCTCCCCCATACAGGCAGTGTTATGGGTGACGTACATCACTGCTCACCATAGATTTCTATGGTCATACTGTGTGTTGGGTATCTCCACCCCAAAGGCCCCTTATGGGGTACATAGAGGTCCTCACACTTCTACAGTTTGCATTCACATCTACTTTGTGCCCTCTTGTACTAGCAATGCTGTCATGGAGCCTCTGGACGATGGGCACCAGGGCCCCCCACTATCCTATAATGGGGTCTGCTGGATTTCCCAATGTTATTTGCCAGTTTGACGAGAAAAAATAGAGCTGCCTACAATGCTGGTAGATGCCAGCCCCTGAACTCAGGAGATGGCATCTGCTACTCCCGAGACTCTATGTAGATAGGAGGGTGAGAAGAAGGGAAGCCATCCACACCCTGAGCCTTTCAGGGGCTTCCAGCTTTAAGACCTGGAGATATTTGGTTTCTTATCAGACTTCTGGAGGAACCAATCCTCAACGCTGGCGTTTGGTCAGCACTAGAGTGGCAGACAAGGTGGATGGCTGGCGAGAAATAGGCTCTCAAATATAGGTAAAGAGAGGCCATCTATATGCCTGGACCTTGCATGGCCATCTTACCTTGATGGTCACCACCATTGCCTTTCGGGAGAGCCAAATCTCACCTTGGGAGATGCTGGGTGACAGTAAAGGCAGAAAGCAGAGGCAAGATAGGCCTCCTCTAAGATTCTCCAAAGCAAGGTTATCCATCTCTAACCCTTCCAGGGACCTTCTAGCTTTGAGGCTAGAGGCCATCAGAAACCTTACCCCTTCATAACCTCTTCTGGGAGCTCCAAACCTTGTATTTGGCTGCTGGTGGACATTACAGTGGCAACCTGGAGAAAGATGGGGTAACCCTAAGCTTTGTTGAAGTAAGGCCATCAGTCCCTCATCCTTGCAAATCCACCTGGCTCAGAAGGTTGGGGATGGGGATGATTATTTGGGGGTTCTTCTGCTTTTGGAGACGACTTGATATTGGCCCCCTCCTTGTGCACTTTTTTTTTTTTACAACCATTTGGGTGTTGAAGGCACATACTTCCAGTAAAAAAAATATGAAAAATATCCCAATGATATTGCAGTTTAGCCTCTGCTATGTGGTTCATGGCAACTTCTAGTCCCTATTTGGGGTTTATTTCACATTTTTGTGGGTGAGATACCGCTTTAAACACTATGGAGCAGATCCTCGACGGCGGCTATAATGGGCCTGCACGCTTCACTATGAGTTACTGTCTCTTTGAACAGTAAGACTACGTTCACACGTTCCTTTTTTTCATCCTTTTTTTTTCAGGTCCTGTTTTGAAAAACCGCAGCTAAATTCAGCGCTGATTTTAGCTGCGGTTTTTCATCCTTTTTCTTCTGCGGATTCCACTGCGGGTTTCCAAATGCAGTTTCCTATTGGTGCTGCTGGAAACCCGCAGCGGAATCTGCAGAAAGAATTGACATGGTACTTCTTTTTTTCTGCAGGCAAAACCGCTGCGGATTTGCCTGTGGAAAAAAGGATCGTCGGCACAGCGGTCCTGTTTTCCATTGGGTTACATTGTACTGTAACCTACATGGAAAACTGCTGCGGATCCGCAGTGCAAATCCGCTGCGGATCCGCAGCAAAAACCGCACCGTGTGAACATAGCCTAAAGGTTTTAATGAAGTCGCTCTGAGCGACTGCTTGTGCCTTAAAGGCAAAATATGGCCCTAACAATAAAGCCCCAGAGTCCTGTATAGATGCTGCCTATGACGTGACGCACTGGAACACGTCACATATACCATGGCGCTGTCCAGCGTGCCGTCCTCGGTAGTCTCAGATTGAAAAAAAAATGATTTAGCCATTCCCGTAATTTATACGACCTCTACCGTTATCGTCCGCTAACTACGGAATTTTGGAAATCAATCCCGCAATCAATAAACCAGGAAATATTAAAATCCAATGGAGCCGAGGATCTTAAGCCCCGGAGAAAATGTAATGAAATGAAGGCAGGCGGCAGAACGAGTCCCAGCCGTGAACACCGCGGCGTTACTCCTCCGAGCTGCACAAATCCTGCTCCACCTGCAGCACAAATCAGTAACCGCGATGACGATGGATGGATGGCTTACTACGGCTGGTGGAGACGGAAAGGGTTAACTCTGTCTCCATCCTCTGCTATTGGTGGAAAATGGCTCACTCCAAGTAATAGTACTGCATGGTATAAAGGGGGGGCGGCATGTGTGTGTGCGCGAGGACGGACGCCGTGCGGGATGTCAGGGGAAACAATACGGAATCCACAGACATGATACAGAGGAAGAGACATAGGAACGGCAAAGACCAGTGCACTGCGTATAGGACTAGACCGCTACAGAGCACGGAACACCTACACATCCATCCATAAGGGGCGCACCGAGCTCATATACAGCCATTACATACCGACATCTGTGCGTACAGCATCACTGTATATGTGTGTGCACATCAGAATGAGTGTGTGTGTATATATATATATATATATATATAAAGCTGTATATGTGTGTGCATATAAGAATGTGTGTGTGTGTATATATATGTATATATACAAAGCTGTATGTGTGCATATAAGAATGCGTGTATATATATATATATATATATATATATATATATATATATATATATATATATATATATATATATATATATATATATATATATATATATATATATATATATATATATATATAAGCTGTGCATGTGTGTGCATATAAGGCTACGTTCACATTAGCGTTGTGCGGCGCAGCGTCGGGCGCAGCCACGGTGCCGCATGCGTCATGCGCCCCTATATTTAACATGGGGGGCGCATGGACATGCGTTGTCTTGCGTTTTGTGACGCATGCGTCATTTTGGCGCAACTGTCAGGGCGCAGAGGACGCTGCATGATGCAGTTTTTTCAGCGCCAAAAATCATGCAAAAAATGAACGCATGCGTCACAAAACGCTGCGTTGTGCATGCGTTTTGCATGCGTTGTGCGTTGCCGACGCTGCGCCGCACAACGCAAATGTGAACGTAGCCTAAGAATGTGTGTATATATATATATATATATATATATATATATATATATATATATATATATATATATATATATATATATATATATAGCTGTATATGTGTGTGCATATCGGAATAAGTGTATACATATATATAAAGCTGTGTATGTGTGTGCACATCGGAATCACTAAGGGTATACACACATACATATATATACACACACAGTGTTTGTATTTACTGTATATATAGATCTAGGAATGAGTTTGTCTATGTATATGTATGTACGTGTGTGTGCCGCTCTCCCCAGGGTATATACATGTGTGTATGTGGGTATGTATATATTATGTGTGTATCTGTATCTCTAGGTATATTGCTCTGTGTATTTCTGTGATGTGCCCGGTGCCGCTCTCCCCAGGGTATGTACATGTGTGTATATGGGTAAGTATATATATATATATGTATGTATGTATGTATGTATCTGTATCTCTAGGTGTACTGCTCTGTGTATTCCTGTGCAGTGTCCGGTGCCGCGCTCCCCAGGGTATATACATGTGTGTATATGGGTAAGTATATATATATATATATATATATATATATATATATATATATATATATATATATATATATATATATATATATATATATATATATATATGTATGTATGTATCTGTATCTCTAGGTGTACTGCTGTGCTTTTCTGTGCAGTGTCCGGTGCCGCGCTCCCCCGTGCACACAGTACACAGCAGACACATGCGGCACACAGCGGGGCTTGCTCCATACATACATGTGCAGTCTCCGGTGCAGTCTCCGGTGCCGGTCCTATGTGCTGCACATACACATGCACACTGCACACACTGACATATGAACAAAGCCCACTGTCGGTGTGGGGGCCGCCGGGAGCCCCCATTCCTGGCCGCCGGGAGCCCCCATTCCTGGCCGCCGGGAGCCCCCATTCCTGGCCGGTGCTCTGCGCCTCCCCCGGCTGTTACCTGGCGGAGCTGCAGCTGATGCGGTGCTCGGCGCTGGATGTGGCCGCCGGTGCCTCCTCCTCATGACTCAGTGCTGCAGCGTCCCCATCTCTCCAGCCGCCTCCTGCGTGCACGGCCGGGCGCTGCGGCGACCAGTCACGGTGCCATCAGAGTCAGTAATGCCAGTGATTGCCCTTGTGCTCGGCTTTCTGCTCGGGAGAGACCATTCACGCCAGCTGCGGGGGGTGTGGAGTCTACCATTCCAGCGCCTGTTATTACTGTACAGCGGATGATACATGTGTCTGTATAGAAATGAACAATATGGAGCTCGTGTGATGCAGACAGGCGGGGGTGACTGCTGCACTGCGGGATGGAGGCGAGGGGGACAGGGGAGATGGGGGACAGGGGAGATGGGGGACAGGGGAGATGGGGGACAGGGGAGATAGGGGAGAGGGGAGATGAGGACGATGGGGGATAGGAGAGATGGGGGACAGGGGGGAGTGGGGACAGGAAAGGGGAGATGGGGTCAGGAGACATGGGGGACAGGAGAGAGGGGAGATGGGGACAGGAGAGAGGGGAGATGGGGACAGGAGAGAGGGGAGATGGGGACAGGAGAGAAGGGAGATGGGGGACAGGAGAGAGGGGAGATGGGGGGACAGGAGAGAAGGGAGATGGGGACAGGAGAGAAGGGAGATGGGGGGAGTGGGGACAGGAAAGGGGAGATGGGGGACAGGAAAGAAGGGAGATGGGGACAGGAGAGAAGGGAGATGGGGGACAGGAGAGAAGGGAGATGGGGGACAGGAGAGAAGGGAGATGGGGGACAGGAAAGGGGAGATGGGGGACAGGAAAGAAGGGAGATGGGGGACAGGAAAGAAGGGAGATGGGGACAGGAGAGAAGGGAGATGGTGGGACAGGAGAGAAGGGAGATGGGGGGACAGGAGAGAAGGGAGATGGGGGGACAGGAGAGAAGGGAGATGGGGACAGGAGAGAAGGGAGATGGGGACAGGAGAGAAGGGAGATGGGGACAGGAGAGAAGGGAGATGGGGACAGGAGAGAAGGGAGATGGGGGACAGGAAAGAAGGGAGATGGGGACAGGAGAGAAGGGAGATGGGGGGACAGGAAAGAAGGGAGATGGGGACAGGAGAGAAGGGAGATGGGGGGACAGGAAAGAAGGGAGATGGGGGGACAGGAGAGAAGGGAGATGGGGACAGGAGAGAAGGGAGATGGGGACAGGAGAGAAGGGAGATGGGGACAGGAGAGAAGGGAGATGGGGGGACAGGAGAGAAGGGAGATGGGGGGACAGGAGAGAAGGGAGATGGGGACAGGAGAGAAGGGAGATGGGGACAGGAGAGAAGGGAGATGGGGGGACAGGAGAGAGGGGAGATGGGGACAGGAGAGAAAGGAGATGGGGACAGGAGAGAGGGGAGATGGGGACAGGAGAGAAGGGAGATGGGGACAGGAGAGAAAGGAGATGGGGACAGGAGAGAGGGGAGATGGGGACAGGAGAGAAGGGAGATGGGGGGACAGGAGAGAAAGGAGATGGAGAATAGGAGAGAGGGGAGATGGGAGAGAGGGGGATGGGGGACAGGAGAGAGGGGGGATGGGGGACAGGAGAGAGGGGAGATGGGGGACAGGGGAGAGAAGGGAGATGGGGGACAGGAGAGAGGGGGGATGGGGGACAGGAGAGAGGGGGGATGGGGACAGGAGAGAAGGGAGATGGGGGACAGGAGAGAAGGGAGATGGGGGACAGGAGAGAAGGGAGATGGACAGGAGAGAGGGGGGATGGGGACAGGAGAGAAGGGAGATGGGGACAGGAGAGAGGGGAGATGGGGGACAGGAGAGAAGGGAGATGGGGGACAGGAGAGAAGGGAGATGGGGGACAGGAGAGAAGGGAGATGGGGGACAGGGGAGAAGGGAGATGGAGAATAGCAGAGAGGGGAGATGGGAGAGAGGGGAGATGGGGACAGGAGAGAGGGGAGATGGGGAACAGGAGAGAGTGGAGATGGAGGACAGGAGAGGGGACAGGAGAGGGGAGATGGGGGACAGGGGTGATTGGGACAAGGGCGATGGGAGACGGGAAAGAGGTGATGGGGGACAGGGAGGAGAGGGGTGATTGAGGACAGAGGGGTGATGGGAAAAAAGAGGAGAGGGGCGATGGGGAACAAAAGTGTGAGGGGCGATGGGGGACAGGGAGGAGAAGGGCAATGGGGCAGAGAGGGGCGATGGAGAACAGGGAGGGGAGATGGCGAAAGGGGGTATGGGGATGTTATGACCCCAGTGGACAGGGTCTCAGAGGAACGTGTAAGTCTGCAAGATACAAAAATCCAGCTCATAGGGCTGTGGTAACTGGGTTGACCAAATAGCTACTCCTAACGCAAACACTAGAAGTAGCCGGGGATCATGCCTACGGTGATCGCTAGATGACTCGCGCCAGCCGGAGAATCTAACTACCCCTAGGAGAAGAAAACAAAGACCTCTCTTGCCTCCAGAGAAAGGGACCCCAAAGCAAGATACAAGCCCCCCACAAATAATAACGGTGAGGTAAGAGGAAATGACAAACACAGAAATGAACCAGGTTCAGCAAAGAGAGGCCAGCTTACTAATAGCAGAATATAGCAAGATAACTTATCTGGTCAACAAAAACCCTATAAAAATCCACGCTGGAGATTCAAGAACCCCCGAACCGTCTAACGGTCCGGGGGGAGAACACCAGCCCCCTAGAGCTTCCAGCAAAGGTCAAGATACAGATAGGAACAAGCTGGACAAAAATACCAAACAAAACAAAAGCAAAAAGCAAAGAAGCAGACTTAGCTTGAAAAACAGGAACCAGGATCAGAGGACAAGAGCACAACAGATTAGCTCTGATTTCAACGATGCCAGGCATTGAACTGAAGGTCCAGGGAGCTTATATAGCAACGCCCCTGAACTAACGGCCCAGGTGAGGATATAGGAAAAGACAGACACTCCAGAGTCAAAACACTAATGACCACTAGAGGGAGAAAAAAGCAAAATCACAACAGTACCCCCCCCCCTTAGTGAGGGGTCACCGAACCCTCACCACGACCACCAGGGCGATCAGGATGAGCGGCATGAAAGGCATGAACTAAATCGGCCGCATGAACATCAGAGGCGACCACCCAGGAATTATCTTCCTGACCATAGCCCTTCCACTTGACCAGGTACTGAAGCCTCCGCCTGGAGAGACGAGAATCCAAGATCTTCTCCACCACGTACTCCAACTCGCCCTCAACCAACACCGGAGCAGGAGGCTCAGCAGAAGGAACCACAGGCACAACGTACCGCCGCAACAAGGACCTATGAAACACGTTGTGGATAGCAAACGACACAGGTAGATCCAGGCGAAAGGATACAGGATTAAGAATTTCCAATATCTTGTAAGGACCAATAAAACGAGGTTTAAATTTGGGAGAGGAAACCTTCATAGGAACAAAGCGGGAAGAAAGCCACACCAAATCCCCAACACGAAGTCGGGGACCCACACCGCGGCGGCGGTTGGCAAAGCGCTGAGCCCTCTCCTGTGACAATTTCAAGTTGTCCACCACAAGATTCCAGATCCGCTGCAACCTATCCACCACAGAATCCACCCCAGGGCAGTCAGAAGGTTCCACATGACCCGAAGAAAAACGAGGGTGGAAACCAGAGTTGCAGAAAAACGGCGAAACCAAGGTGGCGGAACTAGCCCGATTATTAAGGGCAAACTCAGCTAACGGCAAGAAGGTCACCCAATCGTCCTGATCAGCAGAGACAAAACACCTCAAATAAGCCTCCAAAGTCTGATTAGTTCGCTCCGTCTGTCCATTAGTCTGAGGATGGAAAGCAGACGAAAACGACAAGTCAATGCCCATCCTACTACAAAAGGATCGCCAGAATCTGGAAACGAACTGGGATCCTCTGTCTGACACAATATTCTCAGGGATGCCGTGCAAACGAACCACGTTCTGGAAAAACACAGGAACCAGATCGGAAGAGGAAGGCAGTTTAGGCAAAGGAACCAAATGGACCATCTTGGAGAAGCGATCACATATCACCCAGATAACAGACATGCCCTGAGACACCGGAAGATCAGAAATGAAATCCATGGAGATATGTGTCCAAGGTCTCTTAGGGACAGGCAAGGGCAAGAGCAACCCGCTGGCACGAGAACAGCAAGGCTTAGCTCGAGCACAAGTCCCACAGGACTGTACAAATGACCGCACATCCCTAGACAAGGAAGGCCACCAAAAGGATCTGGCCACCAGATCTCTGGTGCCAAAAATTCCTGGGTGACCTGCCAACACCGAGGAATGAACCTCGGAAATGACTCTGCTGGTCCACTTATCAGGCACAAACAGTCTGTCAGGTGGACAAGAATCAGGCCTATCAGCCTGAAATCTATGCAACACACGTCGCAGATCTGGAGAAATAGCTGACAAGATAATACCATCCTTAAGAATACCAACAGGTTCAGCGACTCCAGGAGCATCAGGCACAAAGCTCCTGGAAAGCCTCCACGGCAGCAGGAGCCCAATTAACCACATCGGAGCCCTTCTTGGTCATATCCGTCAAAGGTTTCACAATGCTAGAAAAGTTAGCGATAAAACGACGGTAGAAGTTAGCGAAACCCAAGAACTTCTGAAGACTCTTAACTGACGAGGGCTGAGTCCAATCAAGAATAGCTCGGACCTTGACTGGGTCCATCTCCACAGCAGAAGGGGAAAAAATGAACCCCAAAAAGGGAACCTTCTGTACACCAAAAAGACACTTTGAGCCCTTGACAAACAAAGAATTTTCACGCAAAATTTTAAAGACCATCCTGACCTGCTCCACATGCGAGTCCCAATTATCAGAAAAAAACAGAATATCATCCAGATAAACGATCAGAAATTTATCCAGATAGTTCCGGAAAATGTCATGCATAAAGGACTGAAAAACTGAAGGGGCATTAGAGAGCCCAAAAGGCATCACCAAGTACTCAAAATGACCTTCGGGCGTATTGAATGCGGTTTTCCATTCATCCCCTTGCTTAATGCGCACAAGGTTGTACGCACCACGAAGGTCTATCTTGGTAAACCACTTGGCACCTTTAATCCGGGCAAACAAGTCAGACAACAGCGGTAAAGGATACTGAAATTTGACAGTGATCTTATTTAAAAGCCGATAGTCAATACAAGGCCTCAAAGATCCGTCCTTTTTAGCCACAAAAAAGAATCCCGCACCAAGAGGGGAAGAAGACGGACGGATGTGTCCTTTCTCCAGAGACTCCTTGATATATGAACGCATAGCGGTATGTTCAGGTATCGACAGATTAAACAGTCTTCCCTTAGGAAATTTACTGCCTGGAATCAAATCTATTGCACAGTCACATTCCCTATGAGGAGGCAATGCACTGGACCTGGACTCGCTAAAGACATCCTGATAATCAGACAAATACTCCGGAACTTCCGAAGGCGTAGAAGAAGCAATAGACACAGGCAGGGAATCCTCATGAATACCACGACAGCCCCAACTAGACACTGACATAGCCTTCCAGTCAAGGACTGGATTATGGGTCTGTAACCATGGCAGCCCCAAAACAACCAAATCATGCATTTTATGTAGAACGAGAAAACGTATCACCTCGCGGTGTTCAGGAGTCATGCACATGGTAACCTGTGTCCAATACTGCGGCTTATTTTCTGCCAATGGCGTAGCATCAATACCCCTAAGAGGGATAGGATTTTCTAATGGTTCAAGAATAAAACCACAGCGCTTAGCAAATGAGAGATCCATAAGACTCAGGGCAGCACCTGAATCTACAAACGCCATGACAGGATAAGATGACAGTGAGCAAATCAGAGTTACAGACAGAATAAACTTAGGTTGCAAATTACCAACGGTGACAGGACTAACAACCTTAGATATACGTTTAGAGCATGCTGAGATAACATGTGTAGAATCACCACAGTAGTAGCACAAGCCATTCCGGCGTCTATGAATTTTCCTCTCATTTCTAGTCAGGATTCTATCACATTGCATCAAATCAGGTGTCTGTTCAGACAACACCATGAGGGAATTTGCGGTTTTTCTATCACATTGCATCACATCAGGTGTCTGTTCAGACAACAACATGAGGGAATTTGCGGTTTTGCGCTCCCGCAACCGCCGGTCAATTTGAATAGCCAGGGACATGGTATCATTCAGACCTGTGGGAATGGGAAAACCCACCATAACATTCTTAATGGCCTCAGAAAGGCCATTTCTAAAATTAGCGGCCAGTGCACACTCGTTCCAATGTGTCAGCACGGACCATTTCCGAAATTTTTGGCAATACACCTCAGCCTCGTCCTGGCCCTGAGACATAGCCAGCAAGGCTTTCTCTGCCTGAATCTCAAGATTGGGTTCCTCATAAAGTAAACCGAGCGCCAGAAAAAACGCATCAATATCAGCCAATGCCGGATCTCCTGGCGCCAACGAAAAAGCCCAATCCTGAGGGTCACCCCGTAAGAATGAAATAACAATTTTTACTTGTTGAGCAGAGTCTCCAGACGAACAAGGTTTCAGGGACAAAAATAATTTACAATTATTCCTGAAATTCCTAAACTTAAATCGGTCTCCTGAAAACAGTTCAGGAATCGGAATCTTGGGTTCAGACCTAGGATTTCTGGTAACATAATCTTGTATACCCTGCACACGAGCGGCAAGCTGGTCCACACTTGTAATCAAGGTCTGGACATTCATGTCTGCAGCAAGCTTAAGCCACTCTGAGGTAAAGGGGAAAAGAAAAAAAAAAATGAGAGAGGGAAAAAAAAACCTCAAAATTTTCTTTCTTATAATCCCACTTCTGCAATGCATTAAACATTTAATACTGGCCTGGCATACTGTTATGACCCCAGTGGACAGGGTCTCAGAGGAACGTGTAAGTCTGCAAGATACAAAAATCCAGCTCATAGGGCTGTGGTAACTGGGTTGACCAAATAGCTACTCCTAACGCAAACACTAGAAGTAGCCGGGGATCATGCCTACGGTGATCGCTAGATGACTCGCGCCAGCCGGAGAATCTAACTACCCCTAGGAGAAGAAAACAAAGACCTCTCTTGCCTCCAGAGAAAGGGACCCCAAAGCAAGATACAAGCCCCCCACAAATAATAACGGTGAAGTAAGAGGAAATGACAAACACAGAAATGAACCAGGTTCAGCAAAGAGAGGCCAGCTTACTAATAGCAGAATATAGCAAGATAACTTATCTGGTCAACAAAAACCCTATAAAAATCCACGCTGGAGATTCAAGAACCCCCGAACCGTCTAACGGTCCGGGGGGAGAACACCAGCCCCCTAGAGCTTCCAGCAAAGGTCAGGATACAGATAGGAACAAGCTGGACAAAAATACCAAACAAAACAAAAGCAAAGAAGCAGACTTAGCTTGAAAAACAGGAACCAGGATCAGAGGACAAGAGCACAACAGATTAGCTCTGATTTCAACGATGCCAGGCATTGAACTGAAGGTCCAGGGAGCTTATATAGCAACACCCCTGAACTAACGGCCCAGGTGAGGATATAGGAAAAGACAGACGCTCCAGAGTCAAAACACTAATGACCACTAGAGGGAGAAAAAAGCAAAATCACAACAGGGGAGGAGAGAGGGGTGATGGGGAGCATGGAGGAGAGGGGCGATGGGGAACATGGAGGAGAGGGGTGATTGGAACAGGGGAGAGAGGGGAGATGGGAGAGAGGGGCGATGAGAGACAGGGAGGAGAGTTGCGATAGGGAAGAGGGGCAATGAGAGACGAGAGAGAGGGGCGATGAGGGACAGGGAGGAGAAGGGCGATGGGGGAGAGTGGGACGATGGGGGACAGAACGAATAGGGCGAGAGAAGGGCAATGGAGGACAGGGGAGAGGGGCGTGTTGTGAATTTGGATTCTGGGCTCCCCCGGTGGCTACTGGTGGAATTGAACTGGTGTTTTCATCTTCTCTGTTCACCTGTTCCCATCAAGATGTGGGAGTCGCTATATAACCTTGCTGCTCTGTTAGTTGCTTGCCGGTCAACAATGTTATCAGAAGCCTCTCTGTGCTTGTTCCTGCTCCTAGACAACTACTAGATAAGTTGGACTCTTGTCCATGTTTGTTTTTGCATTTTTGTTCCAGTTCACAGCTGTAGTTTCGTTACTGTGTCTGGAAAGCTCTTGTGAACAGGAATTGCCACTCTGGTGTTATGAGTTAATGCCAGAGTTTTAAAGTAATTTCTGGATGGTGTTTTGATAGGGTTTTCAGCTGACCATGAAAGTGTCCTTTCTGTCTTCTGCTATGTAGTAAGTGGACCTCAAATTTGCTAAACCTATTTTCATACTACGTTTGTTATTTCATCTTAATTCACCGCCAATACATGTGGGGGGCCTCTGTCTCCTTTCGGGGTATTTCTCTAGAGGTGAGCTAGGACTAATATTTTCCTCTGCTAGCATTATTTAGTCCTCCGGCTGGTGCTGGGCATCTAGAATCAACGTAGGCATGCTACCCGGCCACTGCTAGTTGTGCGTTAGGTTTAGTTCATGGTCAGCTCAGTTCCCATCTTCCAAGAGCTAGTTCCTATATATGCTGATGCTATGTTCTCTTGCCATTGAGAACATGACAGTTTGACCGGCCCACTAAAGGGTTAAAATCCTTGGCTGAGAAAGGAGAGAAATAAGAAGTCTGCTGAGAATTTTTTTTTTTTTTTTCTCCTTCTAATCTTTGAATGGCTCTGTGTCCACCTGTTTGTAATGGATCTTCAGAGTGTAACTGCAGGTTTGAATAATCTCGCCACGAAGGTACAAAATTTGCAAGACTTTGTTTGTCATGCACCTGTATCTGAGCCGAGAATTCCTTTGCCGGAATTTTTCTCGGGGAATAGATCTGGGTTTCAGAATTTTCGAAATAATTGCAAATTATTTTTGTCCCTGAAATTTCGCTCTGCCGGAGACCCTGCACAGCAGGTCAGGATTGTGATTTCCTTGCTCCGGGGCGACCCTCAAGACTGGGCTTTTTCATTGACACCAGGGGATCCTGCGTTGCTCAATGTGGATGCGGTTTTTCTGGCCTTGGGGTTGCTTTATGACGAACCTCATTTGGAGCTTCAGGCAGAAAAAACTTTGATGTCCCTATCTCAGGGGCAAGATGAAGCGGAAATTTACTGTCAAAGATTCCGTAAATGGTCTGTGCTTACTCAGTGGAATGAGTGCGCCCTGGCGGCGACTTTCAGAGAGGGTCTCTCTGATGCCATTAAGGATGTTATGGTGGGGTTCCCTGTGCCTGCGGGTCTGAATGAGTCCATGACAATGGCTATTCAGATCGATAGGCGTTTGCGGGAGCGCAAACCAGTGCACCATCTGGCGGTGTCCACTGAGAAGTCGCCAGAGAGTATGCAGTGTGATAGAATTCTGTCCCGAAGCGAGCGGCAGAATTTTAGACGGAAAAATGGGTTGTGTTTCTATTGTGGTGATTCTACTCATGTTATATCAGCATGCTCTAAGCGCACTAAAAAGCTTGATAAATCTGTTTCCATTTGCACCTTACCGTCTAAGTTTATTCTATCTGTGACCCTGATTTGCTCTTTGTCATCTATTACCACGGACGCCTATGTCGACTCTGGCGCCGCTTTGAGTCTTATGGATTGGTCCTTTGCCAAACGCTGTGGGTATGATTTAGAGCCTTTGGAGACTCTTATTCCTCTGAAGGGGATTGACTCCACCCCATTGGCTAATAATAAACCACAATACTGGACACAAGTAACTATGCGTATTAATCCGGATCACCAGGAGATTATTCGCTTTCTGGTGCTGTATAATCTACATGATGATTTGGTGCTAGGATTGCCTTGGCTGCAATCTCACAACCCAGTCCTTGACTGGAGAGCTATGTCTGTGTTGAGCTGGGGATGTAAGGGGGCTCATGGGGATGTACCTGTGGTTTCCATTTCATCATCTATGCCCTCTGAAATTCCTGAGTTCCTGTCTGACTATCGTGACGTCTTTGAAGAATCCAAGCTTGGTTCATTACCTCCGCACCGAGAGTGCGATTGTGCCATAGATTTAATCCCGGGTAGTAAATACCCAAAGGGTCGTTTATTTAATCTGTCTGTGCCTGAACATGCTGCTATGTGAGAATATATAAAGGAGTCCTTGGAAAAGGGACATATTCGTCCATCATCATCTCCCTTAGGAGCCGGTTTTTTCTATGTGTCAAAAAAAGACGGCTCTTTGAGACCATGTATCGATTATCGGCTTTTGAATAAAATCACTGTAAAATATCAATACCCATTGCCGTTGCTACTGATTTGTTTGCTCGCATAAAGGGGGCCAAGTGGTTCTCTAAGATTGACCTTCGTGGGGCGTATAATTTGGTGCGAATCAGGCAGGGGGATGAGTGGAAAACCGCATTTAATACGCCCGAGGGCCACTTTGAGTATTTAGTGATGCCTTTTGGTCTTTCAAATGCTCCGTCAGTTTTCCAGTCCTTTATGCATGATATTTTTCGCGATTATTTGGATAAATTTATGATTGTGTATCTGGATGATATTCTGATTTTTTTCGGATGACTGGGACTCTCATGTCCAGCAAGTCAGGAGGGTTTTCCAGGTTTTGCGGTCTAATTCTTTGTGTGTGAAGGGTTCTAAGTGTGTTTTTGGGGTACAGAGGATTTCCTTTTTGGGATATATTTTTTCTCCCTCTTCCATTGAAATGGATCCTGTCAAGGTTCAAGCTATTTGTGATTGGACGCAGCCCTCTTCTCTTAAGAGTCTTCAGAAATTTTTGGGCTTTGCTAACTTTTATCGTCGATTTATTGCTGGTTTTTCGGATATTGCTAAGCCATTGACCGATTTGACTAAGAAGGGTGCTGATGTTGCTGATTGGTCCCCTGACGCTGTGGAGGCCTTTCGGGAGCTTAAGCGCCGTTTTTCCTCTGCCCCTGTGTTGCGTCAGCCTGATGTTGCTCTACCTTTTCAGGTTGAGGTCGACGCTTCTGAGATCGGAGCTGGGGCAGTGTTGTCGCAGAAAAGTTCTGACTGCTCCGTGATGAGGCCTTGTGCCTTCTTTTCCCGTAAATTTTCGCCCGCTGAGCGGAATTATGATGTTGGGAATCGGGAGCTTTTGGCCATGAAGTGGGCTTTTGAGGAGTGGCGCCATTGGCTTGAGGGGGCCAGACATCAGGTGGTGGTATTGACTGACCACAAAAACTTGATTTATCTTGAGACCGCCAGGCGCCTGAATCCTAGACAGGCGCGCTGGTCATTATTTTTCTCTCGGTTTAATTTTGTGGTGTCATACCTACCGGGTTCTAAGAATGTTAAGGCGGATGCCCTTTCTAGGAGTTTTGAGCCTGACTCGCCTGGTAACTCTGAGCCCACAGGTATCCTTAAGGATGGAGTGGTATTGTCAGCCGTTTCTCCAGACCTGCGGCGGGCCTTGCAGGAGTTTCAGGCGGATAGACCGGATCGTTGCCCACCTGATAAACTGTTTGTTCCTGATGATTGGACCAGTAGAGTCATCTCTGAGGTTCATTCTTCTGCGTTGGCAGGTCATCCTGGCATTTTTGGTACCAGGGATTTGGTGGCAAGGTCCTTCTGGTGGCCTTCCCTGTCACGAGATGTGCGAGGCTTTGTGCAGTCTTGTGACGTTTGTGCTCGGGCCAAGCCTTGTTGCTCTCGGGCTAGTGGATTATTGTTGCCCTTGCCTATTCCTAAGAGGCCTTGGACGCACATCTCGATGGATTTTATTTCAGATCTGCCTGTTTCTCAGAAGATGTCTGTCATCTGGGTGGTGTGTGACCGTTTCTCTAAGATGGTCCATTTGGTTCCTCTGCCCAAGTTGCCTTCTTCTTCCGAGTTGGTTCCTCTGTTTTTTCAAAATGTTGTTCGTTTGCATGGTATTCCTGAGAATATCGTTTCTGACAGAGGGACCCAATTCGTGTCTAGATTTTGGCGGGCATTCTGTGCTAGGATGGGCATAGATTTATCTTTTTCGTCCGCTTTCCATCCTCAGACGAATGGCCAGACCGAGCGGACTAATCAGACCCTGGAGACATATCTGAGGTGTTTTGTGTCTGCTGACCAGGATGATTGGGTTGCTTTTTTGCCATTGGCAGAGTTCGCTCTCAATAATCGGGCCAGCTCTGCCACTTTGGTGTCCCCGTTTTTCTGTAATTCGGGGTTTCATCCTCGATTTTCCTCTGGTCAGGTGGAATCTTCGGATTGTCCTGGAGTGGATGCTGTGGTGGAGAGATTGCATCAGATCTGGGGGCAGGTGGTGGACAATTTGAGGTTGTCCCAGGAGAAGACTCAGCTTTTTGCCAACCGCCACCGTCGTGTTGGTCCTCGGCTTTGTGTTGGGGATTTGGTGTGGTTGTCTTCTCGTTTTGTCCCTATGAGGGTCTCTTCTCCTAAGTTTAAGCCTCGGTTCATCGGTCCGTATAAGATATTGGAGATTCTTAACCCTGTTTCCTTCCGTTTGGACCTCCCTGCATCTTTTTCTATTCATAACGTTTTTCATCGGTCATTATTGCGCAGGTATGAGGTACCGGTTGTGCCTTCCGTTGAGCCTCCTGCTCCGGTGTTGGTTGAGGGTGAGTTGGAGTACGTTGTGGAGAAAATCTTAGACTCTCGTGTTTCCAGACGGAGACTCCAGTATCTGGTCAAGTGGAAGGGATACGGCCAGGAGGATAATTCTTGGGTGAATGCATCTGATGTTCATGCCTCTGATCTGGTTCGTGCCTTTCATAGGGCCCATCCTGATCGCCCTGGTGGTTCTGGTGAGGGTTCGGTGCCCCCTCCTTGAGGGGGGGGTACTGTTGTGAATTTGGATTCTGGGCTCCCCCGGTGGCTACTGGTGGAATTGAACTGGTGTTTTCATCTTCTCTGTTCACCTGTTCCCATCAAGATGTGGGAGTCGCTATATAACCTTGCTGCTCTGTTAGTTGCTTGCCGGTCAACAATGTTATCAGAAGCCTCTCTGTGCTTGTTCCTGCTCCTAGACAACTACTAGATAAGTTGGACTCTTGTCCATGTTTGTTTTTGCATTTTTGTTCCAGTTCACAGCTGTAGTTTCGTTACTGTGTCTGGAAAGCTCTTGTGAACAGGAATTGCCACTCTGGTGTTATGAGTTAATGCCAGAGTTTTAAAGTAATTTCTGGATGGTGTTTTGATAGGGTTTTCAGCTGACCATGAAAGTGTCCTTTCTGTCTTCTGCTATGTAGTAAGTGGACCTCAAATTTGCTAAACCTATTTTCATACTACGTTTGTTATTTCATCTTAATTCACCGCCAATACATGTGGGGGGCCTCTGTCTCCTTTCGGGGTATTTCTCTAGAGGTGAGCTAGGACTAATATTTTCCTCTGCTAGCATTATTTAGTCCTCCGGCTGGTGCTGGGCATCTAGAATCAACGTAGGCATGCTACCCGGCCACTGCTAGTTGTGCGTTAGGTTTAGTTCATGGTCAGCTCAGTTCCCATCTTCCAAGAGCTAGTTCCTATATATGCTGATGCTATGTTCTCTTGCCATTGAGAACATGACAGGGGCGATTAGGTACAGGGAGGTGATGGGGACAGACAGGTGAGGGGCAATGGGGGAGAGAGTCAAAAGGGGATAGGAAGATGGGGGACAGTGAGCAGAGAGGATGGGGATGAGGAGAGGGGCGATGGGGACAAGGGCAATGGGAGACAGTGGAGAGGGGCAATGGTGACGGGAGAGAGGGGCAATGGGGACAGAAAGGAGAGGCGATGGGGACAGGGAGGAGAGGGGCGATGTGAACAGGAGAGAGGGGGGATGGGGTGGTTAGGGGCAATAGGAGACAGGAGAGAGAGGGACGATGTGGGACAGGGAGGAGGGGGTGATGGGGAGAGAGGGACCATGGGGGACAGGGCAGAGAGGTGGAGAAAAGGGCGATGGGGACAGGGGAGAGAGGAAGGATGGGGACAGAGAGAGGAGGGGCGATTGGGACAGGGGAGAGAGGTGCAATGGGGGACAGGGGAGAGATGGGCTATGGGGCCAGGGGAGACAGGAGTGATGGACAGGAAAGAGAGGGGCAATGGGAGAGAGGGATGATGGGAGACAAGGGAGAGAGGGGCGATGGCGGAAAGGGAGGACAGGGGTGATGGGAACGGAAGAAAAGTGTGATGGGGGACAGAGGGGAGATGAGTGACGAGGGGCAATGGGGGTATAGGGAGGAGAGGAGCTATGGAGGACAGGAAGCAGAGGAGTGAGGGGCGATGGGGACAGGGGAGATGGGGGCAGAGAGGAGAGTTGTGGTGGAAGATAGGGGAGAGAAGTGATGGGGAGAGAGCGACGATGGGAGAGAGGGGCGAAGGGGTAAAGGGAGGAGAGGGGCAATGGGGACAGTGGAGAGATGTGGGATAGGAAGGAGAAGGGCAATGGGAGAGAGGGTGATGGGGGACAAGGAGGAGAGGAGTGATGGGGACATGGAGCTGAGGGGTGATTGGGAGAGAGGCGATGGGGGACAGTGGAGAGAGGGGTGATGGGGAACGGGAGAGAGGGGCGATGGGGGACGGGAGAGAGGGGCATTGGGGTACAAGGAGGAGAGGGGCAATGGGAATGGTAGAGAGGTGCGATGGGAACAGGGAGGATAGGGGCAATGGAAGACAGGAGAGAGGGGCGATAGTGGAGAGTGGGATGATGGGGACAGGGAAGAGATGGGGAGAAAAGGGCGATGGGGACAGGGGAGAGAGGAAGGATGGGGGACAGGAAGCAGAGGGGTGATTGGGGAGAGGGGCGATGGGGACAGAAAGAGGAGGAGCGATGGGAGACATGGAGGGGAGGGGCAATTGGGACAGGGGAGAGAGGCAATGGGGGATAGGGGAGGGAGGAGTGATGGGGGACAGGAAGAGTGGGGCAATGGGAGAGAGAGGGATGACGGGAGACACGGGAGAAAAGGGGGAATGGGGACAGGAAGCAAAGGGGTGATGGGTAGAAGGGCGATGAGGGACAGGAGAGAGAGGGGCGATGGGGACAGATGAGAGGGCGGAGGTGAGGGAGAGAAACAATGGGGGACTGGAAGAAGAAAGGCAATGGGTACAGGGGAGAGATGGGCACCACATTTTAAAAAAGACATCAACAAACTGGAGCAAATTCAGAGAAGAGCGACCAGAATTGTGACTGCTCTGCAAACCATGTCCTATGAGGAACGGTTACAGGATTTAGGAATTTTTAGCTTGCAAAAAAGAAGACTGAGAGGAGACTTAATTGCTGTCTACAAATATCTCAAGGGCTGTCACATTGTAGAAGGATCATCTTTATTCTCATTTGCACAAGGAAAGACTAGAAGCAATGGGATGAAACTGAATGGGAAGAGACACAGATTAGATATTAGAAAAAAACGTTTTGACAGTGAGGGTGCTCAATGAGTTGAACAGGCGGCCACGAGAGGTGAGTTCTCCTTCAATGGAAGTCTTCAAACAGAGGCTGGACAGATATCTGTCTGGGATGATTTAGTGAATCCTGCTTTGAGCAGGGGGTTGTACATGATGACCCCGGAGGTCCCTTCCAACTCTACCACTCTATGATTCTATGACAATTAGGTACAGCGAAGAGAGGGGTGGTGGGGTACAGAGGAGAGTGTGGTGATGTACAGAAAAGATTAGTGACGCAGTACAAGGGAGAAATAGGGTACAGGGGAGGGGATGGTGATGTCATGTTGGACAGTGGGGTGGGGTTGGTGATGTCATGGGGAGCGGTGGTGAGGTCATTAGAGAGTGGGGAAGGTGATGTCATGGGGAGAGGTGGTGGTGAGATCATGGGGTACAGGACAGACAGGTGGTGAAGTGCTGAGAGGTAGTAGATTACAGGATATGGGAGTAGTGATGGAAACAAGAGAAATGTAGCAGGGTACAAGGAAAATGAGTGGTGATGTAAGGAGAGTTAATGGGGTACAGGGTAGACAGAGGGGTGGATAGCCGTTTGTATACAGGTGACACCGCAGCTGTACCCAAATATGTAAAATTTATGAAAGGAAAATGTGGCAATCTCTCCATTGTAGGTGAGAGCTGCAGTACCACTCACGACCACTAGCCCGAGCTTTGCAAGTTCTGATGCGGTATAGTCCCTTTAATAAGATAGTCAGTGGGTTTGCTGGTAGTTGGAACCCCACTAATCCCAAAGACAGGTAAGGTTAGCAGCATCAGTAATGTCACAAAATACCCCTTTGGTGTTTCTGCAGCTTTTTACAGTACCATAGAGTCCTTACTTATGACCCAAGTTGTTCTGCTTCTCTTTACTTCTGAAATAATTATTCCTGCACCATCCATCACAGCTCAGAGGCTTAAAATCCTAAAATAAGTGAAGTTGTCAATTGCAATTAATTTACGAAGTGCTGGCAGCTCCGGGTTCCCTGATAACCAACCTGTCAGAGGCTTCTGCCCATCTGATTTCCCCCCTACATATACAGGGAACACCTCACAAGACCCTCCATATACATGGAACATCTCACAGACCCTCCATATACAGGAAACACCTCACATGACCCTCCAAATAGAGGAAACATCCCACAAGACCCTCCATATCCAGGCAACACCCAAGACCCTTCAAATAGAGGGTACACCCCACAAAACCCTCCATATCCAGGGAACATCCCACAAGACGCTCCATATAGAGGGAACACCCCACAAGACCCTCCATATCTAGGGAACACCTCACAAGACCCTCCAAATAGAGGGAACACCTCACAAGACCCTATTGTCACGTACCTGCTTCTCAGCAGGTGACTAGGGTTGCACCTGCAAGGGTTAATCTATCTCCTCTCTCTCAGTCCAGCATTCAGCCTCTGTCCCATGCTGCAATGGGAGCATAAATCACCCCGACACAAACCATGCACCCCGCTCATACAAGCTGCCACCACTCACCGAACACACGGGTGATGAGTCCAGGAAATACTACTACTACTACTGTCTGCCAATCATCAGAGTCACCCCCTCTAAGGCTATGAATTATATAGAGAATACAAGGTTCAAACTTATTAAAGTTTTAAGCTTTAATAGAAAAGGTGCAGTGCTTACAATAAAAAGGATACAAAAATATGGAAATAAAAAGTGACATACAAATATGCAAAATAATTATAAAAATAAAGGGAGAAAACTTACAGAAATATCTAAACTATGCAGTCAGGCATTCTGCTCCCTGAGGGGGGGAAGAATATGGAATGGCTCACATCAGCTTGGCTGCCCCTTAATCTGTGAACATCTTTCTATGTGTAAAGGCCTAATTTATAGAGTTAACTTGAAGGTCAGATTTCTAGACCAGCCCTTCGGGTTAATATTCTAATCTTTGGTTTGTGACTGGATCCTGGCTATTTTACCAATGAATACATTATTTTTCTTTGAACCTATTTGTGTGACCTTTCTCATAGTAAATAGTGTCATGCTGCAAGGTGTCAGAAGGTGTCAAATGTTTCCACTTGGTGTGTTCTCAGGACATCCCCCCTGGGGTGACTGGAGACCAGGAGATTGCCTGCTCAGGATGGCATAGGTCATGCCCTTTGTGAGAGCTGCAGTCTAAGGCTACTTTCACACTAGCGTCGTGCACTGCACGTCGCTATGCGTCGTTTTGTAGAAAAAACGCATCCTGCAAAAGTGCTTGCAGGATGCGTTTTTTCTCCATTGACTTGCATTAATGACGCAGTGCGACGCATTGCCACACGTCGCAACCGTCGTGCGACAGTTGCGTCATCTTGCGTCGGACCGTCGCCACCAAAAAACGTTGCATGTAACGTTTTTTGGTGCGTCGTGTCCAGCATTTCCAACCACGCATGCGCGGCTGGAACTCCGTCCCCTCCTCCCGGCACCTCACAATGGGGCAGCGGATGCGTTGAAAAACAGCATCCGCTGCCCCCGTTGTGCGGCGCTTCCACAGTATGCGTCTGTGCGCCGCAACATCGCATTGCGACGTGCAGTGCACAACGCTAATGTGAAAGTAGCCTAAGACAGATGTTAATTTACTGCTGGTCATACATCCATACATATACAGTGCCTTGCGAAAGTATTCGGCCCCCTGGAACTTTTCAACCTTTTCCCACATATCTTGCTTCAAACATAAAGATACCAAATGTAAATTTTTGGTGAAGAATCAACAACAAGTGGAACTTTAAACTTCTCCACAACAGTATCACGGACCTGCCTGTTGTGTTCCTTGGTCTTCATGATGTTCTCTGTGCTTCACACAGAACCCCGAGACTATCACAGAGCAGGTGCATTTATACGGAGACTTGATTACACACAGGTGGATTATATTTATCATCATTAGGCATTTAGGACAACATTGGATCATTCAGAGATCCACAATGAACTTCTGGACTGAAAGTAAAGGGGCCGAATAATATTGCACGCCCCACTTTTCAGTTTTTGAATTTCCACAAAAATTTAAAATCACCAATAAATTTCGATCAACTTCACAATTGTGCTCCACTTGTTGTTGATTCTTCACCAAAAATTTGTATTTGGTATCTTTATGTTTGAAGCATGATATGTGGGAAAAGGGTGAAAAGTTCCAGGGAGCCGAATACTTTCACAAGGCACTGCACATATTTCACTACACCTGCAAATCCAGGGAACACCCCACAAGACCCTCCAAATAGAAGGAACACTCCACAAGATCTTCCTTTTTTAATATGCTCTCACCCAGTCTAGTCATCATCATTTATCAGTCACTCGGATCCTAAAATCGAGGGAAGCTATGGTACATTGTTTCAGTGTAGTTTTTGTGTTATGTGTATTTTTTTTATTTGGCAATAGTGTTTCTTTCATATCATGATCTTCATAAACAAAATAGTAGTCTTGAAGTTTTCATACTGGCCAGTGGAGCTTTTTTATGGCTCATACTTCCTGTCCTTTCAGAAAGTATTTACAGCAGACTCGTTATCATTAGAGGCAGAATAACAATGACTGATAACACCTCTATACAGCTGATAACACAGAATCCAGCAATCACAATAGGTCATGTCACAGCTCCCCTGCTTCTCTCTTCACAATGACCTTTGCCCATGCTCATTAGATGCTTCAAAAGATAGGGCGGAGTTTGTTCATTGTTGCTAATGTGCATGTGTTTTTCCTGAAACATCAGGACCTTAGAGTCTAAAAAATCCCCAGTGGTCGGTGTGAGAACTGCACAATTTGTAAAAAATTATATTTTCAAATATAATTTTTCTGGTTAGCCAATAAAGATATTACTACTATAATACTTTTGTCTCTTTCGGAATATATATATATATATATATATATATATATATATATATATATATATATATATATATATATATATATATATATATAGATTAAAAAAGAAATCGTTTAAAAAAAAATATATATTTATCACAAAAAAACTTGATATACACAATAGATTATTTTTAAATGATAGCTTGCCTTTACCGTAACAAAAAAAGGATGGTTCTTGGAAGTTTCAGGGCATTTCTGATTTTAATAGGTGTGGCTTACAGTATAATATTTTAAGCAATTTGGGGTTTTAACTCTGATTTTTTTATAGGTCTTTTGGGAACTCAAAGCAAAACTTGTACTTTATTGTTATGGGTGACTACTTTATTTTTGCCTTTGATCAGTTCTCCCCACTGTCTCTTTATTATTAGGAGAGGAAGGAGTATAATATCTCAACCATCAGAAGACTTATTAATGGATTAAAAGGAGTATTCCATGATTAGAACATAGGTGGATATAGTTAGAACATGTTCATAATATATGTATAAATTCCCTTTTATAAAAAAAAAACTAATAAACATCAGTGATCTGACAAACCCATTTCTTGACAACCCAGCTTTCTCATAATCCATCTTCCTGACAACACCGATTCCTGTCTCGTTAAAATTAAGAAATCTGCACCAATTTCAGTAGTAGACTCCCCGAATCAGTTAGAATTTGGTAAGATGGAGTTGTAAATGCTAATGAATGAAGACAGGATTGAATCATGTGCACCGGACATGATTCAGTACTGACTTAATTTAATAACAAGAGCTGCTTTTATGTTAGGGTATGTTCACACGATCCTGATTTCAATCCTTTTTTTTCAGGACAAAAACCGCAGCTCTTGGCAGAAAACGCAGGTGCGTTTTTGGTGCGTTTTTGGTGCGTTTTTGATGCGGTTTTTAGTGCGGTTTTTTATGCAGTTTTCTCTGCAGATTGTCTGTGTTTGACACAAATAAAGCTTTAACTGCAGTGGGGGAAAAAAAAAAAGAAATGATGTCATTTCCTTGTCCAACCCTTTTCTTCTTCCATCCTCCATTTTGGGACTAAACACCAAAATGAGTGGACGTGTTTTGAATGACAGCGCTCCGCAGAGTGCTGAGCGTAGGCCAGATCACAGCCCGCGGATCCAGCTCTATCCAGCTATGCGTCATGCGCCCCTATATTTAACATGGGGGCGCATGGACATGCGTCGCACTTGCGTTTTGCGCCGCATGCGTCACTGCAGCGCACGCATCCGGGCGCAGAGGACGCAGCAAGTTGCATTTTTGCTGCGTCCAAAATCAATCAAAAAAAGGACGCATGCGGCGCAAAACGCAGCGTTGTGCATGCGTTTTGCTGCGTTTTTGATTGCGTTGTGTGTTGCGGCGCCGACGCTGCGGCGCACAACGCAAATGTGAACATAGCCTAAGTGCCACGTATTTAAGTGCCACGTATTTAAGTGCCACGTATTTAAGTGCCACGTATTTCAGTGCCACGTATTTAAGTGCCACGTATCACGTATTTCAGTGCCACGTATTTCAGTGCCACGTATTTAAGTGCCACGTATCACGTATTTCAGTGCCACGTATTTCAGTGCCACGTATTTAAGTGCCACGTATCACGTATTTCAGTGCCACGTATTTCAGTGCCACGTATTTCAGTGCCACGTATTTCAGTGCCACGTATTTCAGTGCCACGTGCCACGTATTTCAGTGCCACGTATTTCAGTGCCACGTATCACGTATTTCAGTGCCACGTATCACGTATTTCAGTGCCACGTATCACGTATTTCAGTGCCACGTATCACGTATTTCAGTGCCACGTGTCACGTATTTCAGTGCCACGTGCCACGTATTTAAGTGCCACGTGCCACGTATTTAAGTGCCACGTGCCACGTATTTCAGTGCCACGTATTTAAGTGCCACGTATCCCACGAAGATTTTCCATGGAGAACAGACACATCCAGAGATGTCTGCTCTCCACGGCTGCAGCAACACACTGACAGGAGCCATAGTTCCTGTCGGTGTGTCACTGCGCATGCGCGAGCGAGTTTACCGGCGGTCATTGACCCCGGCACTCTCGCTTAACGGCAGTGCTGCGTGGGAAAGTTCAACGCAGCTGTACTGCCGTTAACCGAGACGCCGGAGTCATTGAACTCCGGAACAGTACGCGATACACTGCTAGGAGCTTCGCTCCTGGCAGTGTATCGCCGGAGAGCAGCCGATCGGCGTGGGACACTCGTTTTATGGATTCTGCGGACAGAGAGTATGAATTTGATTTTTTATTTTGTGATTTTTTTCCTGGAGGATCGAGGGCTTCGCCTACAAGTGTGCTGTTGGTGAGTATATACTCTATGTTATGTGTTGTATGTACTGTACTGTGTGTCATGTATGTGTATTGTGTGTAGGTGTTTTGTGTAACTTTACAATTGTGCTAAGTCGCCGGACACAGGGACAACTCTCCCATCCTAATACCGGATGGGAGTAGTAGTCCCATACGGCGACTTAGCACAATGGAGGCACTAGCGTCGCATGGGGACACACACGCATACACACACATACACACACATACACACACACACACGCACACACACATACCAAATCAATCACGATCCCCATGCGACGGTATGCCTCCGTCACTTCGGAACACACTCCGCCCACGCACTTCCGCCCACGCACTTCCGGCCGCTTCCCCGCACTTCCGGCTGCAGCGGTTCTGCACCACAAACCGCAATAAAACCCGCAGATATATTTTTGATCTGCGGGTTTTACTGCGGGTTTGACCTCACAATGGAGGTCTATGGGTGCAGAACCGCTGCTGTTTCGGGCAAAGAAGTGACATGCTCCTTCTTTTTTCCCGCACCGATTCATCGCGGCTTTTTAAGGGAAATTCAGGACCGTGTGCACAGTGGTTCCTGTTTTCCATAGGGGTACATTGTAATGTACCCTGCATGGACAACAGCTGCGGAACCGCAGCGGCAAAACCGCTGCGGTTCTGCAGTAAAAAACGCACTGTGTGAACATGGCCTTACACTTTTTCGACACCTAATAAGGGTTAGAGTTAGGGTTAAACTCAGGGCTAGAGTTAGGGTTAAACATAGGTCTAGGGAGATAACATTTTTACATTAAAACGTATTTTTAAAAATATTCAAAAAATATTGCAACATTTAACTTTTTTTATTTTGGAAACTTTATGTCTGATTTGAACAAAAAAATCTGAAAAAAAAAAAAAAAAACTAGTAGGGTGAAAGGGCAAGCTTTAATTAAATCAATATTTTGCTCAAAATATAATACATGTGCTTTGGGGACAAGGGGTTTACCGTAATCCTGGACTACTGAAAGGGACTCAGAGAGTCCTAACGGTTCTTAGATTAGGGGGTTCAAAATATTCGCCTGGCTCCGGGAACTGGCAGCCCACGCTTCCCACTGCAAGTACAACCTGGATTATGACTCATGGGGGGATGACTTCTTCTAGATTCATGGATATATATATCTGACAGCTGAAGACTTAATCTTAATCTTGCTCTTAGTAGATTCTCTGGAAAAAAAAAACCATGCAATTATCTCAAAAGTTGCCTGGAAAAACCAAGTCTACACTTGCCCATCTGTAGTCAATGCCTCGACTAAAAGTTATTGCTGGTTTTAGATGTAGCTGTCTGCAAAAAAGAAATGTTTGTGTCCAACGCTGGACCAGAGAACCGATCATATGTGCAGCTACCTTGTGGCTCTGTAGACAAGGGGGCCAACTGTAACAAAAAAAAAAGTCTTCAACAATTCCTACTAGTTTACGGATTACGCTAACTATCCCCAGAGCTTGCGCTTAGTACTTCACAGTTTTCTTATTGGCTTTTGGAAACCAAGTGGGTCCATACCACATATCGTTCAGCAGACCTCTGCTGTCTATGTCAGCCTGTGGTGGACATCCCATGGCCAGAGTAGAGAATGATGACAAAGAGCGTCTCTCACCCTGGAGGACCAGTCTTATCCTGCATTACCTTTCATGTGAATAGACATGCTGTAATACTTCATTGTTCCTGAGGAGGCACTGCAGGTAAATAAAACACTTTCTTTGCTCACCGATTGCAGCTGATCGCTGAGGATCCCAGTAGGAGGACACTTTATAATCTACTTATGGTCAAGGAAGCGAACACAGAGCTCAATATCCATCTTGTTCCTCGTTATTAATATAATTATACACCATGTTTTCCTGATTGCTATCTGACAAGTGCTATTCATTTGTCCACAAAAAACGGGTTACAAGTCAACCCCAGAAGATGCTGTAATGATGGCCATATTGATTGGCACCCACTGATTCGAAAAAGAGATAAAATAGATTATTTTAGGGCAGATAACAGGGGTCAAAGTGTTTGAAAAGGTCCAGTCTGAAGTCAATGGAGATCTACACTAGATAAGATGAGTGCTAGACTATAAATATGCCTCAGCTTATTATTTTTAAACCATTTTTTAACCCCTATAAATTGAGGCATACTTATATTCTAGCACTCATCTGATCCAGTGCAGATCTTCAGTGGCTTTGGAAGCCATGTCTACCTCTTTCGAAAGTAGGGGTAGACACCCTGTAGCTAGTGTCAGGCTGAAGAACATTGGGCCCACCAGAGGATTTGATTCTGAAGGTCCACCTTTCTCACCCATTCAAGAGTACCTGTAAGGTTTGCACTATGAACTTTCCTGAAGGAGAAGTCAGGGCCCACTAGAGGATTTTCTGGTGGGACAGTCCGATCCCTGCCTGTAGCAGTCAGGTGACTAGAAAAGTGTGTCATTGGAGAAACATCCGATGACACATATAGGATGGACAACCCTGGGTCTAATAAAGGGCCACTGGGACTCTTTTGCCCAAAGGTGCATGGAAGCCTGGAGATGGCCCCGTTCACATCCACCGAAGCCTGGAGATGGCCCGTTTCACATCCGCGGAAGCCTGCAGATTGCTCCGTTCCCATCCACGGAAGCCTGGAGATGGCCGCTTAAACCTCCACGGAAGCCTGGAGATGGCCCTGTTCACCTCCACGGAAGCCTGGAGATGGCCCCGTTCATATCCACGGAAGCCTGGAGATGGCCCCGTTCACATCTACAGAAGCCTGGAGATGGCCCCTGTCACGGTTCACGGGGAAGATACCTTTATCATCCCCACCACTCACACCAATTTGTCATGAACCGGGGTTGTTTCGGTGCCCCTGATTCTTTCTGAAGAGAATTTATCTATATCCCACTTCCCTGTTCATGTTTGAAACTTGCAGCTCTCTGGCGCCCCCCTTACTCTCAGGTCAGACCAGGTACTGCACTTAGGATAATTAGTTGCCAGAAAGGCTGCCTTCTATGTACTGGCTATTAGGCACGCTGCAGCGAGGGCGATATACCTACTCCCACTCAGGCGGGAACAATAATTATCAACGCCGCTGGTTGCTACAAAGACTCCCAACAGCACAGGACAAATCCGCTGCCACCAGCTCCGATTTCTTAATTATTAACGGGTCCGGAGCCAACCCAGATAAGTAGCGTAAATCACTTCAGAGGACATGACCGTACATTATAGAGCAAAAAGCACTAAAAGAATGGTGCAAAAGTCCACGATATAATATACAAAATCTTTATTAAATATACATATAGTAATACAAGGAATCAAAAAGTAGTGATGGGTTTAAAAACTGCAAACACAATATATAAACCGCATGGAGTCAGACAACAAGCAAGGAGAGACAAAGCTTGTAATTTTATATTTTACTCCAAAAAAAAGGTAGGCAGTGTTTACAGAGGTATAAAAAGATATTATAAAGAAGACAATTACAAATAAAATGGGATTAACGTTGACAAATCACTTACATTTCGTTATGTTATCACATCTCATGGCCGACCGTGTACTGTGGAGGAGGGGACACATCTAGATGCATAGCACGCATCTATATAGCAGCTAGACCCCGGACAAAGACACATGAAGACAGCTGCTTCACTCACTTATTTCCTAGCCTAAAACCAGAGCCCTCCCCCTGTGGTGACCTCCCTTAGAGGCTGAAACCGCCCCTTTACTTAGAGGTATGGTACCCATTTTTATGCCTAGCTCGCTGTATGAATCTCGTATATGAAAGTCACAATGATCAGGAGGTGCCCCACATTAGGGCAATTATAGATCCCTCGATGGACATCCGGAATATATAATTCTTATATCTCTAGCCCTGATCGGTGCCAATAGACATAACCTTCAAAGAACAATAGAAGCTCATGCTTTGTATACCAGTTTTAACTAGTACCAGGTGGGAGGGGGAATGAGGGATTTTCACAGAGTCTGACTGTGCTGCGTAAAGCCATATAAATTCTTGGGGGGGGATGAGAGGTTTAGGATTACACACAGACAGAGAAAAGAAGGGGAAGAGAGGGGTCAGAAAGGCCCACAGCATGTATCTGGAAAGCCATGTAATTTCTAGGTAGATACTCAAACATGGCATATTCACATTATCGTGACAGCCCCATTCACATCCACGGAAGCCTGGAGATGGCCCCGTTCCCATCCGCGGAAGCCTGGAGATGGACCCATTCACATGCATAATGAGCAGCCTGCACCCAATGTAGAAAGCTAGCTGAGAACCATAGTTGAAGTGCACGACTAGCGGGGGATTGTAGAGATGAGTATTGAGTTTTTCTAAACTATGCCCAACTCTTGCCCAATCCTGAGGGGTTGAACGGTTTGTCTCCATTTTCCTATGTCGTGCGATGAAGGTGGTCCCACCCTTAGGATTCCTTCTGTAATGATCGTCGGCCCGTTCTATATTAAATGAAGGGTCCTTTATTTATATGGCTGCCATTGTGATACAAAATGTTGTTGCAGGCCGGTTCCAAGACCCCTTAAAGGGACTAATAATGACATAAAGATATATATGTACAACATATAATAAGTACATGAAGAAGTTGGGCTGAGTTCTTGCATCTGACCGTCCTGTTTATGGAGGGAGAGAAGGCATCGGGTGTTTTGCTCACAAAGAAGACGTTATGGTTAGGCTTGCAGTAAAAGGCGGAATCAAAGGCAGGAGAGATCAGAGAACGCATTGAAGCTGCTTATAAAGCAGGATAGGAGAACCTCACCCTGGGCACCAGGCGGCTTCTCAAGGGCGGCGGGTCATCCCTGTACCACGCAGCAATATGATACATCTGCAGACACAAGCTGGAAAGGGAGCGCCACCACCTCTTCTCCAGCTTTCTACAGACACATCAGTGAATATTTATGTTAATTCGGGAGGGATGACAATAGTTACATTATGTTCTAAATAAATCCCAACTTTTCTGTTAGGCTGTAACGTTTCGTGCCCCGCATGGCGGCACTTTAGTTGGTTTCATGCTGATGTAATAGGGCATCTGAACAAAGATAAAATTGTTACAAAAAACTCTTTAATCGCAGTGGCGTACGGTCACTTCTGTAACGCTTCTAGCCATACAACGCTATATTTGCATAATGAATTCCTTTAATCTGGAATCTGATTTGCGGGAAAACACTGGCACTTATTTCTATCAGAGACGGTAAAATAAATTTGGAATTTCACCAGAAAGAAAAGGAGAGGAGAGAATCTTTCATAAAATGATATACTGTAAATTATTATTATTAGGTATTTAAAGGCCAGTTTCATGTCGCCTGAACCAGAGTTTGAGAAAGAGTCAGGAATGAGAAGGAGTGTCCAGTGGGTTTCTCCCCTGAAGCTTCTCCCCTCTTGGGTTGACTTGATTGACAGGTCGCTCCCTAGGCTAGATGGACAGGAAACACCCACTGGACACTTTTCCCCGTTCCTGACTCTTTCTCAAACTATATTTTTTCTGAATCTCCATTCACAGCCATAAGGTACCCTGTTGCTATTTCATTTTCCTAATGTTATTGCAGCTAAAAACTCAACTACAGTTTGAGAAAGAGTCAGGAATGGGGAGGAGTGTCCAGTGGGTTTCTCCCCTGAAGCTTCTCACTTCCTGGTTCAGTTTGATTGACAGGTCGCTCCCTAGGCTAGCTACAGGGGAAACACCCACTGGACACTTTTTCCCGTTCCTGACTATTCCTCAAACTGTTTATTTTTCTAAACCTCCATTCACAGCAGTAAAGGTTCCCTGTTGCTACTTCATCTTTCCTTTTGTTAATGCAGCTAAAAACTATTGACTGGCTCCCTTTAAGGAGAATCCCTTTAAAAAAAAAGTACCTGTGAGCGCTACTATATTGTGTGTTCAGGAGGACCCATACATACTTGTGTTCCTGATGGAATAGCAATGTCGGAGCATCATTTCCTAGAACTCTGCGTTGGGCTGTTCCTCTGTTATTCCTCCTGAAAATGTAGGAATAAATCGAGAATCGGTTGTTACCTTTGTCAAAAACGTTTGTCCTTAGTGAGTCCGACAAGGGCACCAACAATTGTAAATGTATGAAGAAATATTCCTAAAACTGGTAACATTAAGTTTGTTAACATGACAGGAGTAACAACAGAGGAACCGCACAACAAACAGATCTATTAAGTGTTCACTAGGATAGATGTGGTAGAATCAATCTACATATATTTTATTACAATAATAATAGAAATTTATTATGTACTAGCAAGTAACATTTTTATTTTCTCATTTTTATCAAGTGCCAAATATTTATTTTATACCTTTCTAGAATCCTGACTACGTACTGTATAAATGTATCAGGAGTCATTGCTGCCAAACAGAAGGAAAGATACTTCATTTTTACACATTTCCAAGCGGAACAATGGAGGGATTGAGAAATCCAGAATTCTAGAAAATGTATAAAATGCATAAGAGGTGGCCCTTCTTAGCCGCAACAGACCAATTTATTGAACGCCCGGTCTTAAAGGAGCCTTGCCCTTCTTCCGTCACCTTGGCTCAGATCGGACGCCTCTCTGGTGGTCTTGGTTGTGAGTGGAGATATTTTGGCACAGTGATCTGGGCTTCACATTCGTGCATGGACGCTGCTCTGTCCCCTCTTTCCGCCCTGAATGGACCTGATGTTTGCAGTCTGGGAGCGAAACGTTAGCAGAAATGGTTAAGACATGGAGATTTACTGTAGCAATGGGAAATCTGCCTTAATCTCGTGTAATCATTAACTGGCACTGGAGCAGATTGACAATGGTCTGAAATCAATGGAGACTTGCTATGAAGTCATTGGGGTGTGCCCGGGACACAGGTGTGAACATAGGTCTTACAGTAAGACACACAAGGATTACTCTATACTGCAGGACATGGTGTAAACTAATAAAATAACCAATAATCAGCTCTTTAATCTCCCCCTGGTCCGGCTCTGCCACTTCGGTGGTCCCTACCAGTCCTGTAGTGATGACATCACTTCCACTTATGTGACTGCTCAGCCAATCAGCGGCCTCAGCTATGCACAACACTTCTACCATTTGTATGACATTGTAGTAACTTTATCACAGCCACAGGACCCCATCACTGCCACAGGACCCCCATCACAGCCACAGGACCCCATCACAGCCACAGGACCCCATTACAGCCACAGGACCCCCATCACAGCCACAGGACCCCCATCACAGCCACAGGACCCCCATCACAGCCACAGGACCCCATCACAGCCATAGGACCCCCATCACAGCCACAGTACTCCCATCACAGCCACAGGACCCCATCACACACACTGGACCCCCATCACAGACACTGGACCCCCATCACAGCCATAGGACCCCATCACAGCCACAGTACTCCCATCACAGCCATAGGACCCCATCACAGCCATAGGATCCCCATCACAGCCACAGTACTCCTATCACAGCCACAGTACTCCCATCACAGCCACAGGACCCCATCACAGCCACAGGACCCCATCACAGCCATAGGATCCCCATCACAGCCACTGTACTCCCATCACAGCCACAGGACCCCATCACAGCCATAGGATCCCCATCACAGCCACTGTACTCCCATCACAGCCATAGGACCCCATCACAGCCACAGTACTCCCATCACAGCCATAGGACCCCATCACAGCCATAGGATCCCCATCACAGCCACTGTACTCCCATCACAGCCATAGGACCCCATCACAGCCACAGGACCCCATCACAGCCATAGGACCCCATCACAGCCACAGGACCCCATCACAGCCACAGTACTCCTATCACAGCCACAGTACTCCCATCACAGCCACAGGACCCCATCACAGCCACAGGACCCCATCACAGCCATAGGATCCCCATCACAGCCACTGTACTCCCATCACAGCCACAGGACCCCATCACAGCCACAGGACCCCCATCACAGCTACAGGACCCCCATCACAGCCACAGGACCCCATCACAGCCACAGGATCCCCATCACAGCTAGAGGACCCCCATCACAGCCACAGGACCCCCATCACAGCTACAGGACCCCCATCACAGCCACAGTACTCCATCACAGCCGCAGTACCCCTATCACAGCTACCTGCTACCTTATCACAGCTACAGTACCCCTATCACAGCCACGGTACCCCTGTGTGATAGGGTTACGGTGGATATGATAGGGGTACAATGAGTGAGATGGGGTTACGGTGAATGATAGGGGGTACAGTGGGTGAGATGGGGTTACGGTGGATATGATAGGGGTACAGTAGGTGATATGGGGTTACATAGGATATGATAGGGGTACAGTGGTTGAGGTACGGTTACTGTGTCTATGATAGGAGTATAGTGGGTGAGATGGGGTTACGGTGGATATGATAGGGGTACAGTGGGTGAGATGAGGTTACATAGGATATGATAGGGGTACAGTGGGTGAGATGGGGTTACATAGGATATGATAGGGGTACAGTGGGTGAGATGGGGTTACATAGGATATGATAGGGGTAGAGTGGTTGAGGTACGGTTACTGTGTCTACGATAGGAGTATAGTGGGTGAGATGGGATTACGCTGGATATGATAGGGGTACAGTCGGTGAGATGGGGTTACAGTGGAAAGAATAGAGGTACAGTGGGTGAGATGGGGTTACGTTGAATATGATAGGGGTACAGTGGTTGAGGTACGGTTACTGTGTCTATGATAGGGGTACAGTGGGTGAGATGGGGTTACGGTGGATATGATAGGGGTACAGTGGTTGAGATGGGGTTACATAGGATATGATAGGGGTACAGTGGGTGAGATGGGGTTGCGGTGGATATGATAGGGGTACAGTGGTTGAGGTATGGTTACTGTGTCTATGATAGGGGTACAGTGGGTGAGATGGGGTTACGGTGGATATGATAGGGGTACAGTGGTTGAGGTATGGTTACTGTGTCTATGATAGGGGTACAGTGGGTGAGATGGGGTTACGGTGGATATGATAGGGGTACAGTGGGTGAGATGGGGTTACATAGGATATGATAGGGGTACAGTGGGTGAGATGGGGTTGCGGTGGATATGATAGGGGTACAGTGGTTGAGGTATGGTTACTGTGTCTATGATAGGGGTACAGTGGGTGAGATGGGGTTACGGTGGATATGATAGGGGTACAGTGGGTGAGATGGGGTTACATAGGATATGATAGGGGTACAGTGGGTGAGATGGGGTTACGGTGGATATGATAGGGGTACAGTGGGTGAGATGGGGTTACATAGGATATGATAGGGGTACAGTGGGTGAGATGGGGTTACGGTGGATATGATAGGGGTACAGTGGGTGATATGGGGTTACATAGGATATGATAAGGGTACAGTGGTTGCGGTACGGTTACTGTGTCTGATAGGAGTATAGTTGGTGAGATTGGGTTACGTTGAATATGATAGGGGTACAGTGGTTGTTATGGGGTTACTTTTCCCCGATTATCCTAAATGGTCGATGCAAATGAGTCAGTATAATGTTCCAATCATCAACTCTTAGAGCATAAATCACATTCTATTGGACAAACCTCCCAATGATAATGATATTTTTCAAATTTAAAAAAACTCACAATGCAGCAAATTATTCTGCGCAAGAAAGTTTCCAGACATTTTACAGGATGTAAAAAAACTAAAAATGGTTATTTGTTGAATTTGCAGCATTGATTTACTGAAATCAAGAGCTTTTCCGATCAAAATCATCTTAACAGGACAAGTTTCATGTATCATCGGACCCTTCTTTGATGTCACCTTCATAATTCTCACAAACTTGTGAGTTTTTGGAAAGTTTCTCCTTGAATTCCTCTGCAGAATATCAAAATCGCCCCCGAAGCAGCGGTTTTGATGTGAACTGCCTCTCACCCTCATAGATCTTTTGCTTGATGATACTCCATAGGTTCTCTATAGGGTTGAGGTCAGGGGAGGATGGTGGCAGAACCATGAGTTTATCTCTTTTTATGCCCATAGGAGCCAATGACTCAGGGATTTTTTTTGCAACATGAGATGGTGCATTGCCAGCATGAAGATGATTTAGCTACAGATGGCACAATACTTCTTTTTGTACCATGGAAGAAAGTGGTGTGTCGGAAACTCTATTTACTTTCCCAAGGTAATTTTCACACATTCAGGGAACAAAAAGGGCCCTACCAGCTCTCTCTTCATGATTTTGGCCCCAGAACATGACTCCTCCACCTCCTTGCCAATGTTGAAACCTTGTTGGTGTCGCTGCCCCTGCAATTTCCCTCAGACTAGGGAAATCCTGACTGACCCTCTACCTGGAGTTTACACTGATGGTGTGCATGTCCAGGCCTCGACCCTCGCCCTGTCTCCTGTTTCAACCCTAGGCTGAAACCAACCGCCCACCACCCAATGAAGAGGTAATACACCAATACCCACAGTTAGCACAGACAAGGATAAAGGAAAATATACACCACGCCGCAGTCACTCAGGAATACACTATAAATGTGCAGGGCAAAATAAATACAAATATAGGAAGGAGTAAATAAGACTAAGGAAAATACACCACCAGCAACGAATCTCCAACAACCAGCTCTCCACTCCGGACCGAGATAACAACGCACAAGACAGAAGCTATAATCGGCGACGCCCAATGATCAGGAGAACTATTTAAAGGCAATGGGCATGGCCCAGCTTCCAATCCGAGGATCAGGTAAATTAACCCGGAACAGCTAGCTAAAATCTAGCCGACGCCAATGAGCAAATAGTGGTCAAAAGCGGAATTACCACTGTCTGTCGAACGACCTGGTCTGAACAGCGTCCGACATGACAGTACCCCACCTTCTTTGAGGGACCCCAGGGCCCTCATGGCTTATAGGACACGGCTTGTCTGGATGGCGACGATGAAAAAACCTGACCAGCCAATCCGCATGAATATCCGAGGCTGGTACCCAGGACCTCTCCTCAGGCCCATAACCACACCAGTGTACCAAGTAGTGTAAAGTGCGACGCACTACACAAGAGTCAACCACCTTGGAGACTTCAAACTCCAAATTACCATCCACCAAGACTGGAGGTGGCATAGGCCCACGTCCACAGAACCCACCACCTTCTTTAGAAGAGACCTGTGGAACACGTTGTGTATCTTATACACCGTAGGGAGCTCCAATCGGTACGCTAATGGGTTAATGACGGCGGTGACCCTAAATGGACCAATAAACCGTGGACCCAATTTAAGGGACGGTACTTTGAGTCTTATTTTTTTTGTGGATAACCACATCCAGTCATCCACACTCAGGTCCGGACCTGGCACACGCCTACTGTCAGCCACATGTTTGTACCTAGCACCCACACTCAACAGGCGCTGTTTAACTCTCCTCCAGACTGATGACAATTGTGCTCCTAACTGATCCTCCTCCAGAACGCCGGAAGAGCCCCTCTGACTCAACGTACAAAATTGAGGATGTAGCCCGTAAACACAAAAAAACTGAGACTCCCCAGACGACTCCTGGCGGTGACTATTGATGGCAAACTCAGCCAAAGGAAGAAAGGTAGACCACTCCTCCTGGTTATCAGAGACAAAGCAGCGTAAGTACTGTTCCAAATTTTGGTTCATACGCTCAGTCTGACCATTTGACTGAGGATGGAACGCCGAAGAATGAGACAACTTGATCCCCAGCCGTGAGCAAAATGCTTTCCAAAATTTTGCCACAAACTGAGACCCCCTATCAGACACGATGTCAGACGGAACCCCATGAAGTCTGACCACCTCCTGCACAAATACCTGAGCCAGAGTCTTAGCGTTAGGCAACGAAGGCAAAGACACAAAGTGCGACATTTTAGAAAACCGATCAACAATCACCAAGATGACCGTGTTCCCAGCTGATGAGGGCAAATCAGTGATGAAATCCATGGAGATTTCCGTCCATGGCTTATTAGGTACTTCAAGAGGAAGTAGTGTGCCAACAGGACGGGAGCGGGGCGTCTTAGCCCTAGCGCACGTGGTATAAGCTGACACGTATGAGACCACGTCCTGTCGGATCTTGGGCCACCAAAACCGACGTGACACCAACTCCAAGGTACCTCTAACCCCTGGGTGGCCAGCCAGGATAGCATCATGATGCTCCGACAAAACCTTTAAGCGGAGATGAAGCGGTACAAAAGATTTGTTGATGGGAAGCTCAGATGGTACCTCCTGAGCCTCGGCAATCTCAGCCTCAACCTCGGTAGTGAGAGCCGAAACCACAACACCCTTTTGGAGGATGGGTACTGGATCTTCCCGAGGTTCACCCCCCGGAAAACACCTGGACAGAGCATCCGCCTTAGTGTTTTTAGACCCCGGTCTGTAAGTGACAACAAAATTGAACCGCGTGAAAAACAATGCCCAGCGCGCCTGCCTGGGGGACAGACGCTTGGCAGACTCCAAATACAGCAGATTCTTATGATCGGTAATAACAGTAACCTGATGTACCGACCCCTCCAAGAAGTGTTGCCATTCCTATAGGCTAACTTAATTGCCAACAACTCCCTGTTGCCAATATCGTAGTTACGTTCGGCGGACGACATTTTCTTGGAGAAATAGGCGCACGGACGCAAACCACTCAAAGATGAGCCTTGAGATAGTACCACCCCCACACCAACCTCAGACGCATCGACTTCCACAACAAATGGTTTAGATACGTCTGGCTGCACAAGAATGGGGGCTGAAACAAAACAGTTCTTAAGAAATTCAAATGCGCGCACTGCAGCCTCAGGCCAAACAGAGAAATTGGTACCCTTTTTAGTCATGTCAGTTAGCGGTTTAGCAATGATGGAAAAATCCTTGATAAATTTCCTATAGTAGTTAGAAAACCCAAGGAACCGCTGAAGTGCTTTCAGGTTATCAGGACATTCCCAATGCAGCACCGCCTGCACCTTAGCGGCGTCCATTTTAAAACCAGAAGCAGACACAATATAACCCAAGAAAGGCAACTCTTGAACAGAAAATACACATTTCTCAAGTTTAGCATACAGCTTATTCTCTCTGAGAAGCTGTAACACCTGCCTGACATGATCTAAATGAGCATCACGGTCGCAAGAATACATGAGGATGTCATTTCCCCAAAACATGCGAGAACACATCATTGATGAAATGTTGGAACACTGCAGGTGCATTAGTCAACCCAAAAGGCATCACCAAATTTTCAAAATGACCCTCAGGGGTATTAAAAGCCGTCTTCCACTCATCACCTTGATGGACTCTTATGAGGTTGTACGCCCCCCTGAGGTCAAGCTTGGTAAACCACTTAGCACCTGCCACCTGGTTGAACAAATCTGGTATCAGAGGCATAGGGTATGGATCACGAACCGTAATCTGGTTCAACTCCCTGAAATCCAAACACGGGCGTAATCCGCCATCTTTCTTCTTCACGAAGAAGAACCCTGCTGCCACCGGCGAGGATGACGGCCTGATGTGCCCTTTGCTCAAGCTTTCAGCAATATAATCTTTTAACGCTTGTCTCTCCGGACCGGAGATGTTAAACATCCTTGCTTTAGGCAACTTGGCCCCTGGTTTAAACCTGATAGAACAGTCATAAGGACGATGTGGCGGCAATTCTGAACAACCCTTTTCAGAGAACACATCCACAAAATCCAGAAGTGACTCCGGAACGCTTGAAGTCACCGCAGCCACCCATGTGGCCAGGCAATTCTGGCAGAACTCGCTCCACTGAATTATGTCCTGAGTTTTCCAGTCAATTACCGGGTTGTGCATAGACAACCAAGGAAAACCCAAAACCACCTGAGCAGGAAGATTCCTGAGCACCTTACATGTAACCCGCTCAGAATGTAGAACTCCAATGTGGAGTTTCACCTCAGCCACAAATTCAGTAATCTCCCCCTGAGAGAGAGGCGCAGCATTGATGGTGACCACGCGGATAGGATGAGACAGTTTTTCAATCCTAAAACCTGCTGTGCGCGCAAACTCCTCATCAATGAGATATGTGGCTGAACCACTATCCACAAAAACAGTAATTGGCAGTTCACTGCCAGCGATAAAAACCTTAGCAGGGAGCATGCATTGAGAAACCACCATGGAGGATATACATAAGCTCAGATTGGTCTCCTCCACACCCTCTGAGCTTAGTTTTACGCCGTTGCGTTTTTCTTAGACAGCAGAGGACAGATGTTAATAAAATGACCAGTTTTACCACAGTAAAAACAGGCTCCCTGCTTCCTGAGCTCAGGGGCTCGATTCTTAACATGTGATACCCCTGCGATTTGCATAGGTTCTGTGGGCTCACCTGCAGCAACCTCACGTGAACCTAAACCCTCTCCCATAGGCGGTGTCTCATGCTCTCCCTGACGCAAACGGCGATCAATGCGGACAACCAGACTCATAGTGGAATCTAGAGAAGCAGGAGTCTCGTACATCAGAAGGGCTTTTTTAACCCTTCCAGAAACCCCATGAATAAACTGACTCCGCAATGCTGGATCATTCCATTGTGTATCGATCGCCCAGCGACGAAATTCAGAACAGTAATCCTCTGCAACTCGCTCCCCCTGGCGAATAGTGCGTATCTTAGATTCTGCTAGAGCCATTCTGTCAGGTTCATCGTAGATTTTCCCAAGAGAAGAAAAAAAACTCTCCACAGAGTCAAATGCAGCAGAAACAGATGGCAAAGAAAACGCCCATGCTTGGGGATCCCCGCTTAACAATGACAACACCAGGCCCACACGCTGAGCCTCATTACCCGGGGAGATCGGGCGCATACGGAAATACAGTTTGCAAGCTTCACGAAAAGAAACAAATTTACTGCGTTCCCCAGCAAATTTTTCAGGCAAAGGGAATTTAGGCTCAGCAACTCTTCCTGTCGCTCCAGCTTGCACATTAGATACTGCTAGTCCCTGTTGCTGAACTGCCCCCCTCAACTCAGTGACCTGTAGGGACAGCGCCTCCAACTGGCGGGTTATGGAAGTCATGGGATCCATGACAAGAGAAGAAAAAAAAAAAAAGAAACCCCTTTTTTTTTCTTTTTTTTTTTTCTTTTTGTTGTTGGGCCGATTATAATGTCGCGGAGAGACTAGGTGAGCGAGAGCTAATAACCCGGGCCCCTGCAATTTCCCTCAGACTAGGGAAATCCTGACTGACCCTCTAACTGGAGTTTACACTGAAGGTGTGCATGTCCAGGCCTCGACCCTTGCCCTGTCTCCTGTTTCAACCCTAGGCTGAAACCAATCGCCCACCACCCAGTGAAGATGTAATACACCAATACCCACAGTTAGCACAGACAAGGATAAAGGAAAATATACACCATGCCGCAGTCACTCAGGAATACACTATAAATGTGCAGGGCAAAATAAATACAAATATAGGAAGGAGTAAATAAGACTAAGGAAAATACACCACCAGCAACAAATCTCCAACAACCAGCTCTCCACTCCGGACCGAGATAACAACGCACAAGACAGAAGCTATAATCGGCGACGCCCAATGATCAGGAGAACTATTTAAAGGCAATGGGCATGGCCCAGCTTCCAATCCGAGGATCAGGTAAATTAACCCCGGAACAGCTAGCTAAAATCTAGCCGACGCCAATGAGCAAATAGTGGTCAAAAGCGGAATTACCGCTGTCTGTCGAACGACCTGGTCTGAACAGCGTCCGACATGACAGTTGGGACATGGTGGCCATCCACCAACTATCCACTACTCCACCTATGTGGACCATCCAAGATTGCAAGGCACAGATCAGTATAGAAAATTGTTTTAAAATTTGGGTTTGTCTTGGCCACTGCGACCATTTCTGCTTCTGAGCAGTTTTTAGTGGTGGGCCAGTAGTAAGTTTATGCACAACTACAGCCTCTGGAGGATTCCAAAGGCACCAGCAGCTTCAACTACATGTTTGCTGCTTTGCAATGGTATTGTCTCTTAAACTGATGTATTTGTCTGCCAGAAACGTTCCTCATTATGCCTTTATCTGCACAAACCTGTCAATGCTCTGTATCAGCCACAAATGTCTTCACAGTAAGATGACTACGCTTAAAGGGGTTGTCTACTACTTGGACAACCCCTTCTCAATCCCCTTGCTTGACCCCGATGCCACGGTCCCAGGACTCTCGTGTGGTTGTGATGATATGTGACCCCGGCACCCATTCGGCGCTGGCGTTACTGTCCCCATCTTCTGTCAAATTGAACATGAAGAGTAAGCCAGAGATCAGCTGCAGCTCTGACTTCCTCTTCATGTTCAATTTGTCCGAAAGTGGAGATAGTGACCCCAGCGCTGATTGGGCAAACCAAATGTCACAATACTGCCCCGGGAGAGCGAGTGCCGACACCAGGGGAACGCCGCAGGCATGGGAGGCGAATATAGGCTTTTTTATTTTATTGGGGCCAAGTATTAGGTATGAGAAGGCGTTGTCCTAGTAGTGGACAACCCCTTTAAGTTTTTGTGAAATATCTAATGTTTTCATACCTTGTCCAAGGCATTTGACACTTTTTGTCAGCAGAGAGATCCTCTTTCTTTCCCATATTGCTTGAATCCTGTGGCTGCTTACTAATGTGGAAAATCCTTCTTAAGTATCTTTATAATACTTACCGTAATTCAAATTTGCATAATTAGGAATAAGATGTATAGTGGACACACCTTGCACTTCTTTATGCCTTCATAGACATCACAAATACTGTATGTGTGGATGTACAGAGCCCAGATTAAAATTTTCCGGTGAGTCCATGTGGAGCGCCCCCGTAAGGCAGTGGGGTACTCGGAGCCGGGCCCTTCGGTTCTTGATGGGGATGTCACGGTGGCTGACCCGGTCCGTGGCCCTAGGGACGTCCGTTGTAAATGGGGGAAAGGTCTTTAAAGGGATAATGTTCGTGATGCCACCTGCGGTATTCGGTCAGGGTGACCGACGCTGCTTAGGGGTCCGCTGGGGTGATGTGATGGCAGCTAGATGGTATACCTTCCCATGGGTGAAGTGTATCCCCAGGGCTTCCCAGAGTGTAGATGGTGGATGGTGGATGATGTAAGGCGCAGTGAATAACGAGGACACAAGGTTGCAGTCTCTTTACCTTTACTGAAGACTTCAGCATCCACAGTCCAGGGTACAGACCACAGGGTAGGCAGAGTCCGGCCGGTCTGAAGGCAAATCCAGAGTCCCCTTATCCAGGTGGAAATCGGTAGCCTCCCTCCAGCGCCTGAGTGTTGTAGTACCTCCCTGCTGAGCTTCTCGGTAAGGTCCTCACAACTGATGTTGGTGTTCTATATGTTATTTCTCTTCCTCTCTGTCCCCCAGATGGAATGGATAGGACAAACCCGTATGACTGATGGCCTGAGGCTTTTTACAGGGACTCTATCACGCCCCAGCCCCCACAAGTTGCCACCGTGCCTCCTGGGTATAAGGTCGGGCAGCTAACGTGGAATTAACTGTCCTGCCGGTCTCTGAAGTAAAGCATAGAGATCCTTACTCCCTCGGTATTCTGGCTACCGGATCCTGCGCCTCAGAAAGAAGTAGCTTGTTCCTGGCTGATCTCCCTCTGATATTCCTCTCCTGTGCTCTGCTTTCCTGCACACTCTCTGCAATATGCTCACTTTAGTGTCTTCTTCCAGGAGCTGCAGCACTTCATGCCAAAGAGCTCCTCTTCCTCTGTCTTCCTGACAGGAACTGAACTCTAAACTCCTTTTCCCTCCAGATTAGGGTGTTATATAGGGGAGTTCACCTTAAACAGGCTCAGAGCTCCCCCTTCTGGTCTGGAGTGTGAACATGTTGCATGCATTGTGTTATCTGATAAAGAGATCTCCTTTATTGCCTTCAGATGTAACATCACTCCCCCAGGTGGAAGAATGACATTACTGCAACAACGAGAACTCTGGGGCGCTGCACTCCCCCTCATTAAATCCAGTACTCCCGGACTGGGAAAAGAAAACAACAATACATTAGCAAAAGACATGCAACATTTTTGAAATGCTATAAAGCAAATTAATTTAACTGTGCTTCACTTTATGGGAGGTGAGGACACTTGAACGTTGCAAACAATAACATATTTACATTTGCTCACTTTGTTACAGGTATACTAGCTACTAAGTGCAAACATCTTATTTAAATGCAAACTTTGGACTAACCAACTAACTTACTAACTCACTAGTTCACTAACCCTATGGGTTCACTTTATTGAATTGCAGAACAGTTTATCACCCCCCCCCCCCCCCCACGGGCTCACTGCATCCTCCTTCAATTTTATTCAGAGTACATAATTTTCTTATTCTACATACTATCGGCTAGGTAATCATTATTACTATATTGCATTAACTCACTATCTACTATATTAACTTTATAATATATTAACTTTTTGGCAAGGTGCAACAAATGAACGTTCCCTTTAAGGGAAAAGTCAAGTCTTTTCTGAGGTAGTGTAACATAATCATATCATCAGTATTCAAGTCAATTTAAAGGTGACGTGATGCGAGGGACCCGTGACGAACCCCCAACGTTGGTCTTGGGTGGGCTACAAGACGTGTAATCCTGACCCGGAATTCTGCCGCACCAACGGGTTTTTCTTCAGGTCTGAAAAGCAAAGCAGTTATTTTTACCTCAAATTTTTAACAGCAGTTTCTGTTAAGAGGCAGTCTCTGTAAAAGCCTCCTTTGTAAAACCAGTAGAAAGCACATTTAAGAAGGTGCAAACTATTTACAAGGACAGTTTGTGATCATGCACAGTTCATGATTCTGCAGTTCTTGGAAATAGAGTAACTTGTGCAAAATAGGATCCCTTTAAACAGGAGACCCCTTTAAGGAATAACCCTGGACGGGTTTAAGGCAGGAAAAAGGAAAGGAAATGTTTGTGAAACTATTTACATTCAATCAGTGTTTCGAGGCTTATTTGGATAGCTTCCAGGGCTTTACCTGGCACATAACCCTTCTTGGCCTGGGAAGTGTAGAATCCAAGGTTACACCTGGCGCTGGATAAACACCATTAGTCTGTTTTCCATGCACGGTTAGGTCGTGTGCAGCGATGAAAGTCTGGGTGGTTTGGTGGTGAGCATTTGTTTCGGCCGGGGCTGCTGCAGCTGCTGTTTCAGCGATGAGTTCATTTTCCTAGGCCCTAGGTATTGCCATAAGGGCTGCACAGCTCTGCACATCCCGAGCCCACCAACTGTTCCCCTTCCGGTACCGGATGTAGGTCACGGCATACCCAGGGTACAAGTCTGGATCCGCGGAATCTCCTCGGAGGCAGGATTGTCATGATCTCTGCAGGCAGAGATCATAGCAAGCCTATAGAGGGACAAGCTCTCGGAAGATGGAACTATACTGACCATGAACTAAGCCTGCCGCGCAACTAGAAATAGCCAGGTAGCATTTCCTATTTATCGCTAGATGCCCAGCTCTGGCCTAAGACCTAAATAACTAGCAGAGGGAAATATAAGACCTGGCTCACCTCTAGAGAAATATTCCAAAGAAGACAGTAGCCCCCCACATATAATGACGGTGAGTTCAGATGAAACTACAAACGCAGCAGGAAAATAGTCTTAGCAAATTTGAGGTCCGCTTACTAGATAGCAGAAGACAGATAGTATACTTTCATGGTCAGCAGAAAAACACTAACAAAACACCATCCAGAGATTACCTTAAACTCTGGCATTAACTCATAACGCCAGAGTAGCAATCCCTGATCAACGAGAGCTTTCCAGACACAGTAACAAAACTTCAGCTGTGAACTGGAACAAATAGGCAAAACAAAACATGGACAAAAGTCCAACTTATCTAGTAGTTGTCAGAAGCAGGAACAAGCACTGAGAGGCATCAGATAACATTGTTGACCGGCAAGAAACCACCAGAGAAATGAGCTTAAATAGCGACACCCACTACTGATGGAACCAGGTGAAACAGGAAAAAGGATGACAAGTCCAATTCCACAAGCGGCCACCGGGGGAGCCCAGAATCCAAATTCACAACAGTACCCCCCCCTCAAGGAGGGGGCACCGAACCCTCACCAGATCCACCAGGGCGACCAGGATGAGCCCTATGGAAGGCACGAACAAGATCAGAAGCATGAACATCAGATGCATTGACCCAAGAATTATCCTCCTGGCCGTAACCCTTCCAGTTGACCAGATACTGGAGTTTCCGTCTGGAAACACGAGAGTCCAAAATTTTCTCCACAACGTACTCCAACTCACCCTCAACCAACACCGGAGCAGGAGGCTCAACTGAAGGTACAACAGGTACCTCATACCTGCGCAATAACGACCGATGAAAAACGTTATGAATGGAAAAGGACGCAGGGAGGTCCAAACGGAAAGAAACAGGATTAAGAATCTCCAATATTCTATAAGGGCCGATGAACCGAGGTTTAAACTTAGGAGAAGAGACCCTCATAGGGACAAAACGAGAAGACAACCACACCAAATCTCCAACACAAAGCCGAGAACCAACACGACGATGACGGTTGGCAAAACGCTGAGTCTTCTCCTGGGACAACTTCAAATTGTCCATAACCTGCCCCCAGATGTGATGCAATCTCTCCACCACCGCATCCACTCCAGGACAATCCGAGGATTCCACCTGACCGGAGGAAAATCGAGGGTGAAACCCCGAATTACAGAAAAACGGGGACACCAAGGTGGAAGAACTGGCCCGATTATTGAGGGCGAACTCTGCCAATGGCAAAAAAGCAACCCAATCATCCTGGTCAGCAGAGACAAAACACCTCAGATATGTCTCAAGGGTCTGATTAGTCCGCTCGGTCTGGCCATTAGTCTGAGGGTGAAAAGCAGAAGAAAAAGACAAATCTATGCCCATCCTAGCACAGAATGCCCGCCAAAATCTAGACACAAATTGGGTACCTCTGTCAGAAACAAAATTCTCAGGAATACCGTGCAATCGGACAACATTCTGAAAAAACAGAGGAACCAACTCAGAAGAAGAAGGCAACTTGGGCAGAGGAACCAAATGGACCATTTTAGAGAAACGGTCACAGACCACCCAGATGACAGACATCTTCTGGGAAACAGGCAGATCTGAAATAAAATCCATCGAGATGTGTGTCCAAGGCCTCTTAGGAATAGGCAAGGGCAACAGCAGTCCGCTAGCCCGAGAACTACAAGACTTGGCCCGAGCACAAACGTCACATGACTGCACAAAGACTCGCACATCTCGTGACAGGGAAGGCCACCAGAAGGATCTTGCCACCAAATCCCTGGTACCAAAAATTCCGGGATGACCTGCCAATGCAGAAGAATGTACCTCAGAGATGACTCTGCTGGTCCAATCATCCGGAACAAACAGTCTATCAGGCGGACAACGATCCGGTCTATCCGCCTGAAACTCTTGCAAGGACCGCCGCAGATCAGGAGAAACGGCCGACAAAATTACTCCCTCCCTAAGGATACCTGTGGGTTCAGAATTACCAGGAGAGTCCGGGTCAAAACTCCTAGAAAGGGCATCTGCCTTAACATTCTTAGAACCCGGTAGGTATGACACCACAAAATTAAAGCGAGAAAAAAATAAAGACCAGCGCGCCTGTCTAGGATTCAGGCGTCTGGCAGTCTCAAGATAAATCAAATTTTTGTGGTCAGTCAATACCACCACCTGATGCCTAGCCCCCTCGAGCCAATGGCGCCACTCCTCAAACGCCCACTTCATGGCCAAAAGCTCCCGATTCCCAACATCATAATTCCGCTCTGCGGGCGAAAATTTGCGAGAAAAGAAGGCACAAGGCCTAATGACGGAGCAGTCGGAACCTTTCTGCGACAACACTGCCCCAGCTCCGATCTCCGAAGCGTCAACCTCAACCTGAAAAGGCAGATTCACATCAGGCTGACGCAACACAGGGGCAGAGGCAAAACGGCGCTTAAGCTCCTGAAAGGCCTCTACAGCATGAGGGGACCAATTAGCAACATCAGCGCCTTGTCTGGTCAAATCAGTCAGTGGTTTAACGACATCCGAAAAACCAGCAATAAATCGGCGGTAAAAGTTGGCAAAGCCCAAAAATCTCTGAAGACCCTTAAGAGAGGAGGGCTGAGTCCAGTCACAAATAGCTTGCACCTTGACGGGATCCATCTCAATGGAAGAGGGAGAAAAAATATACCCCAAAAAGGAAATTTTCTGGACCCCAAAAACGCACTTAGACCCCTTCACACATAAAGAATTAGACCGCAAAACCTGAAAAACTCTCCTGACCTGCTGGACATGAGAGTCCCAGTCATCAGAAAAAATCAGAATATCATCCAGATATATTATCATAAATTTATCCAGAAAATCGCGGAAAATATCATGCATAAAAGACTGGAAAACTGAAGGGGCATTAGAAAGACCAAAAGGCATGACCAAATACTCAAAGTGGCCCTCGGGCGTATTAAATGCGGTCTTCCACTCATCCCCCTGCCTGATCCGCACCAAATTATACGCCCCACGAAGATCAATTTTAGAGAACCACTTAGCACCCTCTATACGAGCAAACAAATCAGTAAGCAATGGCAATGGGTATTGATACTTAACAGTGATCTTATTCAGAAGCCGATAATCAATACATGGTCTCAAAGAGCCGTCTTTTTTTGAGACAAAGAAAAACCCAGCTCCCAAGGGAGAAGAAGATGGACGAATATGTCCCTTTTCCAAAGACTCCTTTATATATTCCCGCATAGCAGCATGTTCCGGCACAGACAAATTAAACAAACGACCCTTTGGATATTTACAACCCGGTATCAAATCTATGGCACAATCGCACTCACGGTGCGGAGGTAACGACCCAAGCTTGGGTTCGTCAAAGACGTCTTGATAATCAGAGAGGAACTCAGGGACTTCAGAGGGAATGGACGACGAAATAGAAACCAAAGGTACGTCCCCATGAATACCCTTACATCCCCAGCTCAACACAGACATTGCTCTCCAGTCCAAGACTGGGTTGTGAGACTGCAACCATGGCAATCCCAGTACCAAATCGTCATGTAAATTATACAGCACCAGGAAACGAATAATCTCCTGGTGATCCGGATTGATACGCATGGTTACTTGTGTCCAGTATTGTGGTTTATTATTAGCCAATGGGGTGGAGTCAATCCCCTTCAGAGGAATAAGAGTCTCCAAAGGCTCTAAATTAAAACCACAACGATTGGCAAAGGACCAATCCATAAGACTCAGAGCGGCGCCAGAGTCAACATAGGCGTCCGTGGCAATGGATGACAAAGAGCAAATCAGGGTTACAGACAAAATAAACTTAGACTGAATGGTGCCAATGGAAACAGACTTATCAAGCTTCTTTGTACGCCTAGAGCATGCTGATATAACATGAGTAGAATCCCCACAATAGAAACACAATCCATTCTTCCGTCTAAAATTCTGTCGCTCGCTCCTGGACAGAATTCTATCAAACTGCATACTTTCTGGCGTCTTAAACACTTTATTGGCCGGTCAAACTGTCATGATCTCTGCAGGCAGAGATCATAGCAAGCCTATAGAGGGACAAGCTCTCGGAAGATGGAACTATACTGACCATGAACTAAGCCTGCCGCGCAACTAGAAATAGCCAGGTAGCATTTCCTATTTATCGCTAGATGCCCAGCTCTGGCCTAAGACCTAAATAACTAGCAGAGGGAAATATAAGACCTGGCTCACCTCTAGAGAAATATTCCAAAGAAGACAGTAGCCCCCCACATATAATGACGGTGAGTTCAGATGAAACTACAAACGCAGCAGGAAAATAGTCTTAGCAAATTTGAGGTCCGCTTACTAGATAGCAGAAGACAGATAGTATACTTTCATGGTCAGCAGAAAAACACTAACAAAACACCATCCAGAGATTACCTTAAACTCTGGCATTAACTCATAACGCCAGAGTAGCAATCCCTGATCAACGAGAGCTTTCCAGACACAGTAACAAAACTTCAGCTGTGAACTGGAACAAATAGGCAAAACAAAACATGGACAAAAGTCCAACTTATCTAGTAGTTGTCAGAAGCAGGAACAAGCACTGAGAGGCATCAGATAACATTGTTGACCGGCAAGAAACCACCAGAGAAATGAGCTTAAATAGCGACACCCACTACTGATGGAACCAGGTGAAACAGGAAAAAGGATGACAAGTCCAATTCCACAAGCGGCCACCGGGGGAGCCCAGAATCCAAATTCACAACACAGGATTCCACTTCATTCCGAGTGACGTGGACCCTCACTGGCAACCCGATCTCCTGGATGAAGCCTTTTCCTTTCTGGGGGTGAAACATCACAACTACATCCCACTTTGGTGGAAAGTCGTCCAGCGGTTCGCCCCAGGCCTCTTGTTCCACTTCCTCTTTATACTGCGAGATTAAATGTCGCCGGTATTCTCCCCAAGGGAAGGCCCTAAGGTCATGCCCTTGTGGTCCGGGGCCTGGTAGCGGGGCCGTCAGAGTTCCAGCGGTCGTAGTGGAGGAAGGAGCAGGCTCGGGGGGTAGTCAGATTCCTGGGATGCCACTGTATCGAGTACCTGCACGCGAGGTGGCTCCACCGACGCCATTCCGCTCCTCCGAGGAAGGCGCCAGGACCAGCGGCGGCGCAGACAGTGGCTTCCCCATGAACAATTCCGAGAGTTCCACACTCTCTAGTGGCGGCATGTCCCGGTACTCCTCCGGTGACGCGGATCTGTGCTGGGCCATTTTCTTTCTTGAGTCCCTATTGATCTCCATCTCCACTCCTTCCTTTCCTGGAGAGTGGCTTCGCTTTCTTGGTCTCCGCCCGCCATCGAGGATCATGAGGCGGATCTCGCGCTGCTGACGGACACGTCCTCAAGGTACAGAGATATTTAGACTGGGCGGCCATTATTTTTCACGCTTCTCAGTTCGTTCTCGCTCACGACGACGCGCCCTTCTTCTTCTTCTGCGCTCCTCGTGGTGCTGTAATGGCGGCAGTTTGGGCGGGAATCTTGGCGGCAAATGGCAATACACAGTCCTTAAGCAAATCACAATTCAAATACAGTTCTGGCACAGTTCTTAGGCGCACATGACCCGATTTTCAGGCTTAAGTAGATCCTGTTGGTGACGCCAAAAATTGGAGCGCCCCCAGTAGGGCTATGGGGTACTCGGAGCTGGGCCCTTCGGTTCTCAGTGGGGATGTCACGGTGGCTGACCCGGTCCGTGGCCCTAGGGATGTCCGTTGTAAATGGGGGAAAGGTCTTTAAAGGGATAATGTTCGTGACGCCACCTGTAGTATTCGGTCAGAGTGACCGACGCTGCTTAGGGGTCCGCTGGGGTGATGTGATGGCAGCTAGATCGTATACCTTCCCACAGGTGAAGTATGTACCCAGGGCTTCCCAGAGGTGTAGATGGTGATGGTGGATGATGTAAGGCGCAGTGAAGAACGAGGACACAAGGTTGCAGTCTCTTTACCTTTACTGAAGGCTTCAGCATCCACAGTCCAGGGTACAGACCACAGGGTAGGCAGAGTCCGGCTGGTCTGAAGGCAAATCCAGAGTCCCCTTATCCAGGTGGAAATCAGTAGCCTTCCTCTAGCACCTGGGTGTTGTAGTACCTCCCTGCTGAGCTTCTCGGTAAGGTCCTCACAACTGATGTTGGTGTTCTAGATGTTATTTCTCTTTCTCTCTGTCCCCCAGATGGAATGGATAGGACAAACCCGTATGACTGATGGCCTGAGGCTTTTTACAGGGACTCTATCATGCCCCAGCCCCCACAAGTTGCCACCGTGCCTCCTGGGTATATGGTCGGGCAGCTAACGTGGAATTAACTGTCCTGCCAGTCTCTGAAGTAAAGCATAGAGGTCCTTACTCCCTTGGTATTCTGGCTACCGGCTTCTGCGCCTCAGAAAGAAGTAGCTTGCTCCTGGCTGATCTCCCTCTGATATTCCTCTCCTGTGCTCTGCTTTGCTGCACACTCTCTGCAATATGCTCACTTTAGTGTCTTCTTCCAGGAGTTCCAGCACTTCATGCCACAGAGCTCCTCTTCCTCTGTCTTTCTGACAGGAACTGAACTGTGAACTCCTTTTCCCTCCAGATCAGGATGTTATATAGGGGAGTTCACCTTAAACAGGCTCAGAGCTCCCCTTCTGTTCTGGAGTGTGAACATGTCGCATGCATTGTGTTACCTGATAAAGAGATCTCCTTTATTGCCTTCAGATGTAACATCCATGGTGGGTTCTTGCAGTAATTTCCCCTAGCTGGTAAAAGGTTCCTTAGTTCCACCTGAGCTGCCGAGGCATGCTGGGAGTTGTAGTTTTTCAACAGCTGGAGTCACTGCTCCAGACATGTCTCTCAGGTGGAAACATGTGCCTAAAAGCGTCACGACCCCCTGATGGGAGATTACTGGTAATGACATATTCTTCCATTTACAGAGATAAGATTCCTGCCTCCCATATTGTTTTAGAAAGCAGATAATCCTCAGAAATCCCCCAGTAATGGTAGATAATCCTCCTGTCAGCTCCAAAATGTCACTTATCTGTCGCCATCACGGTCGCTTTTTCCTCCGTAATTATGAAATCAATATTTTATGGAATAAACATCCAGTCAGCTCAGATAAATAAAAGCTATAGGTGTAATGTACAGATTTCACTTTTTCATTGGTGGACATGAGGCCGAAGATACCAATATAATGAGATGCAGAATATAAATTATTCACGCCGTATCCGTTCCTCCTTACTCCATAATGAATTGCAATGTGTTAAAAGGGAATTCTTGAGGTTAACAGTGATTTTCGTACAGGGAGGGTAATTTATTGACCACTTATCGCTCCGCTAGGAATGTTAGGAAGTCTATAATAATGAATGAGGCAAGCTATGGTGACTTAAAAGGGTTATCTAGATTAAAAAAAAATAGATTGGGTTCTCTTAGAGCGGCTACTAACAGCATCACTCTGGAGGACCAGAGGAACTAGCATGTCCACACATAACAGCGACAGTCTATTGATTTCAAAGTTCACCATGTAATACTCAATTTCTCCAGTGGTGGCGCTGCAGGAGCAGTCAACACATTTTGCCAGTTTCACCCACACAGTCTAGTCCTGCCCCGAAGAACAGGCACAGCAGGGGAACGTGGAAAGTGAAAGAAAATGTCTACAGTAAATGGTCCCTTTCAGACAACTTGATCTCTTTGATAGTCAATCTGCAAATCATTTAATTTATAAATCATGTCGTTACCATAAAAAATTCCCTCCAAAGTGCCAGCCACAAGATGTCTCTCTTCTGTGTAGTTTACTGTCCACTGCCTGTTGTCAGGTGTAATCCGTCTCAAGCAGCAGAGAAACATAGGCAGAATATAGAAGGTGGGCGAGGGTTTATATAGCTACAGGAAGAGGGGGAGGGACTTTGTCTTTTTTACAGGAAATGGGGTGCGTCTTTGTCACGTTAAAGGAAGTGGGGACAGATCTTTATTTTTCGCAAGAATTTGTGGCCGACATTTGTCTCGCTTCAAAAAGTTGTGTTTTTTATATATATACAGTACAGACCAAAAGTTTGGACACACCTTCTCATTTAAAGATTTTTCTGTATTTTCATGACTATGAAAATTGTAAGTTCACACTGAAGGCATCAAAACTATGAATTAACACATGTGGAATTATATACTTAACAAAAAAGTGTGAAACAACTGAAATTATGTCTTATATTCTAGGTTCTTCAAAGTAGCCACCTTTTGCTTTGATGACTGCTTTGCACACTTAACACATGTGTTAATTCATAGTTTTGATGCCTTCAGTGTGAATGTACAATTTTCATAGTCATGAAAATACAGAAAAATCTTTAAATGAGAAGGTGTGTCCAAACTTTTGGTCTGTACTGTATGTTAAGTGGTTGTGGGCTTTTGTCTCTACAGGAATTTGGGAGGGTTTTTATCTTTCTATAGGAAGTAGGGGAGGGTCTATTTCCTTTTTATAGGGGGAGGGTCTTTGTCCCTCTAAAGGACGTGGTGGCGGGTCTTTATCGCTCTAAAGGAAGTGGGGCGGGTCTTTTGTCTCTACATAAAGTGGTGATAGGTCTTTGTCTTTCCTCAGAAAGTGGAGGCAGGTCTTTATTTACACAGGAAATGGGTGAGGGTCTTTACACAAGAAGTGGGTAGGATCTTTATACAGGAAGTGGGGGTGGGTCTTTATCTACACAGGAAGTGGGGGCAAGTCTTTATCTACACAGGAAGTGGGTAGGATCTTTATCTATACAGGAAGTGGGGGATGGTCTTTATCTACACAGGAAGTGGGGGTGGGTCTTTATCTACACAGGAAGTGGGTAGGATCTTTATCTATACAGGAAGTGGGGGATGGTCTTTATCTACACAGGAAGTGGAGGCGGGTCTTTATCTACACAGGAAGTGGGGCAGGTCTTTATCTACACAGGAAGTGGGGGTGGGTCTTTATCTACACAGGAAGTGGGGGTGGGTCTTTATCTACACAGGAAGTGGGGCAGGTCTTTATCTACACAGGAAGTGGGGGTGGGTCTTTATCTACACAGGAAGTGGGGGTGGGTCTTTATCTACACAGGAAGTGGGGGTGGGTCTTTATCTACACAGGAAGTGGGTAGGATCTTTATCTATACAGGAAGTGGGGGATGGTCTTTATCTACACAGGAAGTGGAGGCGGGTCTTTATCTACACAGGAAGTGGGGCAGGTCTTTATCTACACAGGAAGTGGGGGTGGGTCTTTATCTACACAGGAAGTGGGGGTGGGTCTTTATCTACACAGGAAGTGGGGGCGGGTCTTTATCTACACAGGAAGTGGGGTGGGTCTTTATCTACACAGGAAGTGGGGGTGGGTCTTTATCTACACAGGAAGTGGGTAGGATCTTTATCTATACAGGAAGTGGGGGATGGTCTTTATCTACACAGGAAGTGGAGGCGGGTCTTTATCTACACAGGAAGTGGGGCAGGTCTTTATCTACACAGGAAGTGGGGGTGGGTCTTTATCTACACAGGAAGTGGGGGTGGGTCTTTATCTACACAGGAAGTGGGGGCGGGTCTTTATCTACACAGGAAGTGGGGTGGGTCTTTATCTACACAGGAAGTGGGGGTGGGTCTTTATCTACACAGGAAGTGGGGGCGGGTCTTTATCTACACAAGTGGGGGCGAGTCTTTATCTACCCAGTTAGTGGGTGGGATCTTTATCTATACAGGAAGTGGGGGAGAGTCTTCATCTACAAAGGAAGTGGGAGCGGGTCTTTATCTACACAGGAAGTGGGGGTGGGTCTTTATCTACACAGGAAGTGGGGGTGGGTCTTTATCTACACAGGAAGTGGGGCAGGTCTTTATCTACACAGGAAGTGGGGTGGGTCTTTATCTACACAGGAAGTGGGGGTGAAAACCCACTCCTGTAGCCATTGTTGCTAGACCTCTGAAGCCATTGTTGCTATATCCGAATTTATCCCCTGATGAGCCCCTAAACTGGGAAGGGGTGAAACGCGTAGGGATGGCGAGATGGGACTGAATATGTCACCTACTCAGATAAGTTTTCTTCTTTATGTTTCTTTGTCAAGACAGACCAAGTACAGTACTTGCTTATAGGATAGCAATGAGGGATTGGCCTCAGACATTTTGGGCTTGTAGATGCACTAATCTAATGTTATTGAGAGACAATTTATGTGACAACAATTTGTTTTGTGTTTTTTCCTTTTTTCTGATTTTGTTGAATATTTTGTTAATTTTTTCTTTGCTATAAGATGCGGAACTCGTATGGCATCTAGAGTGCAGACTAATGTGTCACTGACAGCAATAAAAGTGTATCAGATTATCCATTATAGAGAGGGTAATGAGAGATGGTTCTCAGTTGTTTCTGTACTCTGATGTGCATTAGCCCCTAAACCAAATGAGAAATACTATATGCGATATCCTATAAGGGATTGGTCTCAGACATTTTGGGCTTGTAGATGCACTAATCTAACGTTATTGAGAGACACTTTATGTGATACCTATTTGTTTTGTGTTTCTTTCTTTTTTCTGACTTTGTTTAATATTTTGCTAAGTTTTTCTATGGTATAAGATGCGGAACTCGTATGGCATCTAGAGTGCAGACTAATGTGTCACTGACAGCAATAAAAGTGTATCAGACTATCTATTATAGAGAGAGTAATGAGAGATGGTTCTCAGCTGTTTCTGTATTCTGATGTGCATTAGCCCCTAAACCAAATGAGAAATACTATATGCGATATCCTATAAGGGATTGGCCTCAGATATTTTGGGCTTATAGATGCACTAATCCAACGCAACTGAGAGACACTTTGTGTGATACCAATTTGTTTTGTGTTTCTATGGTATAAGATGCGGAACTCGTATGGCATCTAGAGTGCAGACTAATGTGTTACTGACAGCAATAAAAGTGTATCAGACTATCTATTATAGAGAGGGTAATGAGAGATGGTTCTAAGCTGTTTCTGTACTCTGATGTGCATTAGCCCTTAAACTAAATGAGAAATACTATATGCGATATCCTATAAGGGATTGGCCTCAGATATTTTGGGCTTATAGATGCACTAATCTAACGCAATTGAGAGACACTATATGTGATACCAATTTGTGTTGTGTTTCTTTCTTTCTTTTGATTTTGTTTAATGTTTTGCTGATTTTTTCTATGTTATAAGATGCGGAACTCGTATGGCATCTAGAGTGCAGACAAATATGCTACTTATAGCAATATGAGCTTATCAGATCATCTAATATAGAGCGAGTAATGAGGGATGGTTCTCAGTCATCTCTGTATTCTGGTGTGCATTAGCCCTTAAACTAAATGAGAAATACTATATGTGATACCCTATAAGGCAGATAATTTTTTTCATTTGGGTCTATTTTTTTTTTTTTTTTTTTTTTTTTTTGTTGAATATTTTGTTTTATTTTTTGGACAATTTAGGGTGTAATATCTATATCACCCAACAAAATACTTACATCCATTGAGTGTACTCATATATCTGCTAACCTTTTCGGAGGGGTGCTATCTTGCCTAGGGATCCACTCTGTACATTAGTCTTATTGGTCTGTCTATGATTTTCAGGTCATCAACCACTAACTAAGACAGTGACCTACTGTTACATCTATTAGAGGCTTCACTACTCATGACCTCTGAATATTTAACTAAGCACACTCCAACTGTGCCCCGCTGTACCCCATAACTCTGCACTATCCAAAAAAATTTTTTTCTTTTTTTCTCAAAAAACTTTTTTGAGGTAACTGTGGGGTACATGCTATTTAGTGTAATTATGCAGCAATGTCTGCAGTGTTTTTAGAATTTTTCGTTCACTTTTTTCTTTTTTCACTTTTTCACGTTTTTTGGTTAGTGTGACCTATTGGTCAATTTGTGTGTGTATGTCTGTGGGTACCTGGGTGTGGGTAGCAAGTAGGACCCTACTAGGGTGAGAAGGGACAGTCGACGGTGAGCGGGGGCGCCATATCGAATTCTAGGGTGCCAACCTCCGCTGGTAGGTAGGTTTAAGACACTTTAGGGCCACCTACAGGGACTGTGTCAGGCATATTTGCTAATTTCTCCCTATTTTTCTAGCTTACCCAACCCAGTTGGCTGATGTTGATTGCATACAATTGAGTTTTATTTATTGGAATTTTAGATAAGTTAATAGTAATAAAATATCGTTTTAAAGGATAGTACTTTTTTTCTGGTTATTCAATTTAATATATCCTTTCAATATTCTAGCTGGTTTTCTATATGAGAGTCTTCATCTACAAAGGAAGTGGGAGCGGGTCTTTATCTACACAGGAAGTGGGGGTGGGTCTTTATCTACACAGGAAGTGGGGGTGGGTCTTTATCTACACAGGAAGTGGGGCAGGTCTTTATCTACACAGGAAGTGGGGTGGGTCTTTATCTACACAGGAAGTGGGGGTGGGTCTTTATCTACACAGGAAGTGGGGGCGGTTCTTTATCTACACAGGAAGTGGGGGGGCGGGTCTTTTTCTACACAGGAAGTGGGGTGGGTCTTTATCTACACAAGAAGTGGGGGCGAGTCTTTATCTACCCAGTTAGTGGGTAGGATCTTTATCTATACAGGAAGTGGGGGAGAGTCTTTATCTACAAAGGAAGTGGGAGCGGGTCTTTATCTACACAGGAAGTGGGGGTGGGTCTTTATCTACACAGGAAGTGGGGGCGGGTCTTTATCTACACAGGAAGTGGGGGAGGGTCTTTATCTACACAAGAAGTGGGGGCAGGTCTTTATCTACACAGGAAGTGGGCAGGATCTTTATCTACACAGGAAGTGGGTAGGATCTTTATCTATACAGGAAGAGGGGGAGGGTCTTTACCTATACAGGAAGTGGGGGAGGGTCTTTACCTATACAAGTAGTGGGGGTATTTTTTTCTCAACATGAAATGTGGGTGTTTTTTTTTCCCTACAGAAAGTGGGCACTGGTCTTTGTCTTCCTACAGAAAGTGGGGGCAGTGTTGTGAATTTGCTTTTTGCTCCCTCTAGTGGTTACTAGTTTTTTGACTCTGGTTTTTCTGTCATTCCTTTTATCCGCACCTGGGTCGTTAGTTAGGGGTGTTGCTATATAAGCTCCCTGGACCTTCAGTTCAATGCCTGGCAACGTAGTTATCAGAGCTAGTCTGCTGTGCTCTTGTCTACTGATCCTGGTTCCAGTTATATCAGCTAAGTCTGCCTTTTGCTTTTTGCTATTTGTTTTGGTTTTGTATTTTTTTGTCCAGCTTGTTCCTAATCTATATCCTGACCTTTGCTGGAAGCTCAAGGGGGCTGGTGTTCTCCCCCCGGACCGTTAGACGGTTCGGGGGTTCTTGAATTTCCAGTGTGGATTTTGATAGGGTTTTTGTTGACCATATAAGTTACCTTTCTTTATTCTGCTATCAGTAAGCGGGCCTCTCTGTGCTAAACCTGGTTCATTTCTGTGTTTGTCATTTCCTCTTACCTCACCGTCATTATTTGTGGGGGGCTTCTATCCAGCTTTGGGGTCCCCTTCTCTGGAGGCAAGAAAGGTCTTTGTTTTCCTCTACTAGGGGTAGCTAGATTCTCCGGCTGGCGCGTGTCATCTAGAATCAACGTAGGAATGATCCCCGGCTACTTCTAGTGTTGGCGTTAAGAGTAGATATATGGTCAACCCAGTTACCACTGCCCTATGAGCTGGATTTTTGTATTCTGCAGACTTCCACGTTCCTCTGAGACCCTCGCCATTGGGGTCATAACAGTTTGCCAGGCCCGTATTAAATGTTTAATGCATTGCAGAAGAGGGATTATAAGAAAGAAGATTCTGAGTTTTTTTTTTTTTTTCTTCTTCCCCTTTACCTCAGAGTGGCTATGCTTGCTGCAGACATGAATGTCCAGACCTTGATTACAAGTGTGGATCAGCTGGCTACTCGTGTGCAGGGCATACAAGACTATGTTATCAGAAATCCTAGGTCAGAACCTAAAATACCGATTCCTGAACTGTTTTCCGGAGACAGGTTTAAGTTTAGGAATTTCGTGAATAATTGTAAATTGTTTTTGTCCCTGAGACCCTGTTCATCTGGAGATTCTGCTCAGCAAGTAAAAATTGTTATTTCGTTCTTACGGGGCGACCCTCAGGATTGGGCTTTTTCGCTGGCGCCAGGAGATCCGGCATTGGCTGATCTTGATGCGTTTTTTCTGGCGCTCGGTTTACTTTATGAGGAACCCAATCTTGAGATTCAGGCAGAAAAGGCCTTGCTGGCTATGTCTCAGGGGCAGGACGAGGCTGAAGTGTATTGCCAAAAATTTCGGAAATGGTCCGTGCTGACACATTGGAACGAGTGTGCACTGGCCGCTAATTTTAGAAATGGCCTTTCTGAAGCCATTAAGAATGTTATGGTGGGTTTTCCCATTCCCACAGGTCTGAATGATACTATGGCACTGGCTATTCAAATTGACCGGCGGTTGCGGGAGCGCAAAACCGCAAATCCCCTCATGGTGTTGTCTGAACAGACACCTAATTCGGTGCAATGTGATAGAAAAACCGCAAATTCCCTCATGGTGTTGTCTGAACAGACACCTGATTTAATGCAATGTGATAGAATCCTGACTAGAAATGAGCGGAAAATTCATAGACGCCGGAATGGCTTGTGCTACTACTGTGGTGATTCTACACATGTTATCTCAGCATGCTCTAAACGTATAGCTAAGGTTGTTAGTCCTGTCACCGTTGGTAATTTGCAACCTAAATTTATTCTGTCTGTAACTTTGATTTGCTCACTGTCATCTTATCCTGTCATGGCGTTTGTAGATTCAGGTGCTGCCCTGAGTCTCATGGATCTCTCATTTGCTAAGCGCTGTGGTTTTACTCTTGAACCATTAGAAAATCCTATTCCTCTTAGGGGTATTGATGCTACACCATTGGCAGCAAATAAACCGCAGTATTGGACACAGGTTACCATGTGCATGACTCCTGAACACCGCGAGGTGATACGTTTCCTGGTTTTACATAAAATGCATGATTTGGTTGTTTTAGGGCTGCCATGGTTACAGACCCATAATCCAGTCCTGGACTGGAAGGCTATGTCAGTCTCAAGTTGGGGCTGTCGTGGTATTCATGGGGATTCCCTGCCTGTGTCTATTGCTTCTTCTACGCCTTCGGAAGTTCCGGAGTATTTGTCTGATTATCAGGATGTCTTCAGTGAGTCTGAGTCCAGTGCACTGCCTCCTCATAGGGACTGTGACTGTGCTATAGATTTGATCCCAGGCAGTAAATTTCCTAAGGGAAGACTGTTTAATCTGTCGGTACCTGAACATACCGCTATGCGTTCATATATCAAGGAGTCTCTGGAGAAAGGACATATTCGTCCGTCTTCTTCCCCTCTTGGTGCGGGATTCTTTTTTGTGGCAAAAAAGGACGGATCTTTGAGACCTTGTATTGATTATCGGCTTTTAAATAAGATCACTGTCAAATTTCAGTATCCTTTACCGCTGTTGTCTGACTTGTTTGCCCGGATTAAGGGTGCCAAGTGGTTCACCAAGATAGACCTTCGTGGTGCGTACAACCTTGTGCGCATTAAGCAAGGTGATGAATGGAAAACCGCATTCAATACGCCCGAAGGTCATTTTGAGTACTTGGTGATGCCTTTTGGGCTCTCCAATGCGCCTTCAGTTTTTCAGTCCTTTATGCATGACATTTTCCGGAAGTATCTGGATAAATTTTTGATTGTTTATCTGGATGATATTTTGGTTTTTTCTGATGATTGGGATTCGCATGTGGAGCAGGTCAGGTTGGTCTTTAAAATTTTGCGTGAAAATTCTTTGTTTGTCAAGGGCTCAAAGTGTCTCTTTGGTGTACAGAAGGTTCCCTTTTTGGGGTTCATTTTTTCCCCTTCTGCTGTGGAGATGGACCCAGTCAAGGTCCGAGCTATTCTTGATTGGACTCAGCCCTCGTCAGTTAAGAGTCTTCAGAAGTTCTTGGGCTTCGCTAACTTCTACCGTCGTTTTATCGCTAATTTTTCTAGCATTGTGAAACCTTTGACGGATATGACCAAGAAGGGCTCCGATGTAGCTAACTGGGCTCCTGCTGCCGTGGAGGCTTTCCAGGAGTTGAAACGCCGGTTTACTTCGGCGCCTGTTTTGTGCCAGCCTGACGTCTCACTTCCCTTTCAGGTTGAGGTGGATGCTTCGGAGATTGGGGCAGGGGCCGTTTTGTCGCAGAGAGGCCCTGGTTGCTCTGTTATGAAACCTTGTGCCTTTTTCTCTAGGAAGTTTTCGCCTGCCGAGCGAAATTATGATGTGGGCAATCGGGAGTTGTTGGCCATGAAATGGGCATTTGAGGAGTGGCGTCATTGGCTCGAGGGTGCTAAGCATCGTGTGGTGGTCTTGACTGATCACAAAAATCTGATGTATCTCGAGTCTGCTAAACGCCTTAATCCGAGACAGGCCCGCTGGTCATTGTTTTTCTCCCGCTTTGATTTTGTTGTCTCGTATTTACCAGGTTCAAAGAATGTGAAGGCCGATGCTCTTTCTAGGAGCTTTGTGCCTGATGCTCCTGGAGTCGCTGATCCTGTTGGTATTCTTAAAGATGGAGTTATCTTGTCAGCTATTTCTCCGGATCTGCGACGTGTGTTGCAGAGATTTCAGGCTGATAGGCCTGAGTCTTGTCCACCTGACAGACTGTTTGTCCCGGATAAGTGGACCAGCAGAGTCATTTCCGAGGTTCATTCCTCGGTGTTGGCAGGTCACCCGGGAATTTTTGGCACCAGAGATCTGGTGGCCAGGTCCTTTTGGTGGCCTTCCTTGTCAAGGGATGTGCGGTCATTTGTGCAGTCCTGTGGGACTTGTGCTCGAGCTAAGCCTTGCTGTTCTCGTGCCAGCGGTTTGCTCTTGCCCTTGCCTGTCCCGAAGAGACCTTGGACACATATCTCCATGGATTTCATTTCTGATCTTCCGCTATCTCAGGGCATGTCCGTTATCTGGGTGATATGTGATCGCTTCTCCAAGATGGTCCATTTGGTTCCTTTGCCTAAGCTGCCTTCCTCTTCCGATCTGGTTCCTGTGTTTTTCCAGAACGTGGTTCGTTTGCACGGCATCCCTGAGAATATTGTGTCAGACAGAGGATCCCAGTTCGTTTCCAGGTTCTGGCGATCCTTTTGTAGTAGGATGGGCATTGATTTGTCGTTTTCGTCTGCTTTCCATCCTCAGACTAATGGACAGACGGAGCGAACCAATCAGACTTTGGAGGCTTATTTGAGGTGTTTTGTCTCTGCTGATCAGGACGATTGGGTGACATTCTTGCCGTTGGCTGAGTTTGCCCTTAATAATCGGGCTAGTTCCGCCACCTTGGTTTCGCCTTTTTTCTGCAACTCTGGTTTCCATCCTCGCTTTTCTTCGGGTCATGTGGAGCCTTCTGACTGTCCTGGGGTAGATTCCGTGGTGGATAGGTTGCAGCAGATCTGGAATCATGTGGTGGACAACTTGAAGTTGTCACAGGAGAAGGCTCAGCGCTTTGCCAACCGCCGCCGCGGTGTGGGTCCCCGACTACGCGTTGGGGATTTGGTATGGCTTTCTTCCCGCTTTGTTCCTATGAAGGTCTCCTCTCCCAAATTTAAACCTCGTTTTATTGGGCCTTACAAGATATTGGAAATCCTTAATCCTGTATCTTTTCGTCTGGATCTTCCTGTGTCGTTTGCTATTCACAATGTATTTCATAGGTCCTTGTTGCGGCGGTACATTGTGCCTGTAGTTCCTTCTGCTGAGCCTCCTGCTCCGGTGTTGGTTGAGGGCGAGTTGGAGTACGTGGTGGAGAAGATCTTGGATTCTCGCCTCTCCAGGCGGAGGCTTCAGTACCTGGTCAAGTGGAAGGGCTATGGTCAGGAGGATAATTCCTGGGTGGTCGCCTCTGATGTTCATGCGGCCGATTTAGTCCGTGCCTTTCATGCCGCTCATCCTGATCGCCCTGGTGGTCGTGGTGAGGGTTCGGTGACCCCTCACTAAGGGGGGGGTACTGTTGTGAATTTGCTTTTTGCTCCCTCTAGTGGTTACTAGTTTTTGGACTCTGGTTTTTCTGTCATTCCTTTTATCCGCACCTGGGTCGTTAGTTAGGGGTGTTGCTATATAAGCTCCCTGGACCTTCAGTTCAATGCCTGGCAACGTAGTTATCAGAGCTAGTCTGCTGTGCTCTTGTCTACTGATCCTGGTTCCAGTTATATCAGCTAAGTCTGCCTTTTGCTTTTTGCTATTTGTTTTGGTTTTGTATTTTTTTGTCCAGCTTGTTCCTAATCTATATCCTGACCTTTGCTGGAAGCTCAAGGGGGCTGGTGTTCTCCCCCCGGACCGTTAGACGGTTCGGGGGTTCTTGAATTTCCAGTGTGGATTTTGATAGGGTTTTTGTTGACCATATAAGTTACCTTTCTTTATTCTGCTATCAGTAAGCGGGCCTCTCTGTGCTAAACCTGGTTCATTTCTGTGTTTGTCATTTCCTCTTACCTCACCGTCATTATTTGTGGGGGGCTTCTATCCAGCTTTGGGGTCCCCTTCTCTGGAGGCAAGAAAGGTCTTTGTTTTCCTCTACTAGGGGTAGCTAGATTCTCCGGCTGGCGCGTGTCATCTAGAATCAACGTAGGAATGATCCCCGGCTACTTCTAGTGTTGGCGTTAGGAGTAGATATATGGTCAACCCAGTTACCACTGCCCTATGAGCTGGATTTTTGTATTCTGCAGACTTCCACGTTCCTCTGAGACCCTCGCCATTGGGGTCATAACAGGGCAGTTCTTTGTCTTTCTAAAGGAAATTAGGGTGGATCATTATCTCTACAGGAAGTGGAGGTGGGTCTTTGTTTCTCTACAGGAAATGAGGGCGGGTCTTTGTTTCTCTACAGGAAGTGGGGGAGGGGCTTTGATCCTCCACAGGAAATGGCTGTTTGATTCACTGCAGCTTCTATTTGACAATGCGTATACAGGTACAACATTGAGGAGGGCTGCCAGTTCATAACCAATGGAAAGCACTGTGCATTCTGGGAAGTAAAGGAAATTCTAACACCTATAGTACTGGCAGAATGCTAATGAAGAGAAACCACTAATTAAAAAGGAGGGACATAGACTAATATGTACAGTTCACCAAAATCAGTTTTTATGGCACGTAATGACAACGAGGTCATGCTTTTCTATTAGTTTTGCATGAAAGCTCAGCTACACTTTAACTCATGGGTTAGTTAATAACCCTTCAAGTTTTATAACATGAAACCTGGTTGTCTGGTAAAGAATACTTTTTTTCAAAATTGTGTTAGCACATTCTAGATTAGTGGAAAATGGTAGATCTTGTGGACTCCTTGAAGAGTAGGCAAATCTCCTCTGTTCCGCTAAAACTGGAAGGTTTAAAAAGGTATTTGGGGTCCGTGGTTAGATGCAATGTTGGAATGGGTTGGCAAAGGCCCACCAGTAACCAGTAAAGGCCCCTACTTGGGGCCCACTGTTCAGCTACATGCAAAAATAACCTGACCTTAGTGCACAAATGTATTTTTGCTTCTATAGAATATTAATTTGCCTAGCTTGTTTAATGCATGATTAGATGATACCTTTTCCTGCAATTTGTGAATCTAGTGTAATAACACTACTCATTATCAGTCATTCACCAGCGCCTACTGGAGGATTCTCCTGTTCTCCTGTGGGCCTGTCCGAGCAGTGGCATATCCAGGGGGGGTCAGGCGGGGCATGTGCCCCGGGCGCAGCCGACAGGGGGGCGCCAGCGAGCTGCCTGATGATGCGGCGGTCCAAGGAGGCTCCTCGTCGGCGGCATTCTGCCACCCCCACACTGAGATACTCACCTACTCCTGGCGGCGTGGTCCCTGCAGGTCTCCGCTTCCCCGGCGCCCCAGCTTCTTCCTGTACTGAGCGGTCACATAGTACCGCTCATTACAGTAATGAATATACGTCTCCACCTCCCATAGGGGTGGAGCCACATATTCATTACTGTAATGAGCGGTAACGGTGAGCGCTTAGTACAGGGAGAAGCTGCAGTGCCGCCCCAGGGAAGCAGGGACCGCGCCAGGAGCAGGTGAGTATAACGGGGAGGGGAGCGCTGCGCGATATTCACCTGCTCCTCATTCCGGCGCCGCTCCGTCTTCAACAGTGACGCTGAGGTCAGAGGGCGCGGTGACGTGGTTAGTGTGCGCCCTCTGCCTGAGCGTCAGTGCTGATGCTGAAGATGGAGTGGCGCCGGAACGAGGAGCAGGTGACTATTGAAAGTGCCGGGGGCCTGAGCGCCGGAGAGGTGAGTATGTGATTTTTTTTTTTTTATTGCAGCAACAGCAAATGGGTCAAGTGTCTGTATGGAGCATCTTATGGGGCATAATCAACGTTTCTGCAGCACTATATGGGGCAAATATATTTATGGAGCATCTAATGGGGCCATAATCAACGTTTCTGCAGCACTATATGGGGTAAACATATTTATGGAGCATCTATGGGGCCATAATTAACGTTTGTGCAGCATTATATGGCGCAAATATCTTTATGGAGCATCTTATGGGGCCATAATCAACGTTTGTGGAGCACTATATTGGGCAAATGTGTCTATGGAGCATCTTATGGGGCCATAATGAACTGTATGGAGCATTATATGGGGCTCCTGATTCAATACGGATATTCAAAAACACTTAACCTACCGTTGTCTCAATTAATTTTACTTTTATTGGAATCTATTTTAACATAATGGGGATTCAGGAATGTACCTTGGCTTGGTCATACAGTTTCAATAGGGTTAAGATTCAAATGGTGGAGGTTGGGGGGGGGGGCGCCAAACTGATCCTTTGCCCCGGGTTAAGGAAAGGCTAGATACACCTCTGAGTCCGAGCCTGGTTAGATGTGTGATGGGTGGGCATCAGGCACAGATGGGGCATGGCAGGTAAAAAGGGAGCAGAAAACCACAGCATGTCTTTGGGCATACATCTACAAGTGATTATATCTCTGAAAAACTAAATTCCAGCACTTATAGTGCTGGCAGAATGCTGATAAAGAGGAAATACTCATTTATAAGAGTGGATGACAAGTTACAAAGCATGTGAATCAGGACAGTTCCAGGACAAAAGTAGTTTTCAGTATTTGTGGGGGATTAAAGCTGTGCCACCCTGGAAAGAAGGCTCTGCTATTTGTGTTCCCCCTATACCCTCCCAAGTTCTCAGCACCCATTAGTAAAGTGTGTGAAACCAACCAGGGCTGAAGCCCACAGCAGCCGCTTGGTGAAGCAGCAGGCCTGTATGAGACAGATACATTTTACGTAGCTGGTGAGGTTAGCCAGTCGTGTCATGGTGCATTCACAGCAGCACAGAGGACATTTGTGTATTGTGATCTTGTGAGAGGCTGCTGCAGGGGTGGAGGAAAGGAAACATGATGCAAGAAATTACTGACTAATAATAATATCATTCTGAACAAATCCTGCTCTTTTAGGTTTTATAGTCCGAATCACAAGATTCCGGAATTCAGAGACGCGTGTCTTACACAAGTTCAAAGGATCAGACATGAAATCGTAAGAGCATTTACTTATGGAAATGTACTTGGTCACGCAGCCTTCCTACAGCTCCCGGCAGCCAATATGCGATGTAAGGAATGTATTAGTAAGCAGCGGCCATACTGGTTGTCGTCACCACAGGAACAGAAAAAAAATATAGTAAAATGGCTGAAAATATTTTACTAATTTAGGAGAGAGAATAAAAGACCAACTAAAAAAAAGGAAAAATAAAGAAAAAATTATTTTGAAAATCCTCTAAAAAATATTCATTTTCATATAATTATGACCATAAAAATCTATGAAAATATTAAATTACTCGTATAATAAACAGTATAAAGAAAATAAAATTGAAACCCCAGAATTGCTGTTTTTTAGTGGCCATACCTTCCCCATAATATGCGTATATTTACGTCATATGTTGTGTCCCTGACTTTGATGCAGGCTTGGGCGCCGATTTAATCAGCTGTCATGCACCTTTAACAGCCATGAGTGGATTGGAGCTCCACCTGCAGCTGTTAACCAGTTAAATCCCACTGTCAATCTCTGACAAATCCCACCCATCGGCGACCTTGTCCCTATGGGTGGTCGTGACAGCTGGTCAGAGGTGTATCTAGCCTTTCCTGCACCCGGGGCAAAGGATCAGTTTGGCGCCCCCTCCCCCCAACCTCCCCCATTTGAACCTTAACTCTATTGAAACTGTATGACCAAGCCAAGGCACATTCCTGAAGCCCCATAATGTTAAAATATACCAATAAAAGTAAAATTAATTGAGACATCAGTAGGTTAAGTGTTTTTGAATATCCATATTGAATCAGGAGCCCCATATAATCCTGCTTAAAGGTTAATAATGGCCCCATAAGATGCTCCTTAGACACATTTGCCCCATATAGTGCTGCAGAAACGTTGATTATGGCCCCATAAGATGCTCCATAAAGATATTTGCGCCATATAGTGCTGCACAAACGTTGATTATGGCCCCATACAGACACTAGCCCCATATAGTGCTGCACAAACGTTATGGCCCCATAAGATGCTCCATATAGACACTTGCCCCATATAATGCTGCACAAACGTTATGGCCCCATAAGATGCCCCATACAGACACTTGCCCCATTTGCTGTTGCTGCGATAAAAAAAAAAATCACATACTCACCTCTCCATCGCTCAGGCCCCCGGTACTTTCAATATTCACCTGCTCCTCGTTCCAGCCGCCGCTCCATCTTCAGCGTCTTCTGCACTGACTTTCAGGCAGAGGGCGTGCACTAACTACGTCACCGCGTCCTCTGACCTCAGCGTCACTGCAGAAGATGCTGAAGACGGAGTGGCGGCTGGAACGGGGAGCAGGAGAATATCGCGCAGCGCTGCGCTCCCCATTATACTCAGCTGCTCCTGGCACTGTGCAGTCCCTGCTTCCCCGGCACCGCAGCTTCTTCCTATACTGAGCGCTCACCGTTACCGCTCATTACAGTAATGAATATGCGGCTCCACCCCTATGGGAGGTGGAGCTGCATATTCATTACTGTAATGAGCGGTACCATGTGACCGCTCAGTACAGGAAGCAGCAGCGCCAGGGAAGCAGGGACCTGCAGGGACCACGCCAGGAGCAGGTGAGTATAATTAGACAGCCCCCACTCCCCCTCCCCTGCCGACCCCTGGGTATGACTCGACAAGGAGCCTCCTTGGTCCGCCGCATCATCAGGCGGCCCGCTGGCGCCCCTCTGTCGGCTGCTCCCAGGGCACATGCCCCAACTGCCCTCCCCTGGATACGCCACTGCAGCTGGTGGTCGGCAGAAGACCCCCATGCTTGTCATTTTGGATCTCCAGTCCTGTGAACTCCAGCTCGTGATTTTTGCTATACATAGCAGTGCTGAAGTGATTAGACGATCGCTGCCTCAAGTCACCTAAGGGGACTATTTAATAAAGTACAAAATGAAAACAAAAAAGTTTATGAAAGTTATGAAAACCCCCCAATTAAAACACACAAGTTCAAATCACCCTCCCTTTTGTCACATTGTAAATAAATAAATTACAAAAACACACATATTTGGTATAGCTGCCTTCAGAAATGTCCACTCTATCAAAATATAAACTAAAATAATCATGTCAGTAAGCAACATAATGAGAAAAAAAATCTAAATCCGTTTTTTTTTTTTTTGCAGCCACAACATTGCAACAAAATGCAGTAAGAGGCGATCAAAACATTGTATCTACCCCCCAAATTTTATCAATAAAAATGTCAGCTCATGGCTTAAAAAGTAACCCCAGATCTCGAAAAATTAAAAAGCTATGGGTCTCAGAAAATGGGAACAAAAACAAAAAAACTTTTTTTCATACAAATTTCAGAATTTTTTTCCTCCACTTAAATAAAAAATAAATGATACTGTACATGTTTAGTATCTGCGTACTTGTACTGACCTGGGAATCATATTGCCTGGTCAGTTTTACCATATTGTGAACATGGTAAATAAAAACACTAACAAAAAAACAATTATCGAATTGCACTTTTTTTTTGCAATTTCACCGCACTTGAAATTTCGGTAAAATATGGTCAAATAAATGGTGTCATTCAAAAGTACAACTCGGTCCACAAAAACACAAACCCTTATACAGTTATATTGACGGAAAAATAAAAAAAGTTAAAACTCTTAGAAGAAGGGGAGGAAAAAAGAAAAAAAAAAAAAAGGAAAACGGCCATGACGTAAAGGGGTTAAAAACCAAACTCGCCGTGCTAAAGCCTTCACACAGAGCCATGGAAAGAAAGGTAAAAATGCTATGGAGCTTAGAAAACAGAGGCATGAACCAGAAGTTCTGAAACTTTTTTAACCAGTAAAGAATAGATTAGAATAGAATAGAATAGAAAAAAAACCCCAAAACTATCGAAGTTTGGAGTGCCTGTAACTGCCGTGCCCGTGGGAATTATATTACCAGGTCATTTTTACTGCACAAAGAACGTCTTAAAAATGAACCCCCCCCCCAAAAAAAAAAACAAATTACAGAATTGATTTATTTTTCATTATTTCACTCGTTAAAGGGTTGATTGTGACTTGTAGGATCGCTACTTCCAATAGGTGGCGCTGTAGAGTTTAAGTCCTCTTTTTCTCAGAAGAGGCAATTTGCATATTTAAATTCCTAGAGGAGCATTGTACGGCAAATAAGCCTCCTTACCTTGACAAGCCAGAGATGGTATGTCACTCTCCATAAGGAGAAACGATACCCCTTAGACCCCATGTCCAGAGCCTCTCACCTAGCCAAATCAGTTCTCATGCTTCGCACTGACGAGGGCCAACAGCCCGAAACACCGTGTCTGCGAATTGAGATACTGATTTGGCTTTTATCCTAAGTCATATTGCACGACTCGTTAAAGGGTTGATTGTGACTTGTAGGATCGCTACTTCCAATAGGTGGCGCTGTAGAGTTTAAGTCCTCTTTTTCTCAGAAGAGGCAATTTGCATATTTAAATTCCTAGAGGAGCATTGTACGGCAAATAAGCCTCCTTACCTTGACAAGCCAGAGATGGTATGTCACTCTCCATAAGGAGAAACGATACCCCTTAGACCCCATGTCCAGAGCCTCTCACCTAGCCAAATCAGTTCTCATGCTTCGCACTGACGAGGGCCAACAGCCCGAAACACCGTGTCTGCGAATTGAGATACTGATTTGGCTTTTATCCTAAGTCATATTGCACGACTCGTTAAAGGGTTGATTGTGACTTGTAGGATCGCTACTTCCAATAGGTGGCGCTGTAGAGTTTAAGTCCTCTTTTTCTCAGAAGAGGCAATTTGCATATTTAAATTCCTAGAGGAGCATTGTACGGCAAATAAGCCTCCTTACCTTGACAAGCCAGAGATGGTATGTCACTCTCCATAAGGAGAAACGATACCCCTTAGACCCCATGTCCAGAGCCTCTCACCTAGCCAAATCAGTTCTCATGCTTCGCACTGACGAGGGCCAACAGCCCGAAACACCGTGTCTGCGAATTGAGATACTGATTTGGCTTTTATCCTAAGTCATATTGCACGACTCGTTAAAGGGTTGATTGTGACTTGTAGGATCGCTACTTCCAATAGGTGGCGCTGTAGAGTTTAAGTCCTCTTTTTCTCAGAAGAGGCAATTTGCATATTTAAATTCCTAGAGGAGCATTGTACGGCAAATAAGCCTCCTTACCTTGACAAGCCAGAGATGGTATGTCACTCTCCATAAGGAGAAACGATACCCCTTAGACCTCATTATTTCACAGCACTTTAATTTTTTTCTAGTACATTGTATGGTAAAATGAATGGTGTCAAAACTATAACTAGTCCTGCAACAACAAAAAAACAGCCTTATACAGATACGCCAACGGAAGATGAAAAAGGTTACGGTGCATACCAAAAGCGCAAAAAACACAAAATGGATTAAAGGGGTTGTTTAGGATTTGGAAAAGATGACTGCTTCCTTCCAAAAGCAGCGCCTCCCCTGTCTACAGGTAGTGTGTGTAATACCACAAATAACCTTTAGATACCGGTGGCGCCGTTTTTAGAAGAAAGTAGTCTTGTTTTTTTCTAATACTGTAAAAAGGACCCCTTTATGTTCGTTTAAGTTTCGACATCTTCTCAGTCCTCTTTTCATTTCCGTGGCATCCAAACATAAGCCGTTTGGTCCATTTCTTCCCTTCTTCAGCCAGCCTTTAAAAAATAAACAAATACCTGCAAGTTTTAGGAGTGACATTATATGTATGCAGTCTGGAGGGGGGAGAATGTCTGGAAGACATCTTGAAAAGGTAAATAACAATGAGGTCAGTCTGGCCGCCATCCAGCCCTTGTCAAGAATGTCACAACTGTGCAAACGTCGTCCACCCCGAGCTCAGGCTCGCTCATAACTCTGGTTACTCTCTTCACACTATTTGGCTTTGTGTCAGAACAAAATGGTGGTTGCCATGGTAACCAGCTACTACGCCATATTACGGCCTGCTGGAGGATGACATGTGCCCCGACACAGACATTTCACTGTTGGGATGTTTGCTTGTATTATGCTATTTTTCCAGCCCCAGTCACGTCACTAAAAAAAATCCCCAAAATCACAGTTAATGGATTTATCAAAAAGCCCCTTAAAGAGAAAATTGTCATTATTGCCCATAGCAACCAATCACAGCGCAGCTTTCAAGTTACCAGAGCAGTTTACAAAATGAAAGCTGCAACCTGATTGGTTGCTATAGACAACAAAGGTTGTTTTGATAAATGAGGCCTACAAGGTTTATTTAATTAGCGCCAATGGACTTATATATTGGCATTACATACCACTGGGGCTGTAATACCAATACATTGCACTTATATAAGTATATACAGCTCCCCTAAAAAGAAAAAAAACAAAAAACTTTAATCATTTGTCCTGTGCTTCTGGGAAAGCTAGAATGACCAATATGGCCACCATTACAGTTTTTGTGGAAATAGCCCGCTAAGGTTTAAAAAATCCCTTAAAAATTCTGTGGTACGTCTTCCAAAACTACATAGCTGTGAAGATTTGTAATTCAGGAGCCTGGAAGAGCTGAGTTACTGATGTAGGCCACATTCACACGTTCAGTATTTGGTCAGTATTTTACCTCAGTATTTGTAAGCCAAAATCAGGAGTGGAACAATCAGAGGAAAAGTTTAAAAGAAGCTCATGCACCACTGAATTTTTCTCCCTCTCCTGGCTTTGGCTTAGCTGTTCGGTGTTGGTACCCGCCCTCTGTTATATATACTCACCTCTTGTTAGTTTCATACTGCCTGGTTCTGGAGTTGGAGGTGTTGGTTGTTTGAGGAGGCTTTTGGAGTGTTGTTCAGAAGACTGTTGCTTGGTGATTTGTAGGTGTGCATATCCTCATCCTCTCATTTTTTACTTTTTGCTTCCTTTACTTCCCTGGGTTCTACTCTGTTGTTTGTGAGTGCATATTTGTATGATTGGTATTTTCATTTATCCCTGTACATCTTCCCTTGTTAGTCTGGTTTGTGTATTCAAATACACTACAAGTCCCCATTTTCCTGGTTGGGGAGGGGACACATCAGGGCTGATTTAGGAGCTCAGCAAGGCTCATGGCTCTGGCTTCTTCACCATCAGAAGTAATCTGGGGAGCAGGGATAGCTAGGTCGCCCCTTAGCTTCAGGAATAGGGAAGGAGGCCCTAACCCCGGGATATCCTACATCAAATCTGTTCCTCAGCTGCAATTTGTTTTAAAAACTTTAGCTAACTTTCTTTAGTTATATATCTTTACTAACTCTTCCAGCGCCGAGTCTCCCCGCCAGTGTTCCTGATGATGGTTTTATCTGCAGCGCTGACATCACGTTGACAGCACTGCAGCCAACCAGTGAGCTCACCATTAACTCAGACAGAACCGCTGAGCTCAGTGATTGTCTGCAGGCTGCAGCACTATCGACGTGATGTCTGCACTGCAGACAATAACTGATACTGTGAGCAGTGGCAGAAACCCAGCTCTGGACCCGGGAAAGGTGGGTGAAGCCCTGTTTGGTCTTAAAAAGAAAACTGCTCAAGGGAGATGGGTTTTCAAAACTTGGAAAACCCCCTTTAAAGGGCGTAAAGGTCAGTCTCATAGGTGGAGGCCCTGTTACAGATTTTGTAGCCCTAAAGATAGAGATTTATTACATCCATATTGGAGGGCAACTAATGGCCCCTCTGCTGTGTTTGACACTTTTTTGACTACAGAACAAAAGCAAACAAACATCTGGTTCAGTAATACGCACCCTATTATTTCTGTTGTCCTGACAGACTGGAGATGTAAATTAGCGCATTCCCTGATAATAACGAGCCCCCGTGAATAGCGCGCCATCTGCTTATCGTACACGTGATCGTGGTATCGGTGCAGGACAAGTCATCCATTATAATATAACTCATCTAATAATAATAGTATGCCCCAGAGACAGCAGTTGCCACTAAAGTAATTTATTTTGTTTTTAGTTTTCCTAGAAAGCCGTGTATAAAATGTTGCTAGAAGATCCGCTGCAGGCATCATTAGCCTAGAAATGGTTTAATAGGACCTATTTCCTGATTTTAAGGTGAGAGTGGACCCCCTTACCTCTTGGGCCCACACATTGCATCATGATATGTTCAGCCCTGAGTTTCTGATCATTGAGGGTCCAATCTATCACAAGAAAAGAGGTCATGCATGTGCACTGACGCTCCTATTCATAGTCTATGGGATTCAGAGATTGCACCTCCATCAGCCCCATAGAAGTGAATAGAGGACTGGTCACTTGTGCATCAATAGTCCATCCACACTAGGGTCTTTGGGGCACCTGTTCTTAGGATTGGCGGTGCTCTTATTAATAGGAAGACCCTAGAAATGTAACTAGGTTATAAATATACTTAGAAAAAAAATCGTTTTACTATAGAGTAGATCTAATTAACACTTATATTTTGTCAATACCCCAGTGTTTTTAGTTCTTTCCTGACATGATTGCTATAATACAATGCGCTATTGCTCACTTCAATAGCACCAGTGACATCTGGTGGCCTACAGTAAGTACTGTACCCTATATAAAAAATCCTTAGTTTAATATTTTCGTAAAAATATGTCTACTTGATTGCAGAAATTGTATTTAATTTTTAACGGGGTACTACAGTTTTAGAAAAAACTTTTTTTCTCAAAATTATATGTACAGTTTAATAAAACTTTTGTACCAATTACAATTTTCAAAATCTCTGCTTGCTGTCAAATAGAAACCTTCATTATTTGCTGCCAGTGCATGGGTTATTAGCATAAAACTAAGGTGTATTAACATGTTGTATATTTGACAGAGTTTGCATTATACAGTAATATGGCCCTGTTACTGAACATACAATTAACGGGGAGGGGTGTCCTATGTTCAGCATAGTGGCGCTAATGGATATTTTACATTTGCTGCCAGTTTTTCCCAGGGATTACTGCAGATTGCTGGGGTTACAAACATGCACATAAGCAAGGGCATAAGGTTCGCGGTCGCAGAGGGTGCAATCGTGAACGGGTCTGTGCAGGAGGGGTGCCTGCCTACGCCAGCACCTATTTCGGCTGGATGTGAGTCCGAGGACACACATTCAGCTGAAATGTATTGTGGCGCAGAGACCGGCATAGGCCCATGCACCGAAATACATGCCAATGGCCAATCAGAGGCCGGTAACTAATGTTAGAAAAATAAAATGTGCAAGCTGATGGTGTATTTCACTTCTGATAGCACTCACGGCAGAGGTAAAATCCAAAAGGTTTAATGTTACAAGTTTTAAAAATCAACGCGTTTTGAGGTTCCACATGACTTCTTCATCAGGATAAAAACCAAAAACATGGGGTGGGGGACAAATATATCTGGAAGGGGCCCAGGTTGGGGGACATATATGCCTGGAAGGGGCCCAGGATGGGGGACATATACACCTGGAAGGGGCCCAGGATGGGGGACATATACACCTGGAAGGGGCTTAGGATGGGGGACATATACACCTGGAAGGGGCCCAGGATGGGGGACATATATACCTGGAAGGGGCCCAGGATTGGGGACATATATACCTGGAAGGGGCCCAGGATGGGGGACATATACACCTGTAAGGGGCCCAGGATGGGGGACATATACACCTGGAAGGGGCTTAGGATGGGGGACATATACACCTGGAAGGGGCCCAGGATGGGGGACATATATACCTGGAAGGGGCTTAGGATGGGGGACATATACACCTGGAAGGGGCCCAGGATGGGGGACATATATACCTGGAAGGGGCCCAGGATGGGGGACATATACACCTGGAAGGGGCCCAGGATGGGGGACATATACACGTGGAAGGGGCCCAGGATGGGGAACATATACACCTGGAAGGGGCCCAGGATGGGGGACATATACACCTGGAAGAGGCCCAGGATGGGGGACATATATACCTGGAAGGGGCCCAGGATGGGGGACATATATACCTGGAAGGGGCCCAGGATGGGGGACATATATACCTGCAAGGGGCCCAGGATGGGGGACATATATAAATGATCCCACCCCTGTCAGGGACCCACTACCTGAGCGGAGCTGAGATAGCAGCTAACTGGGTGAAGCCCAGCTCGCTTCTGCTTAACTTCCTATCCAGAGCACCAGTTTTACCTAATTGTGAAGAGTGCCTTAATAAATAGGAGCATACCTCCCCCTGGTGGACTGGAGTGTGAAGTGTGTTGTGTGTGATTGTGATACCTGGTAAAGAGATCTCCTTTATTGCCTTCAGACGTAACATCACTCCCCCTGGTGGAAGAATGACATTACTGTAGTGACCAGGACCCTGGGCCGCTGCACAGCCACGAGAAAGTGCTGCAGCTCCTGGACAGAGATACAGAAGGAAAGAACATCGTTCAGTGAGCATGTAGGAGAGCGAAGCACAGGAGAGTGATATCAGGGGAGACAAGCTGTGAACAAGCTGCCTCCCTCTGAAGCGCAGCTAACCGGTAGTCGGGACACCGAGTTTGTAAGGGACTCTATGACTTACAGCAGAGACTGGCAGGACAGCTGAACTGCAAGTTACCTGTCCGCCACACACACCTGAGACACAGTAATATATAGAGCCTGGGGCATGCTAGAGTCCCTGTAAAAAGGCTGGAGTTACCTGTCATGCAGGTATTGTCCTATCCTATATGGGGGACAGAGAAGAACTGTGAGGACCTTATCTGAAGCCATAGGCAGTAAGGGACTGCAAAACCACTACGCTAGAGGAAGGCTTTCATCTCCACTTGGTAAAGGGGAACTCTGGATTCGATTCCAAGCCGGCTGGACCCTGCCTGCCCTGTGATCTGGTGCCCTGGACTGTGGCTGCCTGAAGTCTTCAGTAAACCAGGTAAAGAGACTGCAAACCTGTGTCCTCGTTCTTTACTGCACCATTCACCATCTTCCATCTACACACCGGGAGCCCTGGGGTCACACTTCACCTGTGGGAAGGTATACCATCTAGCTGCCCTAACATCACCCCAGAGGACTCCTTAAAGCCGCGTCGGTCTCCACTGACCGAATACCACAGGTGGCGTCACGAACATAAACTTTATTCAATCTCCCTTTTACATGGGCGCCCAGGGCCACGGACCGGGTCGCCACTGTGACATCCCTCTGTGAAACCCGGACCCGGTATCGGGTACCCCACGGCTCTGGCGGGCGACTCACATACACAGCGGTGCAGTTGCCCATGGTAACCGGTCTCGGAGGTGAACTGTCTTGTGCCAAGCGGCGAACTGGAGGTAGTATGTCCTGGAGGAGGACTAGCGTGTTTAGTGACTGAAAACTGGAGGATATGGTTCCCGGCTGCGATTCAGAGCATATCATGTACTGTGTAATGCTGTGAGTAGAACATTAACATGGTGGTGCAGTCACCCATGGCAACTGGTCTCAAGAGGAGGACTGGCGTTTTTAGTGACTGTAATCCAGAGGATATGTGCCCGGATGCGATCTGGAGGTTATTGTGTGCTGTGTTTATGAGTTGGACATTAATGCTGTGAAGTAAACGCATTAAAGAGACATTTTGTTTTGAACTTTGTTGGGTCGCTGCCACATCACTGCATAAGTGTGCTACTGCTGCATCACAATATATATAAAATGAAAAAAGAGGAATTAGAGCAGCACAAAAAAAAACAAAAGAAGAAGAAAAGAAAAATCGGGAGTAAAACCCCCCAGGCATAGACCAAACCTCAATTACAGGAATCCAAAAAATGGAGGCAGCACACCATTCGTGGTGAAAAAGCAGGAGCTATCCCCAGCTGGGATGGGCTAATAAAAGTAGCTCCTGCTTTTTCACTACGAATGGTGTGTGTGCTGCCTCTATTTTTTGGATTCTTAAAATGAAGGAGATATATAATATATCTAAAAATACATTTTCATATCATACCTTTTTTTGGGACAAAAAGATAACCGAAAAAAAAATACATAAATACAAATGTAAATATTTAATATAGCAAAGTGTGTAAGTGTCGAAAACTAATAAAATATCCCACTATTTATCCCATATCCCATAATATATTTATTTTTTTTTTGGGGGGGGGGGCTGTATTGACTTAGAAGTTCTGTATTTGTTTAGGATTCAGGTTTGGGGCAGTTTTTGTAAAGCGGATCTGGTTTGAGGGTCTATCTTATATTAGGATAGCGGTGCAAAACCTGCAGGGACCGGTCTAGGGTCACTTTTTGTTTAAGGGATGTGGTCCAGGGTCTGTTCTGGAGTCGGTATAGGATTAGGGGGTCTGGTCTGGGTCGCTTTTTAGGGAATCAGTTTGGGGTCATTTTTTGTATAGAGGAGCTGATCTAGTTTAGGGGGACCTGTATTTTGGGGCCTCTGGTCTGGGATCAGTTTTAGATTAGACTATCTTTTCTGGGATTTGCATTGGGTCTGAGTCTTTTCTTAGTGATTTAGTCTGGGGTCCGTATTAGTTTTGGGATCTGTTCTTGGGTCTGTGTGAGTTTAGGGGGTCTGGTCATGGTCTCAGTTTTTGTAAATTTTGCATAAGGGATCTGATCTAGGGTCTGTATTAGTTTAGAGGGTCTGTGTTAGGGGCGTCTGGTTGTGGATTAGTTTTAATCTAGATCATCTAGTCTGGGATCTGAATCAGTTTAGGGGGTCTGGTTCTTTTCTTAATGATCTAATCTGGGGTCTGCATTAGTTTTGGAATCTGGTCTGGGATTAGTTTTAATTTAGAGAATCAGGACCAGGGTTTGTATCAGTTTAGGGTGTCTGTTCTGGGTCTTTTCGTAGAGGTTTAGTCTGGGGTCTTCATTTATTTGGGTAGTCTAGTCCGGGGATGAGTTTTTATTTAGAAGATCTGGTCTGGGGTCTGTATTGGTTTCGGGCTGCTCCACTCCTCTGAAATAATGAGGAGATTATAAAGGTGTTTGGTATTTTCCCCTCTTGACACTAATGAAATAGCATTTCCTAATTTTGGTTGTTTTTTTTAGATGCTAAAGAATGATGCAAATTGATGGTATATATAAAAAAAACCTCTAAAAATACATTTGAGCGTGAAGCTCTGCTTACGTCGGCGCCCCCCTTCCCCTCCTAATAAGACCCCAGAGGACGCCACATCTGCATTGTGCTGCTGGTATTCAATTTGCTTGCATTTCTTCCATGATATTCCTCCCCAAACCCCAGGAATCTGCAGAGGCTGAGCCTGAACATTGTTAGTGGCTGTTAGAGAGGAGAAAAAGAGAGGGACATGTAGAGGAGGGAGGGAAGGACATGGATGGAGGGAGGGAGAGGAAGAGGAGGGGATGAGGCTGCTGCTCTTGCCTTCCACAAACAGAATCAGGGAGAGGGAAGATGCAGCCGCTACTGCTGGGGATGAACCTCATTGCTGTGAGATGTGGCCCCCTCCTGCTGACAGGTACATATGTGTGTGGCCCCGTAGCCCCCTGCCCACAGCCGCCCTGGCACATACAGCCGCCCTGGCACATACAGCACTGGCAGGATGGACACATAGCGGTGTGGTGTGTGGGTGCAGTGTGCCACATCTGCCCAGCTGCTGCCATGTATCCGTTGTGTATCCATCATCCATCACAGCAGAATGAATTTGTCATCTAAGTATCAAAATGACTTTCTGAGAAAGTAACAGATAAATGACAAACTCAGCTCTGCTACATCTGATAAACTCATTTTCTCACCCATCGATACGGTAGCCACATACACCCGTCTCCCCCAAAAAGTGACCAACACCCTCCTCCCCCAATTCTTATATTTTTTCTATACTTGCTGATGCTGTACAATCATAGGGATGACTACAGCCATGTACTGCACCAGTGCACCCTGGGAAATGGCAACATTGCAATGCAAATGCGGCCCTATACTAGAGATGTACTGTAGATATGGCGCCTATAGGATTACATGGGACGACACTGAACATCTGCCTGTGTAACGCTACTCCTAAGGACAAATATGGCAGCACAAAGATTAAAGAAAATGTGTCATCAGAAAATTGACCTATTGTTTAAATCTGTGGGGTTTTTTGTTACATTTATTTTTTATTTGCAATGTTTCTTTTTCATATTACAATCGTTATTAAAAAAATTATCTTGTAATTTTCACAATTTCTACCAGGGCTATTTTACACTCATCCTTCCTGTCCTTCACAATGACAGGTAATAAATACCTCTATACACAGCTGATAACACAGGATCCACCATTCACAATAGGTGATATCACAGCTCACCTCCTCCTCCTGTACAATGACTGATAACACCTCTATATACAGTAGATAACACAGGATCCACCATTCACAATAGATGATGTTACAGCTCACCTCCTCCTCCTGTACAATGACTGAAAACACCTCTATATACAGTAGATAACACAGGATCCACCATTCACAATAGGTGATGTCACAGCTCACCTCCTGTACAATGACTGATAACACCTCTATATACAGTAGATAACACAGGATCCATCATTCACAATAGGTGATGTCACAGCTCACCTCCTCCCCCTGTACAATGACTGATAACACCTCTATATACAGTAGATAACACATGATCCACCATTCACAATAGGTGATGTCACAGCTCACCTCCCCCTCCTGTACAATGACTGATAACACCTCTATATACAGGAGATAACACAGGATCCACCATTCACAATAGGTGATGTCACAGCTCACCTCCCCCTCCTGTACAATGAGTGATAACACCTCTATATACAGTAGATAACACAGGATCCACCATTCACAATATGTGATGTCACAGCTCTCTTCCTCTTCCTGTATAATGACTGATAACACCTCTATATACAGTATATAACACAGGATCCACCATTCACAATAGGTGATGTCACAGCTCACCTCCTCCTCCTGTACAATAAGTGATAACACCTCTATATACAGTAGATAACACAGGATCCACCATTCACAATAGGTGATGTCACAGCTCACCTCCTCCTCCTGTACAATGACTGATAACACCTCTATATACAGTGGATAACACAGGCAATAGGCAATGTCACAACTCCCTCTTCATTCACAAAGACCTTTGCACACGCTTATTACATGCTTCAAAAGTATAGCGTCAGAGTCTGTTCATTGTTGCTAATGTGCATGTGCAATGGCTGATGTGAAAGCTGGAAGATTTTTTTTCAACTGCAGACTGTAATATGAAAAAAAAAAAAAGTAAAATAAAAAGTGATTTAAATAATAGGTCATTTTATGATGTTATCTTCTCCTTAACTTTTGGTCTGTAGTATCTAATAATTGGTTATCAATGCAAAAAAAGTGTAGTGAGCACAATCTGAAAAAAAAAAAAAGATTCCTGCACATGGACATGTATCCCACATAACTGTGCTCAGGGGGTCATTTGACTCCTAAGTATGGAGCATTACAATATCTATAATGGCTCTGCTTAGGAAGATATTACAGTCATATGAAAAAGTTTGGGCACCCCTATTAATCTTAAGCTTAATGTTTTATAAAAATTGTTTTTTTTGCAACAGCTATTTCAGTTTCATATATCTAATAACTGTTGGACACAGTAATGTTTCTGCCTTGAAATGAGGTTTATTGTACTAACAGAAAATGTGCAATCTGCATTCAAACAAAATTTGACAGGTGCATAAGTATGGGCACCCTTATCATTTTCTTGTTTTAAATACTCCTACCTACTTTTTACTGACTTACTAAAGCACTTTTTTTGGTTTTGTAACCTCATTGAGCCTTGAACTTCATAGCCAGGTGTATGCAATCATGAGAAAAGCTACTTAAAGTGGCCACTTGCAAGTTGTTCTCCTGTTTGAATCTCCTCCGAAGAGTGGCATCATGGGCTCCTCAAAACAACTGTCAAATGATCTGAAAACAAAGATTATTCAACATAGTTGTTCAGGGGAAGGATACAAAAAGCTGTCTCAGAGGTTTAACCTGTCAATTTCCACTGTGAGGAACATAGTAAGGAAATGGAAGAACACAGGTACAGTTCTTGTTAAGGCCAGAAGTGGCAGGCCAAGAAAAACATCAGAAAGGCAGAGAAGAAGAATGGTGAGATCAGTCAAGGACAATCCTCAGACCACCTCCAGAGAGCTGCAGCATCAACTTGCTGCAGATGGTGTCACTGTGCATCGGTCAACTATACAACGCACTTTGCACAAGGAGAAGCTGTATGGGAGAGTGCAAGCACGCCACAAACAGAGTCGGCTGAGGTATGCAAAAGCACATTTGGAGAAGCCAATTTCTTTTTGGAAGAAGGTCCTGTGGACTGATGAAACCAAGATTGAGTTGTTTGGTAATACAAAAAGGCGTTAAGCATGGCGGCAAAAAAAACACAGTGCGTTGTATAGTTGACCCATGCACAGTGACACCATCTGCAGCAAGTTGATGCTGCAGCTCTCTGGAGGTGGTCTGAGGATTGTCCTTGACTGATCTCACCATTCTTCTTCTCTGCCTTTCTGATGTTTTTCTTGGCCTGCCACTTCTGGCCTTAACAAGAACTGTACCTGTGTTCTTCCATTTCCTTACTATGTTCCTCACAGTGGAAATTGACAGGTTAAATCTCTGAGACAGCTTTTTGTATCCTTCCCCTGAACAACTATGTTGAATAATCTTTGTTTTCAGATCATTTGATAGTTGTTTTGAGGAGCCCATGATGCCACTCTTCAGAGGAGATTCAAACAGGAGAACAACTTGCAAGTGGCCACTTTAAGTAGCTTTTCTCATGATTGCATACACCTGGCTGTGAAGTTCAAAGCTCAATGAGGTTACAAAACCAAAAAAGTGCTTTAGTAAGTCAGTAAAAAGTAGGTAGGAGTATTTAAAACAAGAAAATGATAAGGGTGCCCATACTTATGCACCTGTCAAATTTTGTTTGAATGCAGATTGCACATTTTCTGTTAGTACAATAAACCTCATTTCAAGGCAGAAACATTACCGTGTCCAACAGTTATTAGATATATGAAACTGAAATAGCTGTTGCAAAAAAAACAATTTTTATAAAACATTAAGCTTAAGATTAATAGGGGTGCCCAAACTTTTTCATATGACTGTATATAACAAGAGGCCAAAAGGCAGATAGACAAATTGTGCAATGTTTCTTAAAGCCAAAAACTACCGAGTAAAATGACATCAGCAAACAGGGGCATAACGACCGCAGTCAGGGAGGCAGTGACTAGGTCTGTATGGGTGAGGGGCACGCCGACGACAGCAGAAATTTCAACTGGATGTGCGCCCTCAGAAGCACATCCAGTTGAAGTGTATTGACGTCAGCTGCTGACTCTGCCAGCCAGTAAGAGGTCAGCAGCAGACATCAGCGTGAATGTAACCGGGGGTGCATGGCAGTGACGTCATGTGGACCTGACACTTGCACGCTGAAGTAAGCTGCCAGCTTCAGAAGGGACACCGTGCATTGGGGAGTGGGGGAGGTGTTTATTATTATTTCTTTTAATCAGTGAATATACGGTGGCCATACTACTTCATAGATGACTATGGGATGTGCATTATATTTTATTGAGGACTATGGGCTGTGCATTATACTATATGGATTACTATGGGCTGTGCATTATACAACATGGATTACTATGGGCTGTGCATTTTACAACATGGATTACTATGGGCTGTACATTATACTTTACGGAGGACTATGCGATGTACATTATTCTTTATGGAGGACTATGGGCTGTACATTATACAACATGGATTACTATGGGCTGTGCATTATACTTTATGGAGGACTATGGGTTGTGCATTATTTTTTATGGAGGACTATGGACTGTGCATTATATTTCATGTACAGTTATAAACTGCATTATATTTTATGGAGGACTATGGGGTGTGCATTATACAACAAGTGACTATGAGTTGCATTATACTTTATGAAGGACTATGGCCTGTGCACTATACTTTATGTGGTCTACGGGTTATTTTTTATGGAGGACTATGGGCTGTGTATTATACTTTATGGATGACTATGGGCTGCGTATTATACTTTATGGAGGATTATGGGCTGTGCATTATACTTTATGGAGATCTATGGGCTGTGCATTATACTTTATGGATGACTATGGGCTGTGCATTATACTTTATGGATGACTATGGGCTGTGCATTATACTTTATGGAGGACTATAGGCTGTGCATTACACTTTATGGATGACTATGGGCTGTGCATTATACTTTATGGATGACTATGGGCTGTGCATTATACTTTATGGAGGACTATAGGCTGTGCATTATACTTTATGGTGGACTATGGGGCTGTGCATTATACTACATGGATGACTGAGGTGCAGTATAATATATGAAGGACTTTGGGATGCATTATACTATATGGAGGACTATGGGCTGTGCACTTTACTTTATGGAGGACTATGAGGTGCATTATATTTTATGGAGGACTATGGGCTGTGCATTTTACTTTATGTGTAGCTATGGGCTGTGCATTGTACTTTATGGTGAGCTGTGGTGTGCATTATACTATATGAATGATTACAGCATGTGCATTTTACTTTATGGGCTGTGAATTATACCATACTTTATGGAGAACTATGGGCTGTGCATTATATTTTATGGAAGACTATGAGCTGTGCATTATACTTTATGGAGGACTATGGGCTGTGCATTATATTTTATGGAAGACTATGGGCTGTGCATTATACATTATGGATAACCGTGGTCTGTGCATTATACTTCATGGTGGACTACGGGGTGCATTAAACTTTATGGAAGACTATGGGCTGTGCATTATACTTTTTGGTGGAATATGGGCTGTGCATTATACTACATGGATGACTATGAGGTTCAGTATATTATATGAAGGGCTTTGTGATCCATTATACTATATGAATGATTACGGGGTGTGCATTTTACTTTATGGAGGCCTACGGGCTGTGCATTATACTTTATGGAGAACTATGGGTTGTGTATTATACATTATGAATAAGTATGGGCTGTGAGTTATACTTTATGGAGGACTATAGGCTATGCAATTTACATTATGGTTAACTATAAGCTGTGCATTATACATTATGGATGACTATGAACTGTGCATTATACATTATAGAAGACTATGGGCTGTGCATTATACTTTATGGAGGACTATGGGCTGTGCATTATACTTTATGGAGAACCATGGGTTTTACATTATGGATGACTATGAGGTGTATTATATTACATGGATTACTATGGGATGTGTATTATACTTTATGGAGGACTATAGGCTATGCAATTTACATTATGGTTAACTATAAGCTGTGCATTATACATTATGGATGACTATGAACTGTGCATTATACATTATAGAAGACTATGGGCTGTGCATTATACTTTATGGAGGACTATGGGCTGTGCATTATACTTTATGGAGAACCATGGGTTTTACATTATGGATGACTATGAGGTGTATTATATTACATGGATTACTATGGGATGTGTATTATACTTTATGGAGGACTATGGGGTACATTATATTATATGACGGACTCTGGGGAGTGCATTATACTATATGGCAGACAATGGGGTGCATTATACAATATGGAGGACTATGGGCTTTGCAGTATGCTATATGAAGCATATCAGCTGTGTATTATATTAATATGGAGGTGCACTATATGAATATGATATGGATGACTTTGGGCTGTGCATTACACTATTTGGAGAACTATGGGCTGTGCAACATATTATATGGAGGGCTGTAGGATGCATTTTACTATATGGATGACTATGGGGAGTGCATTATACTTCCTGCCTGGTGAATTTAATGTTTAACTTTTTTCTATACATTGAAGAACAGTGGCAGAACGGGGGACATATACCAGGATGGGGGATATATATATATATCAGGATTGGGCCAGGAAAAAGGACCTATATACCAGGATGAGGGACACACAGTATATACCGGGATGGAGGGGTTGGCTCCAGTCCACATTTTGCATTGGGGCCCATCAGACTCTAGTAGCGTCACTGTCAGCGACCCCTCCACATTGCTAGCGTACACACAGTAGGCATGCTGCCGCAGTGGTACACGTGTCACTGCTGAGAATCTGAGGTTAGCGGTCATACAGTAACTATAGTAAGGAGTGAAGCTGTGCTGAGGAAGCAGCCATTCCCGGGCCCCGGTCATTGTGGGGCCGCACTGCCACATAGGAATACAGCACATAGGATTATACATGGTGCATGGACAGAGGCCGGCCGTCTCTGATTTCGCATTGATCTATAAGTGAAGCTTGTGCCTGAATTATAAGGACTGTTCTCCAAGAGAACAACACTCGGGAAGTATGTGAGAGGTGCAGCGTGGGTGTGAATGGGCATAAAAGTATCACAGCACGTGCAAATACCAAAAAATTACCAAATCTGGTCATAAGCTGTGATGTCTGCTTTTTTTCTGTGTGTTAGTTAATACAGTATATCGGTTGTTCTTGTCCTAAACACTTTATTTAGAGCAGCGTGCACAGCTTATCTGTATGAAGCGCCAGGCCAAAAAGAGCAACGCTAGCTGAGCTGTAATGCCTGTGTATTATCTATAAAGGGATAGTTTATTTTTAGTAATTTATTGTTTTAAGATTATTACAGTTATGGTTTCAAATCAGTCTATAAGAAGAAACAGAGTCCGATTATAAAGATATATTACTGATCCTGTACTGATCCTGAGTTACCTCCTGTATTATACTCCAGAGCTGCACTCACTATTCTGCTGGTGCAGTCACTGTGTACATACATTACATTACTGATCCTGAGTTACATGCAGTATTACACTCCAGAGCTGCACTCACTATTCTGCTGGTGCAGTCACTGTGTACATATATTACATTACTGATTCTGAGTTACATCCTGTATTATACACCAGAGCTGCACTCTCTGTTCTGCTGCTGCAGTCACTGTGTACATACATTACATTACTGATCCTGAGTTACATCCTGTATTATACTCCAGAGGTGCACTCACTATTCTGCTGGTGCACTCACTGTGTACATACATTACATTACTGATCCTGAGTTACATCCTGTATTATACTCCAGAGCTGCACTCACTATTCTGCTGGTGCAGTCACTGTGTACATACATTACATTACTGATCCTGAGTTACCTCCTGTATTATACTCCAGAGCTGCACTCACTATTCTGCTGGTGCAGTCACTGTGTACATACATTACATTACTGATCCTGAGTTACATCCTGTATTATACTCCAGAGCTGCACTCACTATTCTGCTGGTGCAGTCACTGTGTACATACATTACATTACTGATCCTGAGTTACATGCAGTATTACACTCCAGAGCTGCACTCACTATTCTGGTGCAGTCACTGTGTACATACATTACATTACTGATCCTGAGTTACATCCTGTATTATACTCCAGAGCTGCACTCACTATTCTGCTGGTGCAGTCACTGTGTACATACATTACATTACTGATCCTGAGTTACATCTTGTATTATACTCCAGAGCTGCACTCACTATTCTGCTGGTGCAGTCACTGTGTACATACATTACATTACTGATCCTGAGTTATAGCCTGTATTATACCCCAGAGCTGCACTCACTATTCTGCTGGTGCAGTCACTGTGTACATACATTACATTACTGATCCTGAGTTACATCTTGTATTATACTCCAGAGCTGCACTCACTATTCTGCTGGTGCAGTCACTGTGTACATACATTACATTACTGATCCTGAGTTATAGCCTGTATTATACCCCAGAGCTGCACTCACTATTCTGCTGGTGCAGTCACTGTGTACATACATTACATTACTGACCCTGAGTTATATCTTGTATTATACTCCAGAGCTGCGCTCACTATTCTGCTGGTGCAGTCACTGTGTACATACATTACATTACTGATCCTGAGTTACATGCAGTATTACACTCCAGAGCTGCACTCACTATTCTGCTGGTGCAGTCACTGTGTACATATATTACATTACTGATCCTGAGTTACATCCTATATTATACCCCAGAGCTGCACTCCCTGTTCTGCTGCTGCAGTCACTGTGTACATACAGTGGGTATGGAAAGTATTTAGACCCGTTTAAATGTTCACTCTTTCTTTCATTACAGCCATTTGGTAAATTCTATAAAGTTCATTTTTTCTCATTAATGTACACTCTGCACCCCATCTTGACTGAAAAAAACAGAAATGTAAAAATTTTCGCAAATGTAATAAAAAATAAAAACTGAAATATCACATGGTCATAAGTATTCAGACCCTTTGCTCAGACACTCATATTTAAGTCACATGATGTCCATTTCCTTGCGATCCTCCTTGAGATGGTTCTACTCCTTCATTTGAGTCCAGCTGTGTTTAATTAAACTGATAGGACTTGATTTGGAAAGGCGCACACCTGTCTATATAAGACCTCACAGCTCACAATGCAGCACGGTGGCACAGTGGTTAGCACAGCAGCCTTGCAGCGCTGGAGTCCTGGGTTCTAATCCCACCTTGGACAACATCTGCAAAGAGTTTGTATGTTCTCTCCGTGTTTGCGTGGGTTTCCTCCGGGCACTCCGGTTTCCTCCCACATTCCAAAGACATACTGATAGGGAATTTAGATTGTGAGCCCCATCGGGGACAGCGATGATGTGTGCAAAACTGTAAAGCGCTGCGGAATATGTTAGCGCTATATAAAAATAAAGATTATTATTATTATTATTATTATTATGTCAGACCAAATGAGAATCATGAGGTCAAAGGAACTGGCCAAGGAGCTCAGAGACAGAATTGTTGCAAGGCACAGATCTAACCAAGGTTACAACAGAATTTCTGCAGTACTCGAGGTTCCTAAGAGCACAATGGCCTCCATAAAAGAAGTTTGGGACCACCAGAAGTCTTCCTAGACCTGGCCATCCAGCCAAACTGAGCAATTGTGGGAGAAGAGCCTTGGTGAGAGAGGTAAAGAAGAACCCCAAGATCAATGTGGCTGAGCTCCAGAGATGCAGTAGGGAGATGGGAGAAAGTTCCACAAAGTCAACTATCACTGCAGCCTCCACCAGTCAGGCCTTTATGGCAGAGTAGCCTGACGGAAGCCTCTCCTCAGTGCAAGACATATGAAAGCCTGCATAGAGTTTGCTAAAAAACACATGAAGGACTCCCGGACTATGAAAAATAAGATTCTCTGGTCTGATGAGACGAAGATAGAGCTTTTTGGTGATAATTCTAAGCGGCATGTGTGAAGAAAACCAGGCACTGCTCATCACTTGCCCAATACAATCCCAACAGTGAAACATGGTGGTGGCAGCATCATGCTATGGGGGTGTTTTTCAGCTGCAGGGACAGGACGTCTGGTTGCCATTGAAGGAAACGTGAATGCGGCCAAGTACAAAGATATCCTGGATGAAAACCTCTTCCAGAGTGCTCTGGACCTCAGACTTGGCTGAAGGTTCACCTTCCAACAAGACAATGACCCTAAGCACACAGCTAAAATAACAAAGGAGTGGCTTCAGAACAACTCTGTGACCATTCTTGACTTGCCCAGCCAGAGCCCTGACCTAAACCCAATTGAGCATCTCTGGAGAGACCTGAAAGTGGCGTCCACCAACGTTCACCATCCAACCTGATGGAACTGGAGAGGATCTGCAAGGAAGAATGGCCGAGGATCCCAAATCCAGGTGTGAAAAACTTATTGCCTCATTCCCAAGAAGACTCATGGCTGTACTAGCTCAAAGGTGCTTCTACTCAATACTGAGCAAAGGGTCTGAAGACTTATGACCATGAGATATTTCAGGTTTTCTTTTTTAATTAATTTTCAAAAATTACTACATTTATTTTTGTTCAGTCAGGATGTGGTGCAGAGTGTACATTAATGAGGAAAAATGAACTTTTTTTTGAATTTACTAAATGGCTGCAATGAAACAAAGAGTGAAAAATTTAAAGGGGTCTGAATACTGTCTGTACCCACTGTATATACAGCTCTGGCAAAAATTAAGAGACCACTGCAAAATGTTCAGTTTCTTTGATTTTTCTCTTTATAGGTATATTTTTGAGTAAAATGTAAATTGTTCTTTTATTCTATAAACTTCTGACAACATGTCTCCGAATTTCCAATCAATACATTTTGTATTTTTTTTCTGACAAACAAAAATGGTCAAAATGAAAAAAAAAAAAACAACTGCTTTCAGACCGCAAATAATGTAAAGGAAACAAGTTCATAATCAATTAGGAGCAACAATACTAATGTTTTAAATCCGGAAGCCTTCAGAAATAAATATTTTGTGGAATAACCATGATTTTTAATCACAGCTTGGCATGCTTTCCACCAGTCTTTCACACTGCTCCTGGAGCAAAAATGTAAGCAGTTCTTCTTTGTTTGATGGCTTGTGACTATCCATCTTCCTCTTGATTACATTCCATAGATTTTCAATAGGGTTCAGGTCTGGAGATTGGGCTGCCCATGACAGGGATTTGATGTGGTGGTCTCTTAATTTTTGCCAGAGCTGTATGTATGTATGTATGTATATACATACATACATACATACATACAGTTGTGGCCAAAAGTATTGACACCCCTGCAATTCTGTCAGATAATACTCGGTTTCTTCCTGAAAATGATTGCAAAACATTGATAATTTCACACAAAACTCCAAAAATGGGCCAGACAAAAGTACTGGCGCCCTCAGCCTAATACTTGGTTGAACAAACCACAACCTTTAGCCAAAATAACTGCAACCAACCGCTTCCGGTAACCATCAATGAGTTTCTTACAATGCTCTGCTGGAATTTTAGACCATTCTTCTTTGGCAAATTGCTCCAGGTCCCTGATATTTGAAGGGTGCCTTCTCCAAACTGCCATTTTTAGATCTCTCCACAGGTGTTCTATGGGATTCAGGTCTGGACTCATTGCTGGTCACCTTAGAAGTCTCCAGTGCTTTCTCTCAAACCATTTTCTAGTGTTTTTTGAAGTGTGTTTTGGGTCATTGTCCTGCTGGAAGACCCATGACCTCTGAGGGAGACCCAGCTTTCTCACACTGGGCCCTACATTATGCTGCAAAATTTGTTGGTAGTCTTCAGACTTCATAATGCCATGCACACGGTCAAGCAGTCCAGTGCCAGAGGCAGCAAAGCAACCCCAAAACATCAGGGAACCTCCGCCATGTTTGACTGTAGGGACCGTGTTCTTTTCTTTGAATGCTTCTTTTTTTCTCCTGTAAACTCTATGTTGATGCCTTTGCCCAAAAAGCTCTACTTTTGTCTCATCTGACCAGAGAACATTCTTCCAAAACGTTTTAGGCTTCTTCAGGTAAGTTTTGGCAAACTCCAGCCTGGCTTTTTTATGTCTCGGGGTAAGAAGTGGGGTCTTCCTGGGTCTCCTACCATACAGTCCCTTTTCATTCAGACGCCGACGGATAGTAAGGGTTGACACTGTTGTACCCTCGGACTGCAGGGCAGCTTGAACTTGTTTGGATGTTAGTCGAGGTTCTTTATCCAACATCCGCACAATCTTGTGTTGAAATCTCTTGTCAATTTTTCTTTTCCGTCCACATCTAGGGAGGTTAGCCGCAGTGCCATGGGCTTTACACTTCTTGGTGACACTGCGCACGGTAGACACAGGAACATTCAGGTCTTTGGAGATGGACTTGTAGCCTTGAGATTGCTCATGCTTCCTCACAATTTGGTTTCTCAAGTCCGCAGACAGTTCTTTGGTCTTCTTTCTTTTCTCCATGCTCAATGTGGTACACACAAGGACACAGGACAGAGGTTGAGTCAACTTTAATCCATGTCAACTGGCTGCAAGTGTGAATTAGTTATTGCCAACACCTGTTAGGTGCCACAGGGAAGTTACAGGTGCTGTTAATTACACTAATTAGAGAAGCATCACATGACTTTCAAACAGTGCCAATACTTTTGTCCACCCCCTTTTTTATGTTTGGTGTGGAATTATATCCAATTTGGCTTTAGGACAATTCTTGTTTTGTTTTAAACGTCTTTTTATTAAATTTAGAACATATAACAAACAAATAGTGACAGTGAAGATACATCAGTGAGATATCAATGATAGTTATTGAAGTAGTCGATTCATCTTAATAGAACAGTATCAGTAGCAAACCGGTTGATTGTATAAAAAATTACAACAAGGTACAACATTTAGTAAGGTGACTACACTTGAAATTAGAGTTAGTAATTCACCGACATAACCTCTATGCAGCAGACAATTTAGTAAGATAGAGAAGAGGGAAAGAAGAGGAAGGGGGAAAGCGGGGTTTGGGATTTAACTCCTCAAAAAGAAAAACGGGTAAGTTAATAAAGTACATCGGAGAGTTTGCGTTTAAGTTAGAGAGGAATGCAACGATCTAGAGAGTCTCTTAATTGTTAATGATAGCCAGGTAATCATCACTAGTTCTAAAAGATTTCCAGGGAGCCCATGTTGTGTGGAATCTGTCTTGTGAGAAATAGGTGTATGCGGAGATTTCCTCTATATAGTATAACTGGTCCACTTTATTAGCCCAATCTGAAAGGCTCGGGCAGCTTTTAGCCATCCAATGAGCTGGGATAAGGAGCTGGTAGTTGGTGATGTAAAAGTCAATGTCCAACCCTTTACCAAGTCTGCATCATTATAAGACCAGTTAAAGGATTGGACATTGATTTATGGGGTCCTAATACTTATGGGACAATGTCCAACCCTTTAACAAGCCTGTAACATTATAAGACTGGTGAAAGGTTCGGACATTGACTTACGGGTCATCTATTTCCTAATAGGTGGCGCTAGCGAGATTACTTTCTGAGAATGTGATAATTTGCATACCTTTTCCCATGAAGCATAGCTAATAAGACTCTATAATAAGGGCTGACTCCACCCCCCCCAAAATTGCCTGTAGGAGGGTACCCAGACATATATGTTGCCCACAAGCCCCCGGCGGTCGCCTCGGCCCGTGCATTTCTTTGAATCTCATGTTCTTCTGTCTAGCTTTATTTCTATGCTGTGCTGATGGCAAACATGACTCGGTTTACGGGATGACTAAACGGTTGAACCCTCGTGTAATCAGCAGACTAAATCCTGCTGCAAAGACCAATGGTGAGTTCAGGCCTCAGCTGAGAATTAATATCTCCCCCACGTCTAAAATGTGTTCTGTAATCTGTATTAATCTAGGAATAAGTAACCCGAAAATGACGAGATTTGTTGTGACTTACACATCTTGCCCCGAAATTTACCAATTGTTGCCTCCTGTGTGGTTTTTCCTAGTGACTTACCTTTCCGCACCTCCGCCACGTGCTGCTTACTTACTTTGCCGCCACTTATCTCTAGGGAAAACAAATGATCAGATGGTTCCAAAAAATGTAAACCTTGGAACTCATTTTTCAACTTTTTGCACTATTTATCCGAATCTTTATACCTGAATGCTACACTAAATAGTACTTTAATTCAGTAATAATAATGTATTTTCATTTAAAAATAATACTGCCATAATATACCTAATCAATACTCCCCTACAGTGTCCACAACATTCTCTATGTTCAACCCACATAATACTGCCAGGTAGTACCATAAACAGTCCAAGTAAAAGTGACTAAAAATTATGCAATCCAAACAATGCTAACTATATCACTATAGTACTACCATATAGTGTCATATTGTCCATCCAACACTATAAAATTATGCAATAACCAAATAATATTTGCAATAAGTGCCCATTTAGTGCCGCCATATGGTGTCACTTATAACCCACCGAATAATACTATATAGAGCCCAACAGTTTAGCAGTGTCCAAAAATTATTCACTGCAAGAACCCATCTAATATCACCATATAGTGGTATAAAATATTCATTACACCTACAATATTCAGTACAGGATCCCATATAATACTGCAATGGAATGCCATATATAGCCCATCTAATACCACTATATAGCGCAAAAAAATTATCAGTATTCAAAATAATTCAACACAATGCTGCCATATAGGGTCATACATAGACCACTTAATATAATCAAATAATGTGCAGTATCAAGATAATATTCACTGCAATGGCCCATATAATACTACTGTATAATGCCATATATGCCCTTCTTAATACCACTATTTAGTGCCTAAAATTATTCAGTATCCAATATTCGTTTTAAGAGCCTACAAATACTACCATATAGTGCCTTATGTATCCCACTTAATACCATCATATAGTCAACAAATAATATTCACTACAGGAACCCACATGATGCTTCGATATAGTTCCATGTATAGCCAAACTTACACCATCATATAGTGCCCAAATAATGTGCAGTGTGCAAAAATATTCACTAGAGAAGCCCCTGTAGTACTTCCATATAGTGCTATATAAAGCCCACATACTACTACTATATAGGACCATAAATAGTCCACATAATACTACCATATAGGACCATGTCTAAGGGTCACTTCCGTCTTTCTGTCTGTCCTTCTATCTGTCTGTCTGTCACGGATATTCATTGGTCGCGGCCTCTGTCTGTCATGGAATCCGTCGCTGATTGGTCATGGCAAAACAGCCACGACCAATCAGCAACGGCCACAGTCCGGCGGAAAAATGGCTGCTCCTTCCTCCCCGCAGTCAGTGCCCGCTCCGTACTCCCCTCCAGTCTGCCCTCACACAGGGATAATGGCAGCGGTAACGGACCACGTTATGCCGCGGTGTAATGCACTCCGTTACCGCTGCTATTAACCCTGTGTGACCAACTTTTTACTATTCATGCTGCCTATGCGGCATGAATAGTAAAACTATATAATGTTAAAAATAATTAAAAAAATAAAAAATCGTTATATACTCACCGTCCGTCGGCCCCCGGATCGACAACAGGCCTTTCCCGCTCGTGACGCTCCGGTAACCGGTCCATGCTGCGATCTCGCGAGATGATGACGTAGCGGTCTCGCGGCTGCGCAATATACTACGTGGGCTGCGCAATATACTACGTGGGCTGCGCAATATACTACGCGGGCTGCGCAATGTACAACGTGGGCTGCGCAATGTACTACGTGGGCTGCGCAATGTACTACGTGGGCTGTGCAATATACAACGTGGGCTGCACAATATACTATGTGGGCTGCGCAATATACTACGCGGGCTGCGCAATGTACAACGTGGGCTGCGCAATGTACTACGTGGGCTGCGCAATGTACTACGTGGGCTGTGCAATATACAACGTGGGCTGCACAATATACTATGTGGGCTGCGCAATATACTACGCGGGCTGCGCAATGTACAACGTGGGCTGCGCAATGTACTGCGTGGGCTGCGCAATGTACTACATGGGCTGCGCAATGTACTACGTGGGCTGCACAATATACTATGTGGGCTGCGCAATGTACTGCGTGGGCTGCGCAATGTACTGCGTGGGCTGGGCAATGTACTGCGTGGGCTGCGCAATATACTGCGTGGGCTGCGCAATGTACTGCGTGGGCTGCGCAATGTACTGCGTGGGCTGCGCAATGTACTGCGTGGGCTGCGCAATGTACTGCGTGGGCTGCGCAATGTACTGCGTGGCTGTGCAATATACTACGTGGGCTGTGCTATACACTACGCATACATATTCTAGAATACCCGATGTGTTAGAATCGGACCACCATCTAGTAGGACCATATATATATATTCCACATATTACTACCATATAGGACCATATATAGCCCACATAAAACTACCATATAGGACCATATATATAGTCCAAATAATACTGCCATATAGGACTATATACTGTATAGCCCACATACTACCATATAGGACCATATATAGCCCACATAATACTACCAAATAGTGCACAAATAATGTGCAGTATCCAATAATATTCACTACAGGAGCTCCTGTAATATTACCATATAGGACCAAAAATTGTCCCTCCAATACCACCATAAGGTGCACAGGAGCCATTGTAATACTGCCGTATATATATTTACTGTATACACAGATCAACTAATACCACCATATACTGTCCAAAAATTTAGCAGTATCCAAAAGTGATTAGCTACATTTGCCCACATAATACTGCCATAAAATGACATGTATATATATTTATATATACTGCATCTATCTCTCTCTGTATATATGTATATATATATATATAGTCCCTTAATACCACCATATTGTGGCCAAAGGCCAAAAATTCAGCAGTATGACATATTCACTTTAGGTGCCCACATAATACTGCCATAAAATGACATACATATACACTCACTGGCCACTTTATTAGGTACACCTGTCCAACTTCTTGTTAACACTTAATTTCTAATCAGCCAATCACATGGCGGCAACTCAGTGCATTTAGGCATGTAGACATGGTCAAGACAATCTCCTGCAGTTCAAACCGAGCATCAGTATGGGGAAGAAAGGTGATTTGAGTGCCTTTGAACGTGGCATGGTTGTTGGTGCCAGAAGGGCTGGTCTGAGTATTTCAGAAACTGCTGATCTACTGGGATTTTCACGCACAACCATCTCTAGGGTTTACAGAGAATGGTCCGAAAAAGAAAAAAAATCCAGTGAGCGGCAGTTCTGTGGGCGGAAATGCCTTGTTGATGCCAGAGGTCAGAGGAGAATGGGCAGACTGGTTCGAGCTGATAGAAAGGCAACAGTGACTCAAATCGCCACCCGTTACAACCAAGGTAGGCCTAAGAGCATCTCTGAACGCACAGTGCGTCGAACTTTGAGGCAGATGGGCTACAGCAGCAGAAGACCACACCGGGTACCACTCCTTTCAACTAAGAACAGGAAACTGAGGCTACAATTTGTACAAGCTCATCGAAATTGGACAGTAGAAGATTGGAAAAACGTTGCTTGGTCTGATGAGTCTCGATTTCTGCTGCGACATTCGGATGGTAGGGTGTCATGATTCTCAATGGCGAGAGAACATAGCCCAGCATATATGAGAACTAGCTCTTGGAAGATGGAAACTATACTGACCATGAACTAAACCTGCCGCACAACTAGAAGTGGCCGGGTAGCATGCCTAAGTTTTTTTATCCCTAGATGCCCAGCGCCAGCCGGAGAACTACCTAATCCTAGCAGAGGAAAAGACAGTCCTGGCTCACCTCTAGAGAAATTTTCCCAAAAGGCAGACAGAGGCCCCCACATATATTGGCGGTGATTTTAGATGAAATGACAAACGTAGTATGAAAATAGGTTTAGCAAAAATCGAGGTCCGCTTTCTAGATAGCAAGAAGACAGAAAGGGCACTTTCATGGTCAGCAGAAAACTCTATCAAAACACCATCCAGAAATTACTTTAAGACTCTAGCATTAACTCATAACACCAGAGTGGCAATTTCCGCTCACAAGAGCTTTCCAGACACAGTAACGAAACAGCAGCTGTGAACAGGAACAAAATGCAAAAACACACAAGGACAAAAGTCCAACTTAGCTGGGAGTTGTCTAGTAGCAGGAACATGCACAGAAAGGCTTCTGATTACATTGTTGACCGGCATGAAACTGACAGAGGAGCAAGGTTATATAGCGACTCCCACATCCTGATAGGAGCAGGTGAACAGAGGGGATGATGCACACAAGTACAATTCCACAAGTGGCCACCGGGGGAGCCCAGAATCCAATTTCACAACAGTACCCCCCCCTCAAGGAGGGGGCACCGAACCCTCACCAGAACCACCAGGGCGATCAGGATGAGCCCTATGAAAGGCACGGACAAGATCGGAGGCATGAACATCAGAGGCAGTGACCCAAGAATTATCCTCCTGACCGTATCCCTTCCATTTGACCAGATACTGGAGTTTCCGTCTGGAAACACGAGAGTCCAAGATCTTTTCCACAACATACTCCAACTCACCCTCAACCAACACCGGAGCAGGAGGCTCAACGGAAGGCACAGCCGGTACCTCATACCTGCGCAACAATGACCGATGAAAAACATTATGAATCGAAAAGGATGCAGGGAGGTCCAAACGGAAGGACACAGGGTTAAGAATCTCCAATATCTTGTACGGGCCGATGAACCGAGGCTTAAACTTAGGAGAAGAAACCCTCATAGGGACAAAACGAGAAGACAACCACACCAAGTCCCCAACACAAAGCCGAGGACCAACACGACGACGGCGGTTGGCAAAAAGCTGAGTCTTCTCCTGGGACAACTTCAAATTGTCCACCACCTGCCCCCAAATCTGATGCAACCTCTCCACCACAGCATCCACTCCAGGACAATCCGAAGATTCCACTTGACCGGAGGAAAATCGAGGATGAAACCCCGAATTACAGAAAAACGGGGACACCAAGGTGGCAGAGCTGGCCCGATTATTGAGGGCGAACTCCGCCAAAGGCAAAAAAGCAACCCAATCATCCTGATCCGCAGACACAAAACACCTCAAATATGTCTCCAAGGTCTGATTAGTCCGCTCGGTCTGGCCATTAGTCTGAGGATGGAAAGCAGACGAAAAAGACAAATCTATGCCCATCCTAGCACAGAATGCCCGCCAAAATCTAGACACGAATTGGGTCCCTCTGTCAGAAACGATATTCTCCGGAATACCATGCAAACGAACCACATTTTGAAAAAACAGAGGAACCAACTCGGAAGAAGAAGGCAACTTAGGCAAGGGAACCAGATGGACCATCTTAGAGAAACGGTCACACACCACCCAGATGACAGACATCTTATGAGAAACAGGCAGATCCGAAATAAAATCCATCGAGATGTGCGTCCAAGGCCTCTTCGGGATAGGCAAGGGTAACAACAATCCACTAGCCCGAGAACAACAAGGCTTGGCCCGAGCACAAACGTCACAAGACTGCACAAAGCCTCGCACATCTCGTGACAGGGAAGGCCACCAGAAGGACCTTGCCACCAAATCCCTGGTACCAAAGATTCCAGGATGACCTGCCAACGCAGAAGAATGAACCTCAGAGATGACTCTACTGGTCCAATCATCAGGAACAAACAGTCTACCAGGTGGGCAACGATCAGGTCTATCCGCCTGAAACTCCTGCAAGGCCCGCCGCAGGTCTGGAGAAACGGCAGACAATATCACTCCATCTCTAAGGATACCTGTGGCCTCAGAATTACCAGGGGAGTCAGGCTCAAAACTCCTAGAAAGGGCATCCGCCTTAACATTCTTAGAACCCGGTAGGTAAGACACCACAAAATTAAACCGAGAGAAAAACAACGACCAGCGCGCCTGTCTAGGATTCAGGCGCCTGGCAGACTCAAGGTAAATTAAATTTTTGTGGTCAGTCAATACCACCACCTGATGTCTGGCCCCCTCAAGCCAGTGACGCCACTCCTCAAAAGCCCACTTCATGGCCAAAAGCTCCCGATTCCCAATATCATAATTCCGCTCGGCGGGCGAAAATTTACGGGAAAAAAAAGCACAAGGTCTCATCACGGAGCAGTCGGAACTTCTCTGCGACAACACCGCCCCAGCTCCGATTTCAGAAGCGTCGACCTCAACCTGAAAAGGAAGAGCAACATCAGGCTGACGCAACACTGGGGCGGAAGAAAAGCGGCGCTTGAGCTCCCGAAAGGCCTCCACAGCATCAGGGGACCAATCAGCAACATCAGCACCCTTCTTAGTCAAATCAGTCAATGGTTTTACAACATCAGAAAAACCAGCAATAAATCGACGATAAAAGTTAGCAAAGCCCAAAAATTTCTGAAGACTCTTAAGAGAAGAGGGTTGTGTCCAATCACCAATAGCCTGAACCTTGACAGGATCCATCTCAATGGAAGAGGGGGAAAAAATGTATCCCAAGAAGGAAATCTTTTGAACCCCAAAAACACACTTAGAACCCTTCACACACAAGGAATTAGACCGCAAAACCTGAAAAACCCTCCTGACCTGCTGGACATGAGAGTCCCAGTCATCCGAAAAAATCAGAATATCATCCAGATACACAATCATAAATTTATCCAAATAATCGCGGAAAATGTCATGCATAAAGGACTGGAAGACTGAAGGGGCATTTGAAAGACCAAAAGGCATCACCAAATACTCAAAATGGCCCTCGGGCGTATTAAATGCGGTTTTCCACTCATCCCCCTGCTTGATTCGCACCAAATTATACGCCCCACGGAGATCAATCTTAGAGAACCACTTGGCCCCCTTTATACGAGCAAACAAGTCAGTAAGCAGTGGTAACGGATATTGATATTTAACCGTGATTTTATTCAAAAGTCGATAATCAATACACGGCCTCAAAGAGCCGTCTTTTTTAGACACAAAGAAAAAACCGGCTCCTAAGGGAGATGACGAAGGACGAATATGTCCCTTCTCCAAGGACTCCTTTATATATTCTCGCATAGCCGCGTGTTCAGGCACAGACAGATTAAATAAACGACCCTTAGGGTATTTACTACCCGGAATCAAGTCTATGGCACAATCGCACTCCCGGTGCGGAGGTAGTGAACCAACCTTGGGTTCTTCAAAAACGTCACGAAAGTCAGACAAGAATTCAGGAATCTCAGAGGGAATAGATGATGAAATGGAAACCAAAGGTACGTCCCCATGAGTTCCTTTACATCCCCAGCTTAATACAGACATAGCTCTCCAGTCGAGGACTGGGTTATGAGATTGCAGCCATGGCAATCCCAGCACCAAAACATCATGTAGATTATACAGCACCAGAAAGCGAATAACCTCCTGGTGATCCGGATTAACACGCATAGTCACTTGTGTCCAGTATTGTGGTTTATTACTAGCCAATGGGGTGGAGTCAATCCCTTTCAGAGGTATCGGAGCCTCCAATGGCTCCAAATCATACCCACAGCGTTTGGCAAAGGACCAATCCATAAGACTCAAAGCAGCGCCAGAGTCGACATAGGCGTCCGCGGTAATAGATGACAAAGAACAAATCAGGGTCACAGATAGAATAAACTTAGACTGTAAAGTGCTAATTGAAACAGACTTGTCAGGCTTCTTAGTACGCTTAGAGCATGCTGATATAACATGAGTTGAATCACCACAATAGAAGCACAACCCATTTTTTCGTCTAAAATTCTGCCGCTCGCTTCTGGACAGAATTCTATCACATTGCATATTTTCTGGCGTTTTCTCAGTAGACACCGCCAAATGGTGCACAGGTTTGCGCTCCCGCAGACGCCTATCGATCTGAATAGCCATTGTCATGGACTCATTCAGACTCGCAGGCACAGGGAACCCCACCATAACATCCTTAATGGCATCAGAGAGACCTTCTCTGAAAATCGCCGCCAGGGCGCACTCATTCCACTGAGTAAGCACAGACCATTTGCGGAATTTTTGGCAGTATATTTCAGCTTCATCTTGCCCCTGAGACAAGGACATCAAGGCCTTTTCCGCCTGAAGCTCTAAATGAGGTTCCTCATAAAGCAACCCCAAGGCCAGAAAAAACGCATCCACATTGAGCAACGCAGGATCCCCTGGTGCCAATGCAAAAGCCCAGTCTTGAGGGTCGCCCCGGAGCAAGGAAATTACAATCCTGACCTGCTGTGCAGGGTCTCCGGCAGAGCGAGACTTCAGGGACAAAAACAATTTGCAATTATTTTTAAAATTTTGAAAGTGAGATCTATTCCCCGAGAAGAATTCAGGCAAAGGAATTCTAGGCTCAGACATAGGTGCATGAACAACAAAATCTTGCAAATTTTGTACCTTTGTGGCGAGATTATTCAAACCTGTAGCTACACTCTGAAGATCCATTTGAAACAGGTGAACACAGAGCCATTCAAGGATTAGAAGGAGAGAAAGAGAGGAAGGCTGCAGTATAGGCAGACTAGCAAGTGATTCAATTAAGAGCACACTCAGAACTAGAGGAAAAAAAAAAAAAAAAAAAAAAAAATTGTAGCAGACTTCTTTTTTCTCTCCTTTCTCAGCCAGTAATTTAACCCTTTTTTTTTGGGCCGGTCAAACTGTCATGATTCTCAATGGCGAGAGAACATAGCCCAGCATATATGAGAACTAGCTCTTGGAAGATGGAAACTATACTGACCATGAACTAAACCTGCCGCACAACTAGAAGTGGCCGGGTAGCATGCCTACGTTTTTTATCCCTAGATGCCCAGCGCCAGCCGGAGAACTACCTAATCCTAGCAGAGGAAAAGACAGTCCTGGCTCACCTCTAGAGAAATTTTCCCAAAAGGCAGACAGAGGCCCCCACATATATTGGCGGTGATTTTAGATGAAATGACAAACGTAGTATGAAAATAGGTTTAGCAAAAATCGAGGTCCGCTTTCTAGATAGCAAGAAGACAGAAAGGGCACTTTCATGGTCAGCAGAAAACTCTATCAAAACACCATCCAGAAATTACTTTAAGACTCTAGCATTAACTCATAACACCAGAGTGGCAATTTCCGCTCACAAGAGCTTTCCAGACACAGTAACGAAACAGCAGCTGTGAACAGGAACAAAATGCAAAAACACACAAGGACAAAAGTCCAACTTAGCTGGGAGTTGTCTAGTAGCAGGAACATGCACAGAAAGGCTTCTGATTACATTGTTGACCGGCATGAAACTGACAGAGGAGCAAGGTTATATAGCGACTCCCACATCCTGATAGGAGCAGGTGAACAGAGGGGATGATGCACACAAGTACAATTCCACAAGTGGCCACCGGGGGAGCCCAGAATCCAATTTCACAACAGTAGGGTCAGAATTTGGCGTAAACAACATGAAAGCATGGATCCATCCTGCCTTGTATGGAGCATCTTTGGGATGTGCAGCCGACAAATCTGCGGCAACTGTGTGATGCCATCATGTCAATATGGACCAAAATCTCTGAGGAATGCTTCCAGCACCTTGTTGAATCTATGCCACGAAGAATTGAGGCAGTTCTGAAGGCAAAAGGGGTCCAACCCGTTACTAGCATGGTGTACCTAATAAAGTGGCCGGTGAGTGTATATATATATATATACTGTATATATGGCTGTTTTGCCATGACCAATCAGCGACTTGGATTCCATGACAGACAGAGGCCGCGGCCAATGAATATCCGTGACAGACAGACAGACAGAAGGACAGACAGAAAGACGGAAGTGACCCTTAGACAATTATATAGTAGATATATAGTCCCTTAATACCACCATATTGTGGCCAAAAATTCAGCAGTATGACATATTCACTTTAGGTGCCCACATAATACTGCCATAAAATGCCATAAATAACCCACCTATTACCAATACATAGTGCGAAAATAATGTGAAAATAACATCCAAAAATTATTAACTACAGGAGCCATGTGTTTCTGACACTTTTTCTGGTTGCTCCTAGTGGTTTAATTCTAGGGGGTCCATGGGGAAATTGGGATCCTGTGCAATTGCCCAGTTTATTATGAATTATACTCAACTGTAGATGGATGAAATCTAAACTGACTGCCACTATCCCCAACATTCCAGCTGTCCACAAACGTGAGACCCTCAGAGTGAATTGGATCCATCAGATGTATAGTGGACGCCCTCCACATGCACTCACTGTATGTGTCCTCACAATGGGGCCGCTAGTAAATGTCCCATGAAAGCCGCTCTTGTGTTCTTTGCCATTTACAAACCATTAACAGAACTGAGCCATCAAATCTGGATGAAAATCACTGTAAATAGAAAAGACAAAAGGGCCCTGTGCTGTGGGATAAAGGGCATTTCTGGGGACCGTGAGGAACTCCATAATAAAAGAGAAAGCTTCGAGCCGTGATACAACATACATAGCAAGAAACGGCCTTACTCATTACTGATGTGGACTTTCTGACATCACGGACCCTGATTTAGGTTGGTTGTCACAGATAACAAACAGGTTTTCATTTGCCAAAAAATTCCAATAATATGCAGAGTCCGGGCTGTGAGAATATGAGAATGTACAATGCACCACGAGAAGTTCCCGGGGATCAGAGATAATGGAAATACAGAGAAATAACCATTTGTTCTTAAACTGAAGGACAGATGATGTATTACATCTATCTATCATCTATCTATCTATTATCTGTTCGTCTATCATCTATCTATCTATCATCTATCTATCTATCTATCTATCTATCTATCTATCTATCTATCTATCATTTATCTTTTATCTATCTATCTATTATCTATCTATCTATCTATCTATCTATCTATAATCTATTATCCACATATTATCTATCTATCTATCTATCTATCTATCTATCTATCTATCTATCTATCTATCTATCTATCATCTATCCATCTATTATCTATTATCTATCTTTCTATTATCTATCTTTCTATTATCTATCTATCTATCTATCTATCTATCTATCCAAGCGACAGAGGGATATGGGCCATCATTATGTATGTAGGGAGGCTGTAGGGGCCATTATACAGTGTATAGAGGAGCTATAGGCCATCATTCTGTATGTTGGGAGGCTGTAGAGTCATCTTACTGTATGTAGGGGGCTGGGTGGCCATTATACAGTGTATAGAGGAGCTATAGGACATCATTCTGTATGTAGGGAGGCTGTATAGTCATCTTACTGTATGTAGGGGGCTGTGGGGCCATTATACAGTGTACAGAGGAGCTATAGGCCATCATTCTGTATGTAGGGAGGCTGTAGAGTCATCTTACTGTATGTAGGGGGCTGTGGGGCCATTATACAGTGTACAGAGGAGCTATAGGCCATCATTCTGTATGTAGGGAGGCTGCAGGGACTTCTTACTGTATGTAGGGGGCTGTGTGGCCATTATACAGTGTATAGAGGAACTATAGGCCATCATTCTGTATGTAGGGAGGCTGTAGGGTCTTCTTACTGTATGTAGGGTGCTGTGGGGCCATTATACAGTGTATAGAGGAGCTCTATGACCATCATACTACACATAGGAGGCTGTGGGGCTGCAGTACACTAGGTATCGCATTGTGACACCACGACGTGGCAGCCAGAGCAAACTTTGGCCATGCGACCTCTGTAGTGCGGTGCAGACCCAGCCTAAAATTACCAATGCAGCCCACGCCCTACCAGGATTTGTCTTAGTGGCCCCAGGCCCCATTTGTGTCTGAGACCCCTGGTCTAATCTCTCACTGTGCTCCTCCCTCTCATATACATTAACGTTTGCATCCCTATAGTAAATCTTGCATATATAAAACTCCTATTGGACTATTAAAAATATCTTCTTCCAGTGCAAAGTTGTCTTAGGCCCAGAGTGATTAAAAAAGAGAACAACAAAGAAAATGTCTTTGTCCCCATGACAACCCTTCCTGTCCCAAACAGTAAGAATCCAGCTTCGACTGTTCTAGAACAGGTGATTAAATGAAGGAGGACGAACAATTGTTTGATTTCTAGCATAAAGATTACAACTAACATCGTGCCGTACTTCTCAGTGTTATTATTGGTGTTATGCCACAATTCAGGTTTAACTTTGCCGCCTCCATTGTGTTTTTTTTAATTATCGCCCTCTAATAACATAAGGGGAGGATAGAGGACTGACTTTTCTGTATGTTCTGATTTCTAGTGGTCACCATCCTGTCCAAAGTGCACTCAGATCGGAACATTTATCCTTCCTCGGGGGTCCTGTTTGTTCATGTTCTGGAAAGAGAATACTACAAGGGAGAATTCCCTCCTTATCCAAAACCAGGTACGGAAACAAATGTCACAAGGGCGGAAATATTACTGCTAGCACCTAAGGTATATAAAAATCAGGGAATGTGTGAGGTCCTGGTAATTTTAGGTATATGTTTGGGCTCACAGGGTTAATTTTTATGTGAGTAAACATACTCGACGGCACAGTAGATAGGACCCCCGCGACTGAGACCACTCTGAGACACACATACACCTGAAGCCACCAATGAAACATTGCTATTGATCACATATAAACACATATAGGAAATACACACATAAATATGCATATACACTCCCTGACAGAAGTTATGTCGCTTATCCATGTTATGTAAATAAAAGCTTATAACCTGACGTTAAATTCATCCATAGGTTATATAAATTATTCTTATGAAAGCTGAAACCCTCCGAAATGTGGTTTAGGTTAAGAAAATAAATTGGCATCAATGCAGAAATATTGATCAATTAATGGACACAGAATGGTCAGATTTTGGCAAGACAAAAGTTTTGTCGCCTGGTCATATAATGCACCCAATCCTAGTTTACATCCTCACCTGTGCTCAGTAAATGATCGGTTAATTAGTGTGTGTGTATAAAATGAAACCCAGCACCCCAGACCTTCACTTGAACTGCTACTTGAGCTCTGACAACATGCCAAAAATCCACCCTTCGACCAAAGCCTGGATTATCAAGAGGCTGAAGACCAGATCCACTGCAGAGGTGGCTGGCACCTTTAATGTGTCTCAGCGTCAAGGTCAAAGAATTAAAAAAAGATTTGAAGAGACTGGAGACGTGTTTGACAAGCCCAGGTCCGGCCCGCCCTGCAAGACAACTGCTCAGGAGGAACGTTTGTTGGTTAGAAAATCCAAAGCAAGCCCCTCTTCCACTGCAGCAGAGCTCCAACAGGCCTGGTCAGGTACGGACTGGGGCTGAAATTTAGCCCTGGCATTTGAAATCACACAGGCCCATGCTGTCCCCGTCTCCAAGCACCAGATGGGATATATTACTAATATTACCCCGGATGGAGGAAAAGAAGATTTTCTACAAGACCAATATTTCTAATGATACCAGTGGCCTGCTGGGGTAAGTGATGGAGTCTGCAACTTTGTGCTCCTTCACAACTCTTGACAGTATGGGTGTCTTGAGAAAACTAATTCTGTTAATAACATTGCAGACAAGGCGGCCCATGACCAGACAGGCCCTTCTGGCATTTGCCAGATGTGACAAATGGCCAGTCCGGCCCTGTGCCTGGTCACCTCAAGTCCCTGTGTCAACTAGAACAGTTTGTAGGATTCTGTCTGGAAATGGCCTCCATGGTCGAATCAGTGCCCAGAAGCCAGCACTAAACAAAAGGCAAATAAAAAACCATGTGGCATTTGCAAAGTCCCACAGCCTGCTAAACAGATGGACGCTGGAAAAGTGGCAGAAGGTGGATTTCTCTGATGAATCTTCAGTAGAATTACACCACAGCCACGCAAATACTGCAGGAGACCTACTGGAGCCCGCATGGATCCAAAATACACCCAGAAAACAGTTACATTTGGTGGTGGAAAGATCATGGTCTGGGGTTACATTCAGTATGGAGGTGTCCAAAACATTTGCAAGGTGGAAGGCAATATCAATAGCCTAAAATATCAAGAAGTATTAGCTACCTCTTATATTCCAAATCATAACAGGGGTCAAATTCTGCAGCAGGATGGTGCTCCATCTCATACATCCATCTCTACAACAAAGTTCCTCCAGGCAAAAAAGATCAAGGTGCTCAAGGACTGGCCAGCCCAGTCACCAGACATGAACATCATTGAGCATGTTTGGGGTAGGATGAAAGAGGAAGCTTGGAAGACAAAACCAAAGAATCTAGATGAACTCTAGGAGGCATGTAACACCGCATTCTGTGCTATTCCTGATGACTTCATTAATGAATTGTATGAATCATTGTTGAGTCCTTCAAGCTCATGGAGGTCACACAAAATATTAAATATGACTCTAATAGCACCACAACTTCATTTACCAATTGTAATAATTATAGGGGATAACTCAGGAGACTCTTTGCGTGGAACAAGACAACTACAGGACACAGTTTTATAAGTGGTAAAGTCTATATTATCACACGGTGATTCAAACAGGTGCAGAGAGAAACTCAAGTCCACAACACTTGGTGTAAATATTAAACGCAGCTTAGCAGTCTATAGGAAACTTCAGAGGAAAATGCAATCAAGCAGAAAGTCTATGAAGCACAGTTATTCTTGAGGATACTTGACACGAATAAATCCTTGTCTTAGTCCAAACACAGATAGATAAGCTTATAAGGCAGTTCAAGTCATATCTTAGCTCAACCAGGGAGGCCTGGTTAATAGTCTCAGGTTTTTGCAGAGCAGAAACAGCTTACATGTCCAGCAAATGCAGATGGAAGTAAACACGAGCAGCAGATGGCGGATTACTGGAAACTGGTGTATGCAGCAAGAACTCAGAGCAGAGTAGCAGGATAACCCCACAGGTTCACAGGAACAGGTGTATAGCCAGGGAGTAATCAGAGGTCAGGAGCTGGATGCAAGGCAGAATACTCTAGCGCAGACTGAAGGCTGGGGTGGAGTTTTATAGCAGGAAGACACAGTGCACATGAGACCAAAGACGCCATCTTGGAAAAGGGCAGTAATGCACAAAAGGTAAAAGAATGTTCAGACACCAATGTTATGCTACATATATTTATATTTTAAGTTAATTATTTGTTTGAATATCACATTATTTTCTGTGGGCGACAACTTTTGTCTTGCCAAAATCTGACCATTCTGTGTCCATTAACTGATCAATATTTCTGCATTGATGCCAATTTATTTTCTTAAGATAAACAGCAGAAATGGACTAAAACGTAACTTTTACTCGTATTAAATAGATAAAAGTGAAAATATGTCACCCAAAGTGTTATAAAAAATGGGGTAGGGTCCCACCATGAGACCTAACCAAAAACACCAATTAGGATTCCAAGCAACTCCGCCTGCATTAGTCTTTGCGGAGTGAACGCTGACCAAAGTATGGTTTTAAAGCCACAACTACCAAAATCATTAACACATGAGTGGCAGGGCCATACTCCATACAGATGGTTACATGCAAGAAAATTATCACTATTTGGTTTTAAAAAAATGCAGCAAAGATATTGCTAGTGATTAACACAGTAGAACAGACAAGACAGCATAGGGGGTGGCAGCACCATTTGTCTCCCTTTTTGAGCACGTAGGCACTCATCTCTCTGCACAAGCAGGTCCCCTGATGATTGGCTTGGAGGAAACGCGTCGGGACTGACTACAGGGAGAGTGCAGGGCATGTTATTGCAGGGGTAGCTGTGGACTGCCCTTGTAAGGGCGGGAGCTCTGGGGTTAGTGTATTTGTAGCCCCATAGGGAATGACAGGGTATTGTCGTCCCTATTTATCAAGATCCGGATTACTGCCTGACCAGAGGCTTTCCGGTGCTCCTGCCCATTCATCTTGAAACCGGTGAGATTGTTCCTTTACCGTTCTACTGTGTTAATCACTAGCAATATCTTTGCTGCATTTTGCTTGGAATCCTAATTGGTGTTTTTGGTTAGGTCTCATGGTGGGACCCTACCCCATTTTTTATAACACTTTGGGTGACATATTTTCACTTTTATCTATTTAATACGAGTAAAAGTTACGTTTTAGTCCATTTCTGCTGTTTATCTTGTTATCAATTGGTGGATATATCTGCTGAATTTACACATTTATTATAGATTTTGCTATTTTCAATTTATTTTCTTAACCTAATCCACATTTCGGAGGGTTTCAGCTTTCAAAAGAATAATTTATACAAACAATGGATGAATTTAACGTCAGGTTATAAGCTTTTATTTACATAACATGGATAAGCCTCATAACTTCTGTCAGGGAGTGTATAAATTAGGCACAAATATACACAATACAAACACATACACATTTGACAATTCTACACACACATATAAATAACACGTATTCATTATGCACACATATGCACATGACACAAGCATATACATAGTACACACATGACACAAGTATATACATAGTACACACATGACACAAGCATATACATTGTACACACATGACACAAGCATATACATAGTACACACATGACAGAAGCATATACATAGTACACACGACACAAGCATATACATAGTACACACATGACACAAGCATATACGTAGTACACACATGACACAAGTATATACAGTACATAGTACACACATGACACAAGCATATACGTAGTACACACATGACACAATACATACAATACATGACACATACATATTATGGAGATATTCAGTTTACACATTCAGAATTCTTCACACACACACACACACACACACATTATCTCATTCATAAGGTTTTTGACTTGTTGACATGGGTCAGCAGGTTAGGGTATGGGTTGAAATTGATGTACGGTATGTATGTCTATCTTCAACCTAAAAAAGTATGATATCGTGAAAATGCACATATACATTATACACACATATAAACTTTATGTAAACATACGTACAACACATAAATACATGAGCCCATATAACATATGCATATAAATATTACACATGCTTAAACTGCAGATTTACACATTTCACAATGCTATACACATACTGTACGTACCAAGTATACATATACTGTACATAACGCACACATATACTCATTACATAAACATATACATAGCGCACACATATACACAAACATATATAAAATGCACACCTACACGTGCATATACATATAATATACACATACATATTAAACATGTATGTGCACATTAGACACATATACAATATACATATTATGCACATATACAGGGGGGAAAATAAGTATTTGATACACGGCTGATTTTGCACGTTTTCCCACCTACAAATACTGGAGAGGTCAGTCATTTTATTGTAGGTACACATCACCTGTGAGAGACAGAATCTAAAAAGAAAAAAACAGAAAATCACATAATTAATTTGCATTTTATTGCATGAAAGAAGTGTTTGATCCAACTTACGGTAATATTTGGTACAGAAACCTTTGTTTGCAATTACAGAGGTCAGACGTTTCCTGTAGTCCTTGACCACGTTTGCTCACTTACTCACTTTTTATCATTTTCAATCTGCTTATTGAGTGTATATTTTACTCATCTTTGCATAAAACTATTTGCTTTTAAGAATCTCTTCAGGTCATATGTCATTCTGGAGTATATTGTCATCTGAGGAAATAATAACTTTTTCTGGCATAGTCAATCTCTATTATTTATGTGCACATTACTTTATTAAGACTACCTGCAGCTAGCACTTTGGAGGAGGTCATTGATCGTTCCCTACACGGATCAGTTGGAGTCACAGAAATAACACCCATCACTTGGTAATACACCTTTAAGGCTTCAAGGAAGCCAAAATAAATTCTGTAGTTTGCCTGCTGTGTCTGGCTCCTTGGGGGCAGGGTCTTGCCCAGCTCCTTGGGGGAGGTCTCATGCAGTGGCCACACCCCCGATCAGCTAAACACAATCCTTTATTTAGATGTAGAGATCTGAAAGCCGGTTGGGGTTTGATTGTTACAGGGGTTGTCTGGGACTTGTGTAGTGGTAGGCTATCCTTAGGATAGGCTATCATTATTACATCAGTGGTGGTGTGACACCCGACTGCCAATCAACTGTTCCCAGTCCTACCAATAGCCGGATTTGCTTAGTTGCGTAGCAGAACAGCACACCTCCGTATCTATGTGTACATACACACCTCAACATTGAAATTTCAGCACCAAGAAGTAATACCTCTCCTTGAGGAGAGTGTCAAGACAAGCCTGGTATATCAGAGTGAGGAGACTTATAAGCCATGCATGCTCCCCTGGGAAATTAAATATGAAAATCACTTTTCAGAGAGGAAGAGGACACAAACTCTAGATCGCTGCTTCCAATAAGTGGTGCTAGAGTTCTATCCCTCTTCCTCTCTGAAGAAACATACTCAACACCAAGAAGAAAAATGTATGGAAATTGCAGGGTGTGTAGACATGATATGCAAATATGATATGCAAAGGATGAAAAAATGAATACTAAATCTTCAACACATTTGGAATTCGAGCACCACATGCAGAAATGTCGGCAATTACAGCCTCGCCTGCTATCACTGAGGTTATTAGTTGTCATCTGAGGAAGGATCTGCTTCTTAATGCTCTTGGGAAAATCATCAAGATCCTCTGCTGGCAGCTCCTGTGTAATCACCGAGCAATAACGTCCCCGATGTACTTGATGGGAGACAAGTCTGGAGACGCTGCAGTCATGGGAGCACCAGCAACATGCGATCTAGATCACTTTGGAGAAATAGCTATACCACTGGTACAACTGAGGGATATTTTCATTTTTTTTTAATTGAAGTTTATTCTCAGTTTTTTACATTTTGGTACTGGTTATTTGTATTATTTTTGATATTTTAAAACTGATTTTACCCCTAAATATGTAATGAATGACACCTATTGTAAGACATCTTGAGAATCAGCAGTGACTTTGAGGCTATGTGCACACGTCAGGATTTCTTGCAGAAATTTCCTGACAAAAACCGGACATTTCTGCCAGAAATCCGCATGTGTTTTTTTCACGTTTTTTTCACGGTCTTTACGTGTTTTTTTCTGCGTTTTTTGTGGGGGGGGGGGGGTTTCGCGGTTTTCCCCAATGCATTAAATAGCAGTAAAAATGTGAAAAATCCGCAAAATTAATGAACATGCTGCTTTTTTTACCGCGATGCATTTTTTCGCGGAAAAAAACGCATCATGTGCACAAAAATTGTGGAATGCATTCTAAATGATAGGATGCATATGTATGCGTTTTTATAGCGTTTTTATAGCGTTTTTATCGCGAAAAAGCACGAAAAAAACGTGAAAATTCCTGAACGTGAGCACATACCCTCAAAGGTAAATAAAGTTATGGCTTTTGGAATGCCCAAGAAAAATTCCCTTTGTTCATGAGGCCAAAATTGTTTGCATACTTCCACATTTTCTAAATTATATCAAATTCCCCATAAAAAAAATCTCTTTCCTTTTTGTGTCCTGTCTAGGTGAACTAAGCAACGATCCAATCACATTTAATACAAATTTAATGGGTTATCCAGATCGGCCGGGGTGGCTGCGGTATATTCAGAGGACACCTTACAGCGATGGGGTGCTTTATGGATCTCCGACATTTGAAAGTGTGGGAAAACCAACGATTATAGAGGTACAATGTTAATATTTACTATGACAAAGCATAAATTAATCAAACCAACACTGTTTATGGTTAGATTTTTTTTTTATATATATATATACTGCCTTCGGGAACCATTGGGAAGACTTTTTTCGAAGCCGTTCACATTCCTGCCAGAAAAGATAGACCAGAGAGCAGGGGTGGGCCTTAGCAGTGCCAGGAGAGATGCCACAAGGCATTGGTAGGTTAGTGTAGTTTTTTAATAATTTTTTAGATCACCCTGGACCTTGTTTATAAAAAAAGGGGTGAACAGCCGCTCCTCTCTCCCTCTTTGTAAGCGAACATTCTTTCAGTCTTGCAGCAAACACTCCTTTCCACGCTACTCTGTCCGAGTTTCTCTCGCAGGGGTGGTCTGTTTTCCCTGCTCTCTTTCCAGGCAAGCTGGTCATCAATGGCCAGGGACTGCCCATAGGGGGTTACACTTTAAAAGTATTGTTAGGCATTTCTCTTTACACTGGGGTAGCACCCTGTTGACAAGTGCGGCCTGTATAATCACGGTAGCTTGGTTGCTCCAGCCTGATAGTGTTCTCTCTGCGAGTGACCCCAAGTGACAGGAAACCGATAGAATCAGTTGCAGGGGGGGAAAAATACTGTTTTAAATAAAATTCCCTTTACATCTGTAACAGAACACATGAAATAAAGTGCAGTCTATATAATCATGATAGGTCGGTTGCTCCAGCCTGCTAGTGTTCCCTCTGCAAGTGACCCCGACTGTCAGGAAATTGTTAGCATCAGTTGCAGAGCGGGAAAAAGAAACACTGTTTTCGATAAAAAAATCCCCTCTACAACTGTAACAGAACACATGAAATAGAGTGCAGCCTGTACAATCACTATAGCTTGTTTGCTCCAGCCTGCTAGTGTTCCCTCTGCAAGTGACCCCGAGTGGCAGGAAACTGATACAATCAGTTGCAGAAAGGGAAAACAAAACACTGTTTTATACGAAATTCCCTTCTACAACTGTAATAGAACACATGAAATAGAGTGCAGCCTGTATAATCACGGTAGCTCGGTTGCTCCAGCCTGCTAGTGTTCCCTCTGCAAGTGACCCCGAGTGTCAGGAAACCAATACAATCAGTTGCAGAAAGGGAAAACGAAACACTGTTTTATATGAAATTCCCTTCTACAACTGTAATAGAACACATGAAATAGAGTGCAGCCTGTATAATCACGGTAGCTCGGTTGCTCCAGCCTGCTAGTGTTCCCTCTGCAAGTGACCCCGAGTGGCAGGAAACTGATAGAATCAGTTCCAGAATGGGAAAACGAAACACTGTTTTATATAAAATTCCCTTCTACAACAGTAACCGAACATATGAAATTGAGATGGTAAAAATATTTCATGTAAATGTAGATTTTAACTACTTTTTATACAAATGGAGAATTCCTTTAAAATTTTGTCCCTACTGCTGATTGTGCAATGAGGTTGATATTTTGCAGGCTGGCGTGTTATTATGTCTATAAGTGCTGAGCTGTTTCCAGAATTAATGTCTTATAATATCATATTATTCTTCGTTCCGCTCTGCCTGTTCTGGTTTTAACATTGCCTAAGCGCTTAGTCTTGATCTGTGCCGTGTAACGAGAAATGAGGGTCTCATGTTGCTTCATTGAATGACTCCTGTAGATGTGAATGTCGAGCGGCTGATGTAAAAATGCTCAGACAGAATTGAGTTAATGAGGGTAAATGTATAGCCTGCGCGCAGCCTGACTACATAACAGCCAGAGTCCGCCACTTCGCAATATCTTATTTTCTACTTTGCTCTCAGTTTGCCTTACATAAAAGAACATTGCTTTATGCCTCATGCCTCAACAAGGCACACGGCATGCCATGCCATTAAAGGGGCTATCCAGGACTATTACATTTTTTCACTATGAGCCAAGAACTAACAGGTAGGTAGTTGCTAAATATCTGCCTATTGTGTCTGGTGCCAATCTCTGCCACACAGGGTAGTCATGGACTTCTCCTGTTGGCGATTATGTGGCTTCTGATGACGTCAAGTCGACAGGGTAGCGGCTTCTCATCTGCTTTGCTCTCTTGATGGAGCATGAGTGCTGATGTCATGCTGATTGACAGCCAGCTTCCTGCTGCCTAACACTGGGGAGCCAGCTATCAATCACCATGACATCAGCAGTCACGCCCTCTCAACAGATCAGTCCGGAAGAAGAAGAGCTGCTCTGTTGAGGTGGAGCAGCTGAACCGTCGGTTACCACTCTGAGCCGGCACAAGGTTGAATAAGCAAGTTGTTGTCTCTGCTTTTAAGCCCCAAGTAAAAAATAAATAAAATTGTCCTGGAAAACCCCTTTAATGACCTCTCACCATACTGCTCATTGGCACTTTGATGTGGCTACCTGATCACCAGAAATAAGGGGGTACATATATCACCATCGTGCCCTTAGATTATAGTCCGTTACATAGTAATGAAAGTCAGATAGTAATGGATATATACTGTATGTAACAGAGCAAACACTATGTGAATATACATAAATAAATGTACATCAGTGAATATACAGCAGCACCAATAGACAGTAACATAGTAACAGGTGTCGCATCTAAGAATTTGCACAATAGCAGTGGTCATACTAAAGTATCAGTCATGCTACATACCGTATAATAGTGCCAACTATACGGTACAATAAGTGCCCATACAGAAGTGTCATCTGTATGTTAGAATTTATACAAATAGCATTAGCCTTATATGTGGCCACATAGTAGTATCAGTCACGTCAAGTTAACAATACAGCTTGCCATATAGTAGTGCCCACTAGGGCCGGTTTTAGATGAATTGGGGCCCTGGGCAAAAGTTTAAAGTGGGGCCCCAAATGTTCACATATTGCACCATCACACAGAAGCATTTCTGTTGTATTTACATGCGCTGAGTTTAGGCCCACTCAGAGTATACTGCACCTCCATTCAGAGTATACTGCAGCCCTTCCTCAGAGTGTACTACAGCGCCACTCATAGACTATAATGTAGTGTCTTCATAGAGTATAATGTAGTGTCCTCATAGATTATTATGTAGTGTCCTCATAGATTATTATGTAGCCCCCTCATAGAGCATAATGTCCCCCTCAGAGGATAATGCAGCTCCCTCAGAGGATAATGTAGCCACCTCACATACACAGTATAATGCAGCCCCTTCATAGTATAATGTAGCCCCCTCAGAGTATAATGCTGCCCCCTCAGATTACAATACAGCCCCCTCAGCGTATAATGCAGCCCCACACAGTATAATGCAGCCCCCCCACACACAGTATAATTCAGCCCCCCCACAAACACACACAGGATAATACAGCCCCCACACACACTGTATAATGCAACCTCCTCAGAGTATAATGCAGCCCCACAAACACAGCGTAAAGCAGCCCCCTCAGAGTACAATGCAGCCCCCTCAGAGTATAATGTAGCCCCCTCGGAGTATAATGCAGCCCCCTCAGAGTATAAAGCAGCCCCCTCAGAGTACAATGCAGCCCCCTCAGTGTATAATGCATCCCCCACACGCAGTATACTTCAGCCCCCCCACACACACAGTATAATGCAGCCCCCCACCCACTGTATAATGCAGCCCCCTCAGAGTATAATGCAGCCCCACACAGTATAATGCAGCCCCCCAAAAACACACAGTATAATGCAGTCCCTCCACGCACAGTATAATGCAGCCCCACAGTATAATGCAGACCCCCATTAACAGTATAATGCAGCCCCCTACACACAGTGTAGTGCAGTTCCCCCACACACAGTATAATGCAGTGCCCCACTCACTGTATAATGAAGCCCCCTACTCACAGGATAATGCAGCCCCCCACTCACAGTATAATGCAGTCACACCACACACAGTATAATGCAGCCCCCCACTCACAGTATAGTGCAGCTCCCCACACACAGTATAATGCAGCCCACACACACAGAGTATAATGCAGCCCCCACACAATATAATGCAACCCCCCACTCACAGTATAATGCAGTCCCCCCATACACAGTATAATGCAGCCTCCCCACACACAGTATAATGCAGCCCCTCCACACACACAGTCTAGTGCAGTCCCCCCACACAATACAATGCAGCCCCCCTACATATTACACACACACAATACTAACCTCTCCTTCTCGTTCCCCCACTGCTCTGTATTCTGCAGAGTGTCTCATCAGCTCCACTGCTGACACATGCTGCTGAGGCAGAGGGGGAGTGATGGGAGAGGGAGCATCATCTGACACTCTCTCCTCCATCACTGGGGTGTGTGGAAGTCATAGTGTAATATTAGACTCCTAGTAGTGGCCATACAATAGTATCAGCCTCGTAGTAGTGGCCATACAATAGTATCAGCCTCATAGTAGTGGCCATACAATAGTATCAGCCTCACAGTAATGGCCTTACAATAGTATCAGCCTCATAGTAGTGGCCATACAATAGTACCAGCCTCATAGCAGTGGCCATACAATAGTATCAGCCTCATAGTAATGGCCTTACAATAGCATCAGCCTCACATTAGTGGCCATACAATAGTATCAGCCTCATAGTAGTGGCCACACAATAGTATCAGCCTCATATTAGTGGCCATACTATAGTATCAGCCTCATAGTAGTGGCCACACAATAGTATCAGCCTCATAGTAGTGGCCATACAATAGTATTAGCCTCATATTAGTGGCCATACACTAGTATCAGCCTCATAGTAGTGGCCACACAATAGTATCAGCCTCATAGTAGTGGCCTTACAATAGTATCAGCCTCATATTAGTGGCCTTACAATAGTATCAGCCTCATAGTAGTGGCCATACAATAGTATCAGCCTCATAGTAGTGGCCATACAATAGTATCAGCCTCATATTAGTGGCCATACAATAGTATCAGCCTCATAGTAGTGGCCATACAATAGTATTAGCCTCATAGTAGTGGCCTTACAATAGTATCAGCCTCATATTAGTGGCCTTACAATAGTATCAGCCTCATAGTAGTGGCCATACAATAGTATCAGCCTCATATTAGTGGCCATACAATAGTATCAGCCTCATAGTAGTGGCTATACAATAGTATCAGCCTCATAGTAGTGGCCATACAATAGTATCAGCCTCATATTAGTGGCCATACAATAGTATCAGCATCATAGTAGTGGCTATACAATAGTATCAGCCTCATAGTAGTGGCTATACAATAGTATCAGCCTCATAGTAGTGGCCATACAATAGTATTAGCCTCATAGTAGTGGCCTTACAATAGTATCAGCCTCATATTAGTGGCCTTACAATAGTATCAGCCTCATAGTAGTGGCCATACAATAGTATCAGCCTCATATTAGTGGCCATACAATAGTATCAGCCTCATAGTAGTGGCCATACAATAGTATTAGCCTCATAGTAGTGGCCTTACAATAGTATCAGCCTCATATTAGTGGCCTTACAATAGTATCAGCCTCATAGTAGTGGCCATACAATAGTATCAGCCTCATATTAGTGGCCATACAATAGTATCAGCCTCATAGTAGTGGCTATACAATAGTATCAGCCTCATAGTAGTGGCCATACAATAGTATTAGCCTCATAGTAGTGGCCTTACAATAGTATCAGCCTCATATTAGTGGCCTTACAATAGTATCAGCCTCATAGTAGTGGCCATACAATAGTATCAGCCTCATATTAGTGGCCATACAATAGTATCAGCCTCATAGTAGTGGCCATACAATAGTATCAGCCTCATATTAGTGGCCATACAATAGTATCAGCATCATAGTAGTGGCCACACAATAGTATCAGCCTCATAGTAGTGGCCATACAATAGTATCAGCCTCATAGTAGTGGCCATACAATAGTATCAGCCTCATAGTAGTGGCCTTACAATAGTATCAGCCTCATATTAGTGGCCTTACAATAGTATCAGCCTCATAGTAGTGGCCATACAATAGTATCAGCCTCATATTAGTGGCCATACAATAGTATCAGCCTCATAGTAGTGGCTATACAATAGTATCAGCCTCATAGTAGTGGCCATACAATAGTATTAGCCTCATAGTAGTGGCCATACAATAGTATCAGCCTCATATTAGTGGCCATACAATAGTATCAGCATCATAGTAGTGGCCACACAATAGTATCAGCCTCATAGTAGTGGCCATACAATAGTATCAGCCTCATAGTAGTGGCCATACAATAGTATCAGCCTCATAGTAGTGGCCATACAATAGTATCAGCCTCATAGTAGTGGTCATACAATAGTATCAGCCTCATAGTAGTGGTCACATAATAGTACCAGGCATGTCAATACTTATTATAGAGGGTGAATTATGCCACAACATCCATACAGCACTGTCACCCATCACAGTGCCCATACAGAAGTTATGATGACCTCTCCTTAGATTAATATTAGACTCCTAGTGATAGTTATACAATAGTACCTATAATAAAGGACACGGCAGTGCCAGCTACCTAGTAGTATCTATATCTGGGGGGGGGAATATTAACACTACTCATATAATAACTCATATAATAGTACCATCCATTTGTTAGGGATTGTACATTAGTACCAACCATTGCCAAGTGCTCTGGGTTCTGCCATCTGTAGTAGTGCCCATATTGGTACCCACGTGACAGTGCCAGGTATAGGTATTAATGTGTATCTCTTTGTGCCTGTTCTGTTTTGTGTACATTTCTGCCTATTTCCCTCTGTTTGGTTACATTTTTGCTCTGCATCATACACGTTTTTATGTGACGAATATCAAAATATGCTAATTAAAATCTTGACCTACTTTAGTTGCCGGGAGATGCTCATTATTTTTCTTCTGTCCCTTGGACCGGGAGAATATTATTATTGTAGATTGATAATTAGTGATGTTTTTATTTCATCGTGCCATTGGCAAAAAAAATAAATAAAAGCACAATCAGAGGAACAGATAAATCATTCTGGTCTTTTCATGCCGGAAAATAGAATCTACGGCCAAATATGTAATGTTTCTCTCATACAGCCCTGATTATGTTAACCATTTAAAGGGCTTGTCCAGGTTCTACAATCTGTGTCCTCTAACAAATTTTTGACCATTGGGTGTCCCCCTACTGTGCCCCCTAAAGTAGTGTGCTGTAAACTGTGATGGAACCAGGCTGCAAGGGTCCAGTTCCCCTTTGGTGCCACCATATTGGAAATCTAGCATGACCTGATACCCATTGAGATCAATTTATCACTGATTGAGAGCTGTCGGGGGGTTTTACTGTGGAATTGCTGAAATTACTAAAAATGAGCAATTCTATTAGTGTTGCCCTGGTCCGGCTTCCAGTCTGGTCTTCCGTGGCTCCTTCTTGGCACCCACTTTGCCCAACGACTTCATGTCATATGAAGCCTAGTGTCATGATGCCACTGGGTCTAGAAAGCACCAGAAGATGCCGGGTCGGATGCTGGGTGCAGAGGTGAAGACCGACTGTCACGGAGGACCATACTGGACGCCAGACCATGGCGGCGAGAATCGAATTGCTCATCTTAAATAATTACTTATGGAGGAAGATAAAGGAGTTGCATGAAATCTTGTGGATTGATAACTTGCTGATTAATGATGAGTCCAACCACCGAGGCTCTAAAATGCCTAAATGGTGCACATATGCTTCACCCGTCTATCTCCGGCATTCCCATAGAGAACGAATGAAGTGGTGGCGCCTGCGCACATGTGCGACCATCACCCCTTTCCATCGGGGCACTTCACGGCTTCATTCATGGAGACAGATGTGAGGACACAGACGGGCTATATAAATCAGAGCAAGATCAGAGCGTAGTGCACGGACTGGCCGGCAGCTCTCCCTACCGGAGCCCGATAGCTGCATGGAAATACATGAAGCTGTCATACTCAGGTGGGGAGGACCGACGGCCAGTCCGGGCACTGCTTTCCGATCTCAATCCGATTTATATGACTTTCTGACTGCGCTCTTAGGGAGAGAATGGTCATGTACCCAACTACTTCATACAGAGCCGAGTGATATATTGTTATTATTTGTCGGAACATTAATTTTTACTTTCTCTTCTCATTTTTTTCTTCTGAAGATAACCGCCTACAACAGACGAACGTTTGAGACGGCCAGACATAATCTTATCATCAATATTATGTCAGGGGAGGGTAAGTTGGCCTTGTGTCCAATACCGATTGATTACAACGAGTGTTAAAAATGTGCAAAGGGACATTGGTTCCAAAAAGTCACGCAAACACTAATAATTAGCAAATGTATTGATGAAATTCAACTCGTAATTCAGCTACAAGCATTTATCACCCATCAGTAAGGTTCGCTCCACATGCGGTTGGATGTGGAGAACCAACATCTGTCTTGTAACAGCAGTGACTTGAGCTGAGCTCCTATTGCTGCTGTTAACCATTTATATGCTGTGGTCAATCTCTAAATGGAGCTGTTGTGTATGCACACTAGCCCCTATCAGCCCACTGTCACATAATCACGGGGCAACGATGGGTTACAATGGCAACCAGAGGTCTGCTGAAGTGCAGCTCTGGAGTATAATACAGGATGTAACTCAGAATCAGTACAGGATCAGTAATGTAATGTATGTACACAGTGACTGCACCAGCAGAATAGTGAGTGCAGCTCTGGGGTATAATACAGGAAGTAACTCAGGGTCAGTAATGTAATGTATGTACACAGTGACTGCACCAGCAGAATAGTGAGTGCAGCTCTGGGGTATAATACAGGATGTAACTCAGGATCAGTAATGTAATGTATGTACACAGTGACTGCACCAGCAGAATAGTGAGTGCAGCTCTGGGGTATAATACAGGATGTAACTCAGGATCAGTAATGTAATGTATGTACACGGTGACTGCACTGTTGTGAATTAGACTTTTTTGGCTCCCTCTAGTGGTTACTAGTGATATGACTCTGGGATTTCCTTCCCTCTGTTTGCACCCAGCTGGGTCGTTACTTCAGGGGTGTTGCTATATAAACCTCCTGGAACCTTAGTCCAGTGCCTGGCATCGGTGTTATCAGACACATTCTGTTTGCTCCTGTTTACGGGTCCTGGTTCGTGCTAAATTAAGCTAAGTCTTGCTTCTTTGTTTTTTGGGTTATTTGTTTGCTATCATTTTTGTCCAGCTTGTACTAAATGTGATTCCTGACCTTGCTGGAAGCTCTAGGGGGCTGGTGTTCTCCCCCCGGGCCGTTAGACGGTTCGGGGGTTCTTGAATTTCCAGTGTGGATATTTTTTATAGGATTTTTTGCTGACCATATAAGTTATCTTTCTATATTCTGCTATTAGCTAGTGGGCCTCTCTTTGCTAAATTCCTAGCTCATTCTTATGTTTGTCTTTTCCCCTTACCTCACCGTTATGATTTGTGGGGGGCTTCTATCCAACTTTTTGGGGTATTTCCTCTGGAGGCAAGAAAGGTCTTTCTTTTCCCTTCTAGGGGTAGTTAGCTCTCCGGCTGGCGCGAGACGTCTAGGATCAACGTAGGAACGTTCCCCGGCTGCTGGTATTTGTGGTGCTAGGATTAGTTATATGGTCAGCCCAGTTACCACTGCCCTATGAGCTGGTTTTCTGTATTTACTGACTTAGCATTATTCCTGAGACCCTCTGCTATTGGGGTCATAACAGTATGCCAGGCCAATATTGAATGTTTAAAGCATTGCAGAAGTGGGATAATAAGAAAGGAAATTCTGAGGTTTTTTTTTTCTCTTCCTTCTCTTCCTCCCCTTTACCTTTGAGTGGCTTGTGCTTGCTGCAGACATGAATGTGCAGACCTTGATTACAAGTGTTGACCAGCTGGCAGCTCGTGTGCAGGGTATACAAGATTTTGTTACCAGTAGTCCTATGTCTGAACCTAAAATACCTATTCCGGAATTGTTTTCTGGAGATCGATTTAGGTTTAGGAATTTCAAGAATAATTGTAAATTGTTTCTTTCTCTGAGACCCCGTTCATCTGGAGATTCTGCTCAGCAAGTTAAAATTGTTATTTCTTTTTTGCGGAGCGACCCTCAGGATTGGGCTTTCTCGCTAGCGCCAGGAGATCCGGCATTGGCGAATATTGATGCGTTTTTTCTGGCGCTCGGATTGCTTTACGAGGAACCCAATCTTGAAATTCAGGCAGAGAAAGCCTTGCTGGCTATTTCTCAGGGTCAGGATGAAGCTGAAGTGTATTGCCCAAAATTTCGGAAATGGTCCGTGCTTACTCAGTGGAATGAGTGTGCTCTGGCCGCAAATTTCAGAAATGGCCTTTCTGAAGCCATTAAGAATGTGATGGTGGGTTTCCCCATTCCTACAAGTCTGAATGATTCTATGGCGCTTGCTATTCAAATTGACCGGCGTTTGCGGGAGCGCAAAACCGCTAATCCTCTGGTGGTGTTGTCTGAACAAACACCTGATTTAATGCAATGTGATAGAATTCAGACTACAAATGAACGGAAAAATCATAGACGTCAGAATGGGTTGTGTTTTTACTGTGGTGATTCTACACATGTTATATCAGCATGCTCTAAACGCCTAACAAGGGTTGTTAGTCCTGTCGCCATTGGTAATTTGCAACCTAAATTTATTTTGTCTGTGACTTTAATTTGCTCTTTGTCTTCTTACCCTGTTATGGCGTTTGTGGATTCAGGTGCTGCCCTGAGTCTTATGGATCTGTCATTTGCCAAGCGCTGTGGTTTTGTTCTTGAACCGTTAGTAAATCCTATTCCTCTTAGAGGTATTGATGCTACGCCATTGGCGGAAAATAAACCGCAGTTTTGGACGCAGGTGACCATGTGCATGACTCCTGAACATCGGGAGGTGATTCGTTTTCTTGTTCTTCATAAAATGCATGATTTGGTCGTTTTGGGTCTGCCATGGTTACAGACCCACAATCCAGTCCTGGATTGGAAGGCAATGTCTGTGTCAAGTTGGGGCTGTCAGGGAATTCATGCTGATTCCCCGCCGGTGTCTATTGCTTCCTCTACTCCTTCGGAAGTTCCTGAGTATTTGTCTGATTATCAGGATGTATTCAGTGAGTCCAGATCCAGTGCTCTGCCTCCTCATAGGGACTGTGACTGCGCCATAGATTTGATTCCAGGTAGTAAATTTCCTAAGGGAAGATTATTTAATCTGTCAGTACCTGAGCATGCCGCAATGCGTTCATATATCAAGGAGTCTCTGGAGAAGGGGCATATCCGTCCATCCTCTTCCCCTCTTGGTGCGGGATTCTTTTTTGTGGCTAAGAAGGACGGATCTTTGAGACCTTGTATTGACTATCGGCTACTGAATAAAATCACTGTAAAATTTCAGTATCCTTTGCCTCTCTTGTCGGACTTGTTTGCCCGGATTAAGGGTGCCAAGTGGTTCACCAAGATAGATCTTCGTGGTGCATACAACCTTGTGCGCATTAAGCAAGGTGATGAATGGAAGACTGCATTTAATACGCTCGAAGGTCATTTTGAGTACTTGGTGATGCCTTTTGGGCTTTCTAATGCTCCCTCAGTATTTCAGTCCTTTATGCCTGATATTTTCCGGAAGTATCTGGATAAATTTATGATTGTTTATCTGGACGATATTCTGGTTTTCTCTGAAGATTGGGACTCACATGTGGAGCAGGTCAGGATGGTGTTTCAGGTTTTGCGTGAGAATGCCTTGTTTGTTAAAGGCTCAAAGTGTCTCTTTGGAGTACAGAAAGTTCCCTTTTTGGATTTATTTTTTCCCCTTCTGCTGTGGAGATGGACCCAGTCAAGGTCCGAGCTATTCATGAGTGGACTCAACCCACGTCAGTTAAGAGTCTTCAGAAGTTCTTGGGTTTTGCTAACTTCTACCGTCGTTTTATCGCTAATTTTTCTAGCGTTGTTAAACTTTTGACGGATATGACCAAGAAAGGTTCTGATGTTGCTAACTGGGCTCCTGCAGCCGTGGAGGCGTTCCAGGAGTTGAAGCGCCGGTTTACTTCGGCGCCTGTTTTGTGCCAGCCTGATGTCTCACTTCCCTTTCAGGTCAAGGTGGATGCTTCTGAGATTGGGGCAGGGGCCGTTTTGTCACAGAGAGGCCCTGGTTGCTCGGTAATGAGACCATGTGCTTTCTTCTCTAGGAAGTTTTCGCCTGCTGAGCGGAATTATGATGTGGGCAATCGGGAATTACTGGCCATGAAGTGGGCATTTGAGGAGTGGCGTCATTGGCTCGAGGGTGCTAAGCATCGTGTGGTGGTCTTGACTGATCACAAAAATTTGATGTATCTCGAGTCTGCTAAACGCTTGAATCCTAGACAGGCCCGCTGGTCATTGTTTTTCTCCCGTTTTGACTTTGTGGTCTCGTATTTACCAGGTTCAAAGAATGTGAAAGCTGATGCTCTTTCAAGGAGCTTTGTGCCTGACTCTCCTGGAGTCACAGAACCTGTTGGTATTCTTAAAGAAGGAGTTATTTTGTCAGCCATTTCTCCTGATTTGCGACGTGTGTTGCAGAGATTTCAAGCTGGTAGACCTGACTCTTGTCCACCTGACAGACTGTTTGTTCCTGATAAGTGGACCAGCAGAGTCATTTCCGAGGTTCATTCCTCGGTGTTGGCAGGTAATCCGGGAATTTTTGGCACCAGAGATCTGGTGGCTAGGTCATTTTGGTGGCCTTCCTTGTCACGGGATGTACGGTCATTTGTGCAGTCCTGTGGGACTTGTGCTCGAGCTAAGCCTTGCTGTTCCCGTGCCAGCGGGTTGCTCTTGCCCTTGCCTGTCCCGAAGAGGCCTTGGACACATATTTCCATGGATTTCATTTCTGATCTCCCGGTGTCTCGGGGTATGTCTGTCATCTGGGTGGTATGTGATCGCTTTTCAAAAATGGTCCATTTGGTGCCTTTGCCTAAGCTGCCTTCCTCTTCCGATCTGGTTCCTGTGTTCCTTCAGAATGTGGTTCGTTTACACGGCATTCCTGAGAATATTGTGTCTGACAGAGGATCCCAGTTTGTTTCCAGGTTCTGGCGATCCTTTTGTGCTAGGATGGGCATTGATTTATCGTTCTCGTCTGCCTTTCATCCTCAGACTAATGGACAAACTGAGCGAACTAATCAGACTCTGGAAGCTTACTTGAGGTGTTTTGTTTCGGCAGATCAGGATGATTAGGTGACCTTCTTGCCGTTGGCTGAGTTTGCCCTAAATAATCGGGCTAGTTCCGCTACTTTGGTTTCGCCATTTTTCTGCAACTCTGGTTTCCATCCTCGTTTTTCCTCGGGACATGTGGAGCCTTCTGACTGTCCTGGAGTAGATTCTGTGGTGGATAGGTTGCAGCAGATCTGGAATCATGTGGTGGACAACTTGAAGTTGTCACAGGAGAAGGCTCAGCGTTTTGCCAACCGCCGCCGCGGTGTGGGTCCCCGACTTCGTGTTGGGGATTTGGTGTGGCTGTCTTCTCGATTTGTTCCTATGAAGGTCTCCTCTCCTAAATTTAAGCCTCGCTTCATCGGTCCTTACAAGATATTGGAAATCCTTAATCCTGTGTCCTTTCGCTTGGATCTTCCGGTTTCGTTTGCCATTCACAACGTGTTCCATAGGTCTTTGTTACGACGCTACGTTGTGCCTGTGGTTCCTTCTGCTGAGCCTCCTGCTCCGGTGTTGGTTGAGGGCGAATTGGAGTACGTGGTGGAGAAGATCTTGGATTCTCGTCTCTCCAGGCGGAGGCTTCAGTATTTGGTCAAGTGGAAGGGTTATGGTCAGGAGGATAATTCCTGGGTGGTTGCCTCTGATGTGCATGCGGCCGATTTGGTTCGTGCCTTTCACGCTGCTCATCCTGATCGCCCTGGTGGTCTTGGTGAGGGTTCGGTGACCCCTCCTTAAGGGGGGGGTACTGTTGTGAATTAGACTTTTTTGGCTCCCTCTAGTGGTTACTAGTGATATGACTCTGGGATTTCCTTCCCTCTGTTTGCACCCAGCTGGGTCGTTACTTCAGGGGTGTTGCTATATTAACCTCCTGGAACCTTAGTCCAGTGCCTGGCATCGGTGTTATCAGACACATTCTGTTTGCTCCTGTTTACGGGTCCTGGTTCGTGCTAAATTAAGCTAAGTCTTGCTTCTTTGTTTTTTGGGTTATTTGTTTGCTATCATTTTTGTCCAGCTTGTACTAAATGTGATTCCTGACCTTGCTGGAAGCTCTAGGGGGCTGGTGTTCTCCCCCCGGGCCGTTAGACGGTTCGGGGGTTCTTGAATTTCCAGTGTGGATATTTTGATAGGATTTTTTGCTGACCATATAAGTTATCTTTCTATATTCTGCTATTAGCTAGTGGGCCTCTCTTTGCTAAATTCCTAGCTCATTCTTATGTTTGTCTTTTCCCCTTACCTCACCGTTATTATTTGTGGGGGGCTTCTATCCAACTTTTTGGGGTATTTCCTCTGGAGGCAAGAAAGGTCTTTCTTTTCCCTTCTAGGGGTAGTTAGCTCTCCGGCTGGCGCGAGACGTCTAGGATCAACGTAGGAACGTTCCCCGGCTGCTGGTATTTGTGGTGCTAGGATTAGTTATATGGTCAGCCCAGTTACCACTGCCCTATGAGCTGGTTTTCTGTATTTACTGACTTAGCATTATTCCTGAGACCCTCTGCCATTGGGGTCATAACACTGCACCAGCAGAATAGTGAGTGCAGCTCTGGGGTATAATACAGGATGTAACTCAGGATCAGTAATGTAATGTCTGTACACAGTGACTGCACCAGCAGAATAGTGAGTGCAGCTCTGGAGTATAATACAGGATGTAACTCAGGATCAGTAATGTAATGTGTGTACACAGTGACTGCACCAGTAGAATAGTGAGTGCAGCTCTGGAGTATAATACAGGATGTAACTCAGGATCAGTAATGTAATGTATGTACACAGTGACTGCACCAGCAGAATAGTGAGTGCAGCTCTGGGGTATAATACAGGAGGTAACTCAGGATCAGTAATGTAATGTATGTACACAGTGACTGCACCAGCAGAATAGTGAGTGCAGCTCTGGGGTATAATACAGGAGGTAACTCAGGATCAGTAATGTAATGTATGTACACAGTGACTGCACCAGCAGAATAGTGAGTGCAGCTCTGGGGTATAATACAGGATGTAACTCAGGATCAGTAATGTAATGTATGTACACAGTGACTGCACCAGCAGAATAGTGAGTGCAGCTCTGGGGTATAATACAGGATGTAACTCAGGATCAGTAATGTAATGTATGTACACAGTGACTGCACCAGCAGAATAGTGAGTGCAGCTGTGGGATATAATACAGGATTTATACTAGATATGTGTAATATGGGTATGCATACACTATAATGTATGGTAATTTTGATGTTTGTCATGTGCTTTCTGTATTCTGAGAACAGATTTCCCACTTCCTTACCAAGCTGAGTTCTTTATTAGAAACATGAATGTAGAAGAAATGTTGGCCAGTGAAGTTCTGGGTGATTTTCTTGGAGCTGTTAAAAACGTCTGGCAACCGGATCGTCTGAATGCCATTAATATCACATCAGCCCTGGACAGGGGAGGCCGAGTGCCGCTCCCCATCAATGACATGAAGGAAGGGTAAGCCTCATATGGGATGTGCTACTGAGGATAGAATATGGCCTTCTATCTGCCGAATGTATAACATGAAATACTCAGAGAAATGCTCAGGGCGAAGCTGCTACTTTATTGATCCAGTAGTATACAAGGCGCAAAAAATGGTTGAACACAACGGAACAAAAATTAAAAAGGCAAAAAATAAATATCTGCTGGGCTCCCAGGCAACATGTTACAGACCTGCCCTTTAAGTATACGTACCCCCCCAAGAGAGCACAAACGGCACGGGGCCCCACACGAAGCTTAGGCGCAACGAGCATGCTCCTCTAAGTATGTACTACTTTTTTCTTTTTAAAAATCTACCATGCCATTCCAGAGATATTGGTTTTTATTATGTGCAACTTTTTTATGGCCTTCCTTTACCAAGGGGGTGTGGCTCACAGGATCCTCTGGGGTGTGTCAAAGAACCATGCAGGTCTAAAACATGTTGCTTTGGAGCACAAGGAATAATTATTTTGTGTCTTTAATTTTTGTGCTGTTGTCATCCCTGCAGATGAACACTTGGATAGAAGGACTACTCTAAGCAACGTGGCCCACCAAGTCCATCTCTTCTGCTACAAGGGTTGTATGGTCATTGGTTGTTACCAGTAACCATGACAGTGAGGTTTCCTTACTTACCAAGACTTCACAGTCCCCCGATCTTATTCCTGTAGATCATCTCTAGGATGAGGTGGAGCAGGCTGTGACTGTCAGTACCGCCATAACTTGCGACAATTGCATTCTCTTGGGTAGTCTGTGGCAGACAAACCAGGGTTCTGCAAACGTCCTTGGCCATTACATGAATACTGGAATTCTGGCATTTAGGAGGCCGCTGCAGCATCATGACGTCACGCCGCCTTGGACATCATGACATTGGTGAGGCCTCGTGGAGTCATGATGCCAGAAGGGCTCCAGGATTCCAGTATTCGAGAGCAAGACCCTGATCCGGCTGTGAATCTTTTTGCTCATCTCTAATTTTGGTTGTTGTTTTTATCCCATTACTAATCTTGAACTGAACCTGTGTTTCATCCTACAGTGGTGACAAACAGTTTTGCATTTTTTTTTTTAAGTGTGATTTCTTCTCTCAGATTCTTGTGATGCCATTTTCCTGGTGATGAATTGAAAGTGCATGAAGTTGTCATCATGTGAGACCTTAATTTTAACCAAAATGCTTTAGAATATCGGTATGGTCATTTAATTAAAGAAAACTGACGGCCAAAAGTTTTGCATCTACTATTTATTGCTCACAACAGAGAGAGTAATTCATTGTTACGATGCCATAACTTAGTATTTTGTAGCATAACCTCTTGCTTTAATTACTGCACCGACGGACATTGGAGCCACTCGGGTATAAGACATCCTGAGGGAACTCGCTCCATTCCAGGTACAAATCTGCAAACAATTCATCTTTATTGCAATGGGTGCGGGCCCCAACTCGTCACCCTAACTTATCCCTATGGTGCTTTATAGGGTGTACATCAGGTGATTGGTTTGGCCATTTTCTTTGCTAATCAATTTCTGATTAAATTGGATGTGTGCTTAGGATTGTTTTCTTTCCGGAATTTGCAGCCCTTGCCTACTTTGGTTTTACAATGTGGCAGCATTACAATCTCCAGTATATCCTTGTACATGGTAGCATTCATATTTCCATCAATTCTATGCAGAGGGCTAATGGCAAATGGAGAAAAGCAGCCCCAAACCATGACATTGCCACCACCATGTTTCACTGTAGGTGTGTGGTACCTTACATCATTACATTTTCCAATTGGGCGGTATATATAGTACTTGCCATCACTACCAAACAGATTGAACTTGGATTCATCCGACTACAACACCTTAGACCAATCTGTCTTTTTCCATTAGCTGTGCACTTTGGCAATATCTAGTCGGACCTTCCGGTTCTTTGCAGAGATGAAAGGCTTCTTGACTAGAACTCGTGCATTCCGCCCTACTGCCCTTAGCCATCGCCCCACAGTTTGGCGACTCACTTTGACCCCATATTCTTCATTCTTTTTGTTCAAAACCTGTACAGCACTTTATGAACATCAGATACTGACTTTTTCTTAATAATGTGATCAACTTTGGAGGAAGTTTTCCGCGGTTCTAGGTGTGTCAGCTGTTCCATAACCTTCTTTTTCTTTCTTTATCATACATATTTATTCCTGACATCTGGTGATAAATTTGTCTTTGTCTTCGCCATTTTTAACCTCAAAACACACAAACAAAAATAAAAATTTTAGGCAAAATTTGACTACCAATGACAAAACATGCAAAACAATTGGCCCAGCAAATGGTGAAAACTAACACATAAAGGGATAAAACAATGTCAAACACAATTGTCATCCTTTTAGCTGACAACCATTTGCTTCCTGATTACCAGCAAAATGTCATCACAACAACCAGCCAGAAGTATTCACACTTTAAAAAGAAAATGCAAAACTTTCGGTCTCAACTGTATTTCGTTTTGTTCACGGGAGCAGCGTTCACAATTCTGCTGGTTGTTACAGGAAACAGTCCACAAAGTGGGTTGACAGAACACACACTTAAAACTTAAACTTTGCTTTCATAATGGAAGTTAGTTTTTTTTTTTACTATATTACATTACATTAAAGAAAAGAATTCCAAGATTGGAAATTACCAGAAACTTTTTTTGACTGTCGGGAGAGATTGCAGCTCTGAAGTTGGCAGAATCGTTAATGCAGCTCTGGGACTATAATACATATTTTATATGTATAGTATAATTAGGTTTAAAGATACTCACCTATGTCTTTTCTAGTGTTTATGTTATGGTCGGAGCAGATGTCCCGTTCTCATCATGTCTACGTGAAGTAGAAAACCCACAGAACCAGCTCAGGTGCAGCCAGGAGATGGAACCCGCCATAAGTTGCGATAAAAAGTTTCGGGCACAATTCCATATAGACTGGTGTAAGATCTCACTGGTAAGGTTATACGCTTAGTGAATATACAGATATATAAAGGAACATTCCTGGGAGAATGTATATACCTTCTTCGCCCCTTCCCCCACCATCTTCAGTGGTGCCTTAGGAGGTGCCCTAGTCCACCAACCCCTGTAAAATACTTGCAAAGTGTGTTTAAAGGGAACCTGAAAGCTGTCCGATCAGTAGCGTAGCTACCGGGAGCAGAGGGTGCGGGCACCCCGGGTCGGTGCTCTGAGGGGGCCCACCCGGAGCTACGCTACTGTAACTGTATTGTATTGTGCGGCAGAGCAGGGAGTATCGATCTCTCTGCTCTGCCGCTAGCCGCTATGGGGCACCTGATCAGGCGGGGCCCCGGTGCCAGCAGTGGGCCCCCCGCTGTCATCGGAAGATCAGCTGACGTCTGACGTCGCCGACAGTGACAGCGGGCGCGATGACATCACTGCCCGGCGCCCGCTGTCAGGAGATCAGTGGGAGCAGCGCAGGAATCAGGAAGAAGAGAGGTGAGTATTTTTTTTTTTTAATGGGTGCTGCTGCCTTATTATAGGGTCTGCCTATGGGGGTGCTGCCTTACTATAGGGTTTGCCTATAGGAGGACTGCCTCATTACAGGGTCTGACTATGGGGGCTGCCTTAATACAGGGTCTGACTATGGGGGTGCTGCCTTATTACAGGGTCTGCCTATATGGGGGTGCTGCCTTATTACAGTGTCTGCCTATGGCGGCTGCCTTATGCTATATAGTCTGCCTATGGGGAGTGCATTATACTATATTGTGGACTATTTGGTGCATTATGCTACTGTATATGGAGGCTAGGGGGCCATCATACAGTGTAGAGATTCCAGTGTGGGGTCGTTATACATTGTTGGTGCCATCAAACAGTTTGTGTGCTACTAAGGAGTCAGTATACTGTGTGGGTAGTACTATACAGTGAGGGGGCGTTATACTGTGTATAAGAGAGCATCATGCTGTGTATATGGGAGCTGTACAGGGGGAGACTCAGGACTTTATTAAATATAATGTGGGCACTTATTGTTATAGGGGAACTCAGGTTACTGTGGCTATCAAAGGGGCACACAGGGCATAATTACTTTCTAGGGGCAAAATATGGGCACTGTTTTCTAGGGCACTTGAACCTGGCATTACTATATTGTAGAGAGTTGCTTTAGAATTTAGAGGACACAGAAAACCACACAGCAGGTGCAGTAATAGGGACACATACGGCAGCAGTGGCTCAGTATTGGGGTATCAGGTGCAGTAATAGGGACACATACGGCAGCAGCGGCTCAGTATTGGGGTATCAGGTGTAGTAATAGGGACACATATGGCAGCAGCGGCTCAGTATTGGGGTATCAGGGGCAGTAATAGGGTCACATACGGCAGCAGCGGCTCAGTATTGGGGTATCAGGTGTAGTAATATGGACACATATGGTAGCAGTGGCTCAGTATTGGGGTATCAGGGGCAGTAATAGGGACACATATGGCAGCAGCGGCTCAGTATTGGGGTATCAGGTGCAGTAATATGGACACATACGGTAGCAGTGGCTCAGTATTGGGGTATCAGGGGCAGTAATAGGGTCACATACGGCAGCAGTGGCTCAGTATTGGGGTATCAGGTGCAGTAATAGGGGCACATACGGCAGCAGTGGCTCAGTATTGGGGTATCAGGTGCAGTAATAGGGACACATACGGCAGCAGCGGCTCAGTATTGGGGTATCAGGGGCAGTAATAGGGACACATACGGCAGCAGCGGCTCAGTAGTGGGGTATCAGGGGCAGTAATAGGGTCATATACGGCAGCAGCGGCTCAGTATTGGGGTGTCAGGGGCAGTAATAGGGACACATACGGCAGCAGCGGCTCAGTATTGGGGTATCAGGTGCAGTAATATGGACACATACGGTAGCAGTGGCTCAGTATTGGGGTATCAGGGGCAGTAATAGGGTCACATACGGCAGCAGTGGCTCAGTATTGGGGTATCAGGTGCAGTAATAGGGGCACATACGGCAGCAGTGGCTCAGTATTGGGGTATCAGGTGCAGTAATAGGGACACATACGGCAGCAGCGGCTCAGTATTGGGGTATCAGGGGCAGTAATAGGGACACATACGGCAGCAGCGGCTCAGTAGTGGGGTATCAGGGGCAGTAATAGGGTCATATACGGCAGCAGCGGCTCAGTATTGGGGTATCAGGTGTAGTAATAGGGTCACATATGGCAGCAGCGGCTCAGTATTGGGGTATCAGGTGCAGTAATATGGACACATACGGTAGCAGTGGCTCAGTATTGGGGTATCAGGGGCAGTAATAGGGACACATATGGCAGCAGCGGCTCAGTATTGGGGTATCAGGTGCAGTAATAGGGACACATACGGCAGCAGCTGCTCAGTATTGGGGTATCAGGGGCAGTAATAGGGTCACATATGGCAGCAGCGGCTCAGTATTGGGGTATCAGGTGCAGTAATAGGGACACATACGGCAGCAGCGGCTCAGTATTGGGGTATCAGGTGCAGTAATAGGGACACATACGGCAGCAGCGGCTCAGTATTGGGGTATCAGGTGCAGTAATAGGGACACATACGGCAGCAGCTGCTCAGTATTGGGGTATCAGGGGCAGTAATAGGGTCACATACGGCAGCAGCGGCTCAGTATTGGGGTATCAGGTGCAGTAATAGGGACACATACGGCAGCAGAGGCTCAGTATTGTGGTATCAGGTGCAGTAATAGGGACACATATGGCAGCAGCGGCTCAGTATTGGGGTATCAGGTGCAGTAATAGGGACACATACGGCAGCAGCGGCTCAGTATTGGGGTATCAGGTGCAGTAATAGGAACACATATGGCAGCAGCGGCTCAGTATTGGGGTATCAGGGGCAGTAATAGGGACACATACGGCAGCAGCGGCTCAGTGTTGGGGTATCAGGTGCAGTAATAGGACACATACGGCAGCAGCGGCTCAGTATTGGGGTATCAGGTGCAGTAATAGGGACACATACGGCAGCAGCGGCTCAGTATTGGGGTATCAGGTGCAGGAATAGGGACACATACGGCAGCAGCGGCTCAGTATTGGGGTATTAGGGGCAGTAATAGGGACACATACGACAGCAGTGGCTCAGTATTGGGGTATTAGTCGCAGTAATAGGGACACATATGGCAGCAGCGGCTCAGTATTGGGGTATCAGGTGCAGTAATAGGGGCACATACGGCAGCAGAGGCTCAGTATTGGGGTATCAGGTGCAGTAATAAGGACACATTCGGCAGCAGCGGCTCAGTATTGGGGTATCAGGGGCAGTAATAGGGACACATACAGCAGCAGCGGCTCAGTATTGGGGTATCAGGTGTAGTAATAGGGACACATACGGCAGCAGCGGCTCAGTATTGGGGTATCAGGGGCAGTAATAGGGGCACATACGGCAGCAGAGGCTCAGTATTGGGGTATCAGGTGCAGTAATAAGGACACATTCGGCAGCAGCGGCTCAGTATTGGGGTATCAGGGGCAGTAATAGGGGCACATACGGCAGCAGTGGCTCAGTATTGGGGTATCAGGTGCAGTAATAGGGACACATACGGCAGCAGCGGCTCAGTATTGGGGTATCAGGGGCAGTAATAGGGACACATACGGCAGCAGCGGCTCAGTAGTGGGGTATCAGGGGCAGTAATAGGGTCATATACGGCAGCAGCGGCTCAGTATTGGGGTGTCAGGGGCAGTAATAGGGACACATACGGCAGCAGCGGCTCAGTATTGGGGTATCAGGTGCAGTAATATGGACACATACGGTAGCAGTGGCTCAGTATTGGGGTATCAGGTGCAGTAATAGGGGCACATACGGCAGCAGTGGCTCAGTATTGGGGTATCAGGTGCAGTAATAGGGACACATACGGCAGCAGCGGCTCAGTATTGGGGTATCAGGGGCAGTAATAGGGACACATACGGCAGCAGCGGCTCAGTAGTGGGGTATCAGGGGCAGTAATAGGGTCATATACGGCAGCAGCGGCTCAGTATTGGGGTATCAGGTGTAGTAATAGGGTCACATATGGCAGCAGCGGCTCAGTATTGGGGTATCAGGTGCAGTAATATGGACACATACGGTAGCAGTGGCTCAGTATTGGGGTATCAGGGGCAGTAATAGGGACACATATGGCAGCAGCGGCTCAGTATTGGGGTATCAGGTCCAGTAATAGGGACACATACGGCAGCAGCGGCTCAGTATTGGGGTATCAGGTGCAGTAATAGGGACACATACGGCAGCAGCGGCTCAGTATTGGGGTATCAGGTGCAGTAATAGGGACACATACGGCAGCAGCTGCTCAGTATTGGGGTATCAGGGGCAGTAATAGGGTCACATATGGCAGCAGCGGCTCAGTATTGGGGTATCAGGTGCAGTAATAGGGACACATACGGCAGCAGCGGCTCAGTATTGTGGTATCAGGTGCAGTAATAGGGACACATATGGCAGCAGCGGCTCAGTATTGGGGTATCAGGTGCAGTAATAGGGACACATACGGCAGCAGCGGCTCAGTATTGGGGTATCAGGTGCAGTAATAGGAACACATATGGCAGCAGCGGCTCAGTATTGGGGTATCAGGGGCAGTAATAGGGACACATACGGCAGCAGCGGCTCAGTGTTGGGGTATCAGGTGCAGTAATAGGACACATACGGCAGCAGCGGCTCAGTATTGGGGTATCAGGTGCAGTAATAGGGACACATACGGCAGCAGCGGCTCAGTATTGGGGTATCAGGTGCAGGAATAGGGACACATACGGCAGCAGCGGCTCAGTATTGGGGTATTAGGGGCAGTAATAGGGACACATACGGCAGCAGTGGCTCAGTATTGGGGTATTAGGGGCAGTAATAGGGACACATACGGCAGCAGAGGCTCAGTATTGGGGTATCAGGTGCAGTAATAAGGACACATACAGCAGCAGTGGCTCAGTATTGGGGTATTAGTCGCAGTAATAGGGACACATATGGCAGCAGCGGCTCAGTATTGGGGTATCAGGTGCAGTAATAGGGGCACATACGGCAGCAGAGGCTCAGTATTGGGGTATCAGGTGCAGTAATAAGGACACATTCGGCAGCAGCGGCTCAGTATTGGGGTATCAGGGGCAGTAATAGGGACACATACAGCAGCAGCGGCTCAGTATTGGGGTATCAGGTGTAGTAATAGGGACACATACGGCAGCAGCGGCTCAGTATTGGGGTATCAGGTGCAGTAATAGGGACACATACGGCAGCAGCGGCTCAGTATTGGGGTATCAGGTGTAGTAATAGGGACACATACGGCAGCAGTGGCTCAGTATTGGGGTATCAGGGGCAGTAATAGGGACACATACAGCAGCAGCGGCTCAGTATTGGGGTATCAGGGGCAGTAATAGGGACACATACGGCAGCAGTGGCTCAGTATTGGGGTATCAGGTGCAGTAATAGGGACACATACGGCAGCAGCGGCTCAGTATTGGGGTATCAGGTGTAGTAATAGGGACACATACGGCAGCAGTGGCTCAGTATTGGGGTATCAGGTGCAGTAATAGGGACACATACGGCAGCAGCGGCTCAGTATTGGGGTATCAGGTGTAGTAATAGGGACACATACAGCAGCAGAGGCTCAGTATTGGGGTATCAGGTGTAGTAATAGGGACACATACGGCAGCAGTGGCTCAGTATTGGGGTATCAGGGGCAGTAATAGGGACACATATGGCAGCAGCGGCTCAGTATTGGGGTATCAGGTGTAGTAACAGGGACACATACGGCAGCAGTGGCTCAGTATTGGGGTATCAGGGGCAGTAATAGGGTCACATACGGCAGCAGTGGCTCAGTATTGGGGTATCAGGTGCAGTAATAGGGACACATACGGCAGCAGCGGCTCAGTATTGGGGTATCAGGTGCAGTAATAGGGACACATACGGCAGCAGCAGCGGCTCAGTATTGGGGTATCAGGGGCAGTAATAAGGACACATACGGCAGCAGCGGCTCAGTTTTGGGATATCAGCAGGATGAGGAGTTTGTGCAGGTTGGGAATAGATGGTGATGGGGCTGGAATATGAGAAGTGAAATGTGTCTTTGTTGTATTCTCTGCAGACGAGTTGTAGCTGGAAGAAGTTGTCATGTCGGTCTGGGCCAGATGGAAAAGACGGGAAAAATGAACGATTCCATCAGAAAGGACGTCAGCGGTAAGTCACTATCTGTAACTGTGCAGTGATCTGTTATATGTTCTGTAGGGCTCGTATCTACCACTGACCATATGGCGGTAATATCCATATTGGTCTTCATATAGAGATTATCTTCAGTAACAGGGCGGTCTTCTGCTGAGGTTCTCCTCCACTATTAGGGTGCGTGAGTTGTAATCAAGGTTACCTGGTTAGGGGCCCACTCAGAAGTTTCGCACCCCCGGAACCAAAACCCTAGCTACGCCTCTGTGTCTGATCCATGGGCAGGGGGTAGGGAGAGACCTGTCACTCCAGGGGAGCTGGCGTGGAGAAGCTGCAGGGGACATCCGGACTAGTTTCCCTCGCGGATTGGTCCTCGTCAGCTTTTAAAGCATATTTTTCTGAGTTGAACATAAATGGCTGAAATCATACACCCAATGTCTGATACATACTGCCCCGTGGATCAAGCAGTTTATACCAGCTATCAGGTTCTCTTTAAAGGGGTTATCCACTACTAGGACAACCCCTTCTTGATCAAGATGTTTGGCCCCGTAAAAATAATAAAGCTTATACTCACCTCCCATGCAGGCACTGTTCCCGCGGTGTCGGCGCTTGCTTTCCCCGAGGCTCCAGTACGTCTTGCATGTTTTTTATTCTGCTTATCATGTGGTGTCTTCAGTAAAATAATTAGGATGTACTCTATTATGCCATCTTTACCCTTTATTATCCCAAGTAGTTTCTCTTTTTTGTTTTTTTAACCATGTGTCTATTTTGGTTGTGCTGAATTGCATTTATTGCAAACTTTATTTGGGGGCATATTCCTTCTATTATAGGTTTAAGCTGTGTTTGGTGGTTGCTTAGCCCCCTTAGATACCTAAAGAGTTACAAACAAGTTAAAGTGACCATATAACTTATGTGGATGGATGTGTGCAAAAAACGTACACTAGGCGGATAAGAGTGATAAAAATTTTCATTTTTACTTAATAAATGAGTAGTTCACACGAAAATAAGCAACTGTGTAACATGTCTTATAAGAGAAATCTGCTTCTTTCTCCTCCTGGAACGATCTTTTATTCTCAATTTTAAACATTTGTTTTTGGAGAATACTGATTTTGACATTACTGAGATAGGATATGACAGTTGGTGCTAATAAGATTCTATGGAGAGAGGAGGGGATGAGCTAGAGGAAGACACAGGCATTCTAGGGAGGAGCTAGAGGAAGACACAGACATTCTAGGGAGGAGCGAGAGGAAGACAGACATTCTGGGGAGGAGCGAGAGGAACACACAGACATTCTGGGGAGGAGCGAGAGGAACACACAGATATTCTGGGGAGGAGCGAGAGGAACAGACAGACATTCTGGGGAGGAGCGAGAGGAACACACAGACATTCTGGGGAGGAGCGAGAGGAACACACAGACATTCTGGGGAGGAGCAAGAGGAACACACAGACATTCTGGGGAGGAGCGAAAGATACACACAGACATTCTGTGGAGGAGGGAGAGGAACACACAGACATTCTGTGGAGGAGCGAGAGGAACACACAGACATTCTAGGGAGGAGCGAGAGAAACAGACATTCTAGGGATGAGCAAGAGGAAGACAGACATTCTAGGGAGGAGTGAGAGGAAGACACAGACATTTTAGAGAGGAACTAGAGGAACACAGAGATTCTAGGGAGGAGCGAGAGGAAGACACAGACATTCTAGGGAGGAGTGAGAGGAAGACACAGACATTTTAGGGAGGAGCGAGAGGAACACAGACATTCTAGGGAGGAGTGAGAGGAAGACACAGGCATTCTAGGGAGGAGTGAGAGGAAGACACAGACATTCTAGGGATGAGCAAGAGGAACACAGAGATTCTAGGGAGGAGCGAGAGGAAGACACAGACATTCTAGGGAGGAGTGAGAGGAAGACACAGACATTTTAGAGAGGAACTAGAGGAACACAGACATTCTAGGGAGGAGAGAGAGGAAGATACAGACATTCTAGGGAGGAGTGAGAGGAAGACACAGACATTTTAGAGAGGAACTAGAGGAACACATACATTCTAGGGAGGAGCGAGAGGAAGACACAGACATTCTAGGGAGGAGTGAGAGGAAGACACAGACATTCTAGGGAGGAGCGAGAGGAAGACACAGACATTCTAGGGAGGAGCTAGAGGAACACAGACATTCTAGGGAGGAGCTAGAGGAAGATACAGACATGTTAGGGAGGAGCTAGAGAAACAGACATTCTAGGGATGAGCAAGAGGAAGACAGACATTTTAGGGAGGAGCGAGAGGAACACAGACATTCTAGGGAGGAGTGAGAGGAAGACACAGACATTCTAGAGAGCAACTAGAGGAACACAGAGATTCTAGGGAGGAGCTAGAGGAACACACAGACATTCCAGGGAGGAGCTAGAGGAAGATACAGACATTCCAGGGAGGAGCTAGAGGAAGATACAGACATTCCAGGGAGGAGCTAGAGGAACACACAGATATTCTAAGGAGGAGCGAGAGGAAGATACAGGCATTCTAGGGAGGAGCAAGAGGAAGACACAGACATTCTGGGGAGGAGAGAGAGGAAGACACAGGCATTCTAGGGAGGAGCGAGAGGAAGACACAGACATTCTAGGAAGGAGAGAGAGGAAGACACAGGCATTCTAGGGAGGAGCGAGAGGAAGACACAGACATTCTAGGGAGGAGCGAGAGGAAGACAGACATTCTGGGGAGGAGCGAGAGGAACACACAGACATTCTGGGGAGGAGCGAGAGGAACACACAGACATTCTGGGGAGGAGCGAGAGGAACAGACAGACATTCTGGGGAGGAGCGAGAGGAACACACAGACATTCTGGGGAGGAGCGAGAGGAACACACAGACATTCTGGGGAGGAGCAAGAGGAACACACAGACATTCTGGGGAGGAGCGAAAGATACACACAGACATTCTGTGGAGGAGGGAGAGGAACACACAGACATTCTGTGGAGGAGCGAGAGGAACACACAGACATTCTGTGGAGGAGCGGGAGGAACACACAGACATTCTGTGGAGGAGCGAGAGGAACACACAGACATTCTGTGGAGGAGCGAGAGGAACACACAGACATTCCTCTGCAAGTTCTGAAATGACAGTTACAGTTTAAATTTGAAACAAAAAAAATTTATTTCTTTCAGGTGGATAAATTGAAGCAAGTGGTGATCACTCAGGAAGTTGTGCGGGGGGAAGGGATCCTTCCTGACGCAGGGGAGTATAGACCTCCATCCGAAACACTGAAGGGCAGAGACTATTACTCGGACTTCCTCATCACGTTGGCAGTGCCCTCTGCCGTAGCCTTGGTGCTTTTTGCCATCTTGGCCTACATCATGTGCTGTCGGAGGGAAGGAATGTGAGTGCCCCGCTTTTATCTACACACATTACACACATAAAGCAAACTGTGGATATTTAGTTTTTAATATTTTTGGTATCATATTCAGTCGATTTTGATTTTTCTTTGCACATGTTCCATCATATCAGAGACACATAGAAATGGTTACATGATTATGGACTATATTTGGGCCAGCATTCAATGGTTTATGATAAGGATCCTATATTGATGAAAAGACCATAACATGTTAAATGACTTGTGGTGGTCTTTGTTTGGCACCAGTTTTATTGGCCGTTCGACTGGTGGCAGCCACATATAACAGGTGGCAGTGCTCGGTCTCATGCTGTGTATGGTTTGTGAGCATTAATAATGATGGGATATTACTAAATATTCAAATTCATCTTCTAGAAATGTATTTATGGAAGTGGAGGTACAATACATATACTGATCGGCTGCAATATAAAAATCACTGACAGGTGAAGTCACTAGCATCCAGTATCTGATGACAATGGCATCTATGGGGGGCGGATATTTTATGTCACAAGTGCTGCTCCCATCATGGCAGTGGGATCTTAATGACCGTGCCCTTTATCATCAGAATAAAAACCCCTACAAGACCTTAAAACCTCATAGTAACATGACCAAGAGATGAAGGTGACGACTTGTCCCTCAATTCCGAGATCTCAATCTTATCCATCATCTCTGGGACATGCTGGAAAATCAAATTCTGTCTTTGGAGGCCCCACTGAGAAACGTACAGGAAAAAAAGGATGTCTCCAAACACAACCTCAATGTAAGTATAGAGACATGATGATAAATTGCAACAAATATTATATGATAAAAAATTGAATTTTTATTAGAAACATGGAATAAAATAAATATAAATACAATGAATTCAAGCTAAAGAACATACGAGTAGTGCAGGAGCATCAGGGACATGAAAAATATGTATCTATATTGGAAATTGTACCGCCTATAATGAAAGAAAAAAATCCCCCAAACAAAGAGAATTTGGCATAAAGTCAATTCTGATTCATGATTTACAAATAAAGTGCATAGTGCATAATGTGGTGATTTACCATGAATTGTGCATGGGTTTTAAATCAATCATAATAGACGTGGTAAATGCCGGTGAAGGGCTATTGTGCATCTCATAATATAATAAGCCATACAATACCTGTAAAGTGCAAAGAGTCCGAGGTAGCAGGGACTCGTATGTTCTTTAGCTTGAATTCATTGCATTTATATTTATTTTATTCTATGTTTATAATAAAAAATACATTTTTTATCATATAATATTTGTTGCAATTTATCGTCATGCCTCTATACTTACATTGAGGTTGTGTTTGGAGACATTTATGATAGACGTTTTGCCTATTATTTTCTTTTTTTGGACTGTGTTAATTTAGGAAAAAAAGGATCTATATTGGTGCCAGGTGTCACCGACGTCTTGTGGCGCCCATACAGTTTTGGTGGCACTGTCCAGCACAGTATTAGACAGATGTTTTAATATTATGGCTGATTGATGTTCCCTGTGACGAGATGAGACTTGGATGATCAGTCATTCCCACTATTCAGAGTTGGGCTATGGTATGAGTATGAATTGTACCTGCTTTGGGAACAAGTCGTCTTGCTTCAGTATAATAATTGCCTCGAATTCGTATACAATTTTTCACTGTGACAGATTTATCAATTTACTCTTTATTACTCAGCTACAATAATTACTTTGCCCTATAGTCCTAAGGAAACTGCTGCTGGACTTACTGCGAGTTGTATATGGCCGGCCCGCTACTGATATATGGTAGTCTCATAAATATGTTCACACAACATATTACTACATACAATGCTGACGTAATACCTTAAAATGATGCCACCATAAATTAATCACAACAGAAAGCCATGTAGTGCTTGTATATTGCAATACTATATGCACAAAAAATGCTCTGTAATGCCCAAATAATACCGCCATACAGTGCCCATATAACAGTCTCCAATGCTTTCATTCTGTGGCAGTGAAGTGAGGTCACCTAAAGCTCTTCTCTCATATGCATTTTGTGGCATTTTTACTAAAAGGACAGAAGAATAGATCTAGTGATTTTACCTGGGCCATTTTAAAGGGATTTTACAAAACAACACAACAGGCCATAGATGGTCAAACGGGCAATACAACACTGGGTGATCCAACTCCGGGCTAATCAACATCAGACTAACCAACATCAACCTTTCCAACAGCGGACAATGCAACACCGTACAATCCAACACCAGGCTAATCAACATCGGGCTAACCAACATTGGCCTTTCCAACAGCGGGCAAACTAACATCGGGAACTCAACATCGGGCAACCCCAAAATGGGACATTGGTCAATCCAACATCTGGCAATTCAACATCGGTTGATCCAACATCGGGCGATCTAACATCGGGTGGTCCAACATTGGGCGATCCAACATTGGGCAATTCAATATCGAGCAATTCAACATCGGTCGATCCAACATCGGTCAATCCAATATCAGTTGATCCAATATCATTCGATCCAACATCAGGCGATTCATCATCGGCCGATTCAACATTGGGCTATCCAACATTGAGCAATCCAACATCAGGCAATCCAACATTACTCGATCCAACATCGGACAATCCAACATTACTCAATCCAACATCAGGCAATCCAACGTCGGACAATCCAACATCAGGCAATCCAACATCGGACAATTCAACATCAGGCAATCCAACATCGGGCAATCCAACATTGGGCGATCCAACGTCGGGCGATCCAACATAGTGTAATCTAACATTGGACATCCAAAGTTTTTCGGAGCCAAAAAGTCTCAATATGACACAGTAGTGATGCTTTAGATCTGACCTCCATTATATACAAGGGTCCACAGAAGAGCCGGGGTCTCTCTTATAGCATTTATAATACTTGAATTTACAATTAAAGAGGAAGCTTAAATTGCAACCACCTTTAACTTAAAGGGAATCTGTCTCCCCAAAATTCGCCTATAAGCTGCGGCTACCGGCATCAGGGGCTTATCTACAGCATTGTAATGCATTCTGTAATGCTGTAGATAAGCCCCCGATGTATCCTGAAAGATAAGAAAAACAAGTTAGATTACACTCACCCAGGGGAGTTCCCGATGCGGTCCAGTCCGATGGGCGTCGTGGTCCGGGTTCGGCGCCTCCCATCTTCATGCGATGACGTCCTCTTCTTGTCTTCCTGTCGCGGCTCCTGTGCAGGCGTACTTTATCTGTCCTGTTGAGGGCAGAGCAAAGTACTGCAGTGCGCAGGCACCGGGCCTCTCTGACCTTTCCAAGTGTCAACAGAGCAGATAAAGTACGCCTGCACCGGAGCCGCAGGAAGAAAAGAGGACATCATCGTAAGAAGATGGGAGGCGCCGGATCCGGACCGCGATGCCCATCGGACCCGAACCGAACCAGGACCGCCCCTGGGTGAGTATATTCTATCTTGTTTTTCTTATCTTTCAGGTTACATCGGCGGCTAAGGCCTCTTTCACACTTCAGTTGTTTGGCGTCAGTCTAAATCCGCCATTTTCCTCAAAAAACGGATCCGTTTTTTTTTTTCAACGGATCCATTTTTTTCCCCATAGCCTTGCATTAGCGACAGATTGTGATGGATGGTCGTCCGTTCCATCCGTCATGCGACGGATCCGTCAAAATTTAGCGGACGTCATCTAGACATTGACGGTCATTGCAACGTTTTTTGTCTCCGTTGAAATGACGGATCGCGACGGATCCGTCGCATCCGTCATTCCATAGAATGTCCACCTATGGGCGACGGATCCGTCGCGACCGTTATTTCGACGGATCCGTCGCCCCAATCCGTTTTTTCATTTTTTTTCAATTGCGCATGCTCCAAAAAGTATATACAACCCCCGAGTAACGGATCCGTTACATCCGTTTTTTCAACAATTGTGACGGATCCGTCGATCCGTCACTTTGTCGGAAGTGACTGACGCCAAACGACTGAAGTGTGAAAGAAGCCTTATCTACAGCATTACAGAATGCATTACAGAATGCTGTAGATAAGCCCCTGATGATGGTGGCCGCAGCTTATAGGCGAATTTTGGGGTGACAGATTCCCTTTAAAGAGTAACTTTTTTTTTAAATAATTTTGTCTAGCATAGAAGGTTATGAAACTTTATTAGGGGATTTATCTCCATTGCTATAAATAATCTGTATATAAGTGGCTTCCAAACGCCAGCTTTTCCTCCAGTCAGCCGCATTGACATTTGGAGTACAGAAGGTGAAAAAGAAAAAGTTTAGCTACTCTTTAATAAATCCACTATAAAAAAAAATCAGCTTTGTAAATCATTTTCCTTGGAAACGTCTACCGTTTTGAGTATGCAGCTCCTGGCGTGCAGTCAGGTTCTGCAGTCATGTGTGGAATAAGAGATTAACAGATCAGACTAAAACAAAGTTTATTTAAAGGGGTCACTCCCACAAACTAGAAAAAGTTTGAATGAAGCGTTGGGCAGACTCTGTTCAAAGTTTATAGTACTGGCAGTGACAGCTAAGTGCTGCTCTTGGTGGTTTTTATCATTGCCATAGACTTTAAATAAGATGGCCGAAACATGTGCCCGACCACCGATCCAATCAAACTTTTTCTATTCACCATCTTGAGACTAGTTCCTTCTATTAAGGAGTCCCACCAATCAGACCTTCACGATTTAGCGTTTATCACTTATACAAACTGAGACTGGAATATCCCTTTAAATCTATTACTATGGAGACACATTGATCTATAAATAAGCTGTATACCCAAAACGGTAGGACTTTTTTTTTTAACCAAAACTATATGCAAAGTTTTTTTTTTTAAAGAAGTATTACAGCGATTAAATAAAAGTTGGTTGCAAAGGTGGACAAACCCTTTAAGTCACAAGAGTGCGGAGAGAAATGTCAGAATTATGCATGTTACTTTGACATTAAGCTGTTGCACAGTTTGTAAATGTAACATTTGGAGCATTATTCAGCTGGAGGTTTGGTACAGTGTTCCTGAGAAAAGTGAACTATAAAATGGACAGATGTTAAATGATGTTCTTAAAGGGACAGGCAGTATGCATTAGCTTTAAGGATGCAGTAAAAAGCAGCAAGTAACTGAGACACGACCATCTTCTGAACATCTTGCCTTCATTACGTCATACGATTTATTTCGACCATTCGCGTCCTCTAACCGTCATGTATTTCCTTGTCTGCAGCATTTGCATTATGTCTTTACATTCTCATCCTCCATATTTAATACTATTTGCCTTTTAATCACAGACGTTTTGCTTCACTGAGATCCAGAGTGGCCTCTTCTATTCTGAAAATGAAAAGCATCAATATAAAAATATTTTAAAAAGCGATGAAATATAGGAAGCGGGGATTGGGGGGACCTGGTGGATGCACAAAAACCCCCACAAAAGGTGAAGGCTATGTGACTATGTTCACTTTTGCAATCACTTTTTATTTCTGCTTGAAAATGGTTAAAATAATTTTGTCTTTTCGTAAAGCTCCTTTTTTTTGTATACAGCGTTTATGCAAATCTAAGTATTTCCATGGTAACAGACTACAGGTGCACCCTGCTGTAGTCATGCGTATGTCTACTGCTTCCTGCTACCTAGAGAAAATATAAGCATACGTCCAACTTCTTCTGGAAAGTCTAAGAGGTTCTTGGATACAGCGAGAACTTCCAGACTCACGGAAGAGTCGACAAATCTCCCGGTCGACACGGAAACGACAACCGAAATTTCTCATTCATCAGAATCAGCATGTATTTGGGGCTAAATATCATTTTTACAATTAGGTTTAATTACAAATTTTGCACCATTTTGCTTTCACCGGGTCTTTGATTTTCTGCATATTCAGCTTTGATGTGGTAAAAAATCAGCAGACAGGAGCTAGAAATATACAGCTCACCTCCTCCTCCTGTACAAGTCTGATAACACCTCTATATTCAGTAGATAACACAGGATCCACCAGTCACAATAGGTGATGTCACAGCTCACCTCCTCCCCCTGTACAATGACTGATAACACCTCTATATTCAGTAGATAACACAGGATCCACCAGTCACAATAGGTGATGTCACAGCTCACCTCCTCCTCCTGTACAAGTCTGATAACACCTCTATATTCAGTAGATAACACAGGATCCACCAGTCACAATATGTGATGTCACAGCTCACCTCCTCCCCCTGTACAATGACTGATAACACCTCTATATTCAGTAGATAACACAGGATCCACCATTCACAATAGGTGATGTCACATCTCACCTCCTCCTCCTGTACAATCACTGATAACACCTCTATATACAGTAGATAGCACAGGATCCACCATTCACAATAGGTGATGTCACAGCTCACCTCCTCCTTTACAATGACTGATAACACGTCTATATACAGTAGATAACACAGGATCCACCATTCACAATAGGTGATGTCACAGCTCACCTCCTCCTCCTGTATAATGGCTGATAACACCTCTATACGCCGCGGCAAATTTTAGGCCACGCCTCTGACCACACCCATTCATAACTAGCCACACCCGTATCCACGTCCCAACCACACCCATTTAGCACTGCTGATCACACTGTTTCATAAAGAATAATTATAAACAAAACAATATGGCCACACAGTGCTCCATACTGTATAATGGCCACACATGATGCTCCATACTGTATATTGGTCGCACATGATACTTCGTACCGTATAATGGCCACACATAGCTACTCCTACACACACGGCTGCACTCCGTACACACGCGCTCCGCTCCATACACCTCGTACACACGCGGCTCCGCTCCGTACACCTCGTACACATTTAGCTCCGCTCCATACACCTCATACACATTCAGCTCCGCTCCATACACCTTTTGCCTTTTGAAAAGATTTTTTATAATTTTTTCTATTTTTTCTCTGGCGCCCCCTTAGGGTCGGCGCCCTAGGCGGCCGCCTAGTTCGCCTATACGTTCGGGCCGGCCCTGCCTCCATATACAGTAGATAACACAGGATCCACCATTCACAATAGGTCATATCACAGCTCACCTCCTCCTCCTGTACAATGACTGATAACACCTCTATATACAGTAGATAACAGGATCCACCATTCACAATAGATGATGTCACAGCTCACCTCCTCCTACTCCTGTACAATGACTGATAACACCTCTATATACAGCAGATAACACAGGATCCACCATTCACAATAGATGATGTCACAGCTCACCTCCTCCTCCTGTACAATGAATGATAACACCTCTATATACAATAGATAACACAGGATCCACCATTCACAAAAAGATTAAAAAAGATTCAGTATAAGGCCTATGCTATTAAATGGGTCTATACTGAAGCATTTCTTCTGTGGGATAATGTGGTGCTTTAGGAAGTCACCATATGGCGGCACACAGTCCCCGTGGGTCCGTCTGCTACCATGCAGGGTGCATGAGTCCTCGAAGTTTTAGATAAGATCAAATGAGATAAATCTAAGACACCTGTTGTACTGTGCAAGGACTATAAAATGGGTCTCTAGGACCTTGGACACACTCGGGGTACTTTTTTTTTGGTTCTCTACTCTGAATTGACTATAGACAAGGATGGAAGAAAGTTGGGTTAGACAGATCGCCATGTAGTGGTCATGTCTAGCTTTTTTTTTCTAGGAGCATCTCAGGGTCTGGGAAAACCAAGGCATTCATACCATAGTGGTAGCCCATGGGCCCCTACAGAGAGGGCCCAGCCTGGGTTGACCTCTTCCTCGAAGGTCCTTTCCTATGAGTGTTCACGAGAATGCTTGTTCCCGATCCCAAAATGATCCCATATTAATCATCATTGACGGTGATGTGCTATCCACGAGGACCATATTCTGTCCCCATACAGTTTGTCTTGGCCCATGTGAAAGGGCCATGGTCAACAGATATGGCCAGAAACCTAAACATGCCTTAATATTAGTGGGTGCAGTGCCGGGAACCCTACTAAATGGCAAACAGGTGGTGGGAACTGAACCTAGAGGGTATGGATGGGAGATGGAGGGTCAAGCATCAAGTCCTCCTAAGGACGAGGGGTGTAGCGGTGGTCATCGGTGGACTTCTGCCATAGGCTCAATTTCCTCTAACACTCTGGATCACACGTGGAGTACCATCGCTTCCATCACGATAAACACTGATGTACATGACTGTTTGCCTTCGCAGTCCTTACAGCAGTATTTACGGCTCATATAGTCCCATCGTTGTCCCCATCGTAGACTTAAGACGTACTCCAAATATCAGTGCTGTAATTTAATTTCATTCATTTTGTTTCGTTTCTAGGGAAAAGAGAAACATGCAAACACCAGAGTAAGTGTCTTCTCTATGTCTCCTCGTTGTCACATTATACTACCGCGCCTCACCGTAGCTTGTCACGCCTCACCCACCCGCTCCTCCATGCTTCTCATCCACATCCAGTCATCTCTTTATTTTGGTGAACGCTGCTTGTAGATTACGTAGGTTCAATAGGTGCCTGGTAAAGAAGAAAAGCCAGTCACGACCCTGTCAATGTGTGCATATTATGGTGCTTTCCTCTAAATGTGGGCTAGGAAAAAAAACGGTAGGAAACGCCAAAAATTTAGGAATTGCAAATATTTGTTATGCATTTGATACATTTAAGATTCTTTCCTTTGTAATTTGTAAATATTTTTTCTTTGTTACATTTACATTTGTTTTCTTCCTGACTTAATGGAAATTTCTTTACACCTTGTCTGCAATAATAAATCCCCTGGGAATCATGTTATTTTGAAATCTACCAAGGGTGGGCACACAAGCCATGTGAGTCAGTGCTGCAGGAAATTGAGGCTCTTGGGAAATGCAGACTGGTAGCAGAGGTACTGGATGCTACAGGCAGGCAAGAGATGTCCTGGAGACCAAAGACAGGTAGAAGTACTGCATGCTGCAGAAAGACAGGAGATTTGCTGGAGACCACAGACAGGTAGCAGAGGTCCTGGAAGACTGGTAAAAAGTAGCATTGGTACTGGATGCCACAGGCAGAGAAGAGATGTCGTGGAGACCGCAGACATGTAAAAGAAGTACTGCAAGCCACAGGCAGACAGGAGATGTCCTGGGGACTGCAGACAGGTAGCAGAAGTACTGCATGCCACAAGCAGACAGCAGATGTCCTGGAGACTGCAGACAGGTAGCAGAAGTACTGCATGCCACAGGCAGACAGGATATGTCGTGGGGATCGCAGACAGGTAGCAGAAGTACTGCATGCCACAGACAGACAGGACATGTCCTAGAGACAGCAGGCAGATAGCAGACGTCCTGGAAGACCCCGAACAAGTAGCAGAGGTACTGGATGGCACAGGTAGACAGGAGATGTCCTGGAGACAAAGACAGGTAGCAAAAATTCTGGGAGACCGGGAAAAAGTAGCAGAGGTCTTGAAAGCATACACAGACAGGAGACATCGGGAAGACCACAGACAGGTAGCAGAGGTCTTGAAAACAGCAGGTGAACATGTAGCAGAGGTTCTGGAAGACAGGGAACAAGTAGCAGAGGTACTGGAAGTCGCATGCAGAAAGGAGACGTCTGGGAGATCGCACACAGGGAGCTGTGCACAGACAAACTAAAAGTCATAATATCAAGACCTAGATATGTGTCTTGGGAGGCCTTATATAGGACTAGGAAATTCAACACATGGGAGCAGGCTGCAAAGCCCGACGTGGAACACAAGAAACTATAGCAGACTGGGGCGAAGGGAGCAAAGCTGAGACCTGGGATTGGTGTGTAACAAAATATAAAGTTTGGGGAATTCTGCTCATCCATGAACTAATTCATGGAATAGACAGACGCAGTAATACTCTCTGTGGTTGTGGGTTACACGCACTATTTGGGCAGGCTGTGTTGTGCCTATAGAAGGCATGCTACGTTACAGTCATTATGAGCAATGACAGACATGCTGGCGCTTGGTACATCAGAAGCTTGTGATTGAACAGTTTACAACCCTAAAGCTATGTTCACACTATGTTTTTGCAGTGTTTATTTTATGTGTTTTTTTATGCAAGTTTCTGTTTTTACTGACAAAACAGCAGGTCTTGGCAGCAGAAAAAAATCAACGTGTGAACATAGCCAATAAGCCTTGAAAATTGCATTAAAGGGATTGTCCAGTTAAAACAACTCATAACCTATCCACAGGGTAGCTGATAACTTAATGATCGGTGAACGTTTTACTGATAGTATCCACACTGATCGGAGACTCTATAGTGCTGATAGAGAATGTTAATCCTCATTAGAAAAAGTGACAATCAGATGCCCGTTGCTTATTCATTCTCTACCGGACTGCCTTAAAAATGTTGAATTCAATGCCAAAATACCCATAGGGACTGAATGGAACATTGGTGGAGCATGTGCACAACCACTCCATTCTAACAGGGATAAAAGTTCCCAATTTTCCAGATCTGTGCAGCTCCTGGCAGTCGGACATCCACCGATCACCTTTTTCTTTGGATAGGTGATAAAATGTTTTTACTGGATATCCCCTTTAAGTGCTAAGTTCATCGCTCTTTGTATTGTAAAGTCGCTTCCACTTTGGAACATTCCTTCTTGTTTGGGTCCGTTGACAATAATCTAATCCTTTTGTGGAAACTCCAGTAACTAGCTGTTGGGAAATTTGATAGTAAGTGTTCAACTTCCCTGCAGTGCCTCCTGAGGTCAAATTAAGTATTACACGTTTCCTAATAAAAATCAATAGGTTGTAATGCAGAATACAACTCGAATCTCACACTCCTATTGATCTAATGACTAATTATACACAGTATAATGGGCCAACGGCTCCCTTATACACAGTATAATGTGCCCACAGCTCTCCTATACACAGTATAATGGGCCCACAGCTCCCCTATACACAGTATGATGGGCTTATAGCTCCCCTATACACAGTATAGTGGGCCCACAGCTCCTCTATACACAGTGTGATGGGCTTATAGCTCCCCTATACACAGTATAGTGGGCCCACAGCTCCTCTATACACAGTATGATGGGCTTATACTGTAGCTCCCATATACACAGTATAATGGACCCACAGCTCCCCTATACACAGTATAATGGACCCAAGGCTCCTCTATACACAGTATAATGGACCCAAGGCTCCTCTATACACAGTACAATGGGCCCACAGCTCCCCTATACACAGTATAATGGGCCCACAGCTCCCCTATACGCAGTATAATGGTCCATGGCTCCCCTATACAGTATAATGGACCCACAGCTCCCCTATACCCAGTATAATGGACCCAAGGCTCCTCTATACACAGTATAATGGACCCAAGGCTCCTCTATACACAGTAGAATGGACCCAAGGCTCCTCTATACACAGTATAATGGACCCAAGGCTCCTCTATACACAGTATAATGGGCCAACAGCTTCCCTATACACAGTATAATGGGCCCACAGCTCCACTATGCTCAGTATAATGGGCCATGGCTCCCCTATACACAGTATAACGGACCCACAGATCCCCTATACAAATTATAATGGACCCAAGGCTCCTCTATACACAGTATAATGGACCCAAGGCTCATCTATACACAGTATAATGGGCCCACAGCTTCCCTATACACAGTATAATGGACCCAAGGCTCCTCTATACACAGTATAATGGACCCAAGGCTCATCTATGCACAGTATAATGGGCCCACAGCTTCCCTATACACAGTATAATGGGCCCACAGCTTCCCTATGCTCAGTATAATGGGCCATGGCTCCCCAATACACAGTATAATGGACCCACAGCTCCCCTATACACAGTATAATGGACCCAAGGCTCCTCTATGCACAGTATAATGGGCCCACAGCTCCCCTATACACAGTATAATGGGCCACAGCTCCCCTATACACAGTATAATGGGCCCACACCTCTCCTATGCACAGTATAATGGGCCCACAGCTCCCCTATACACAGTATAATGGCCCACAGCTCCCCTATACACAGTATAATGGGTCCACACCTCTCCTATACACAGTATAATGGGCTAACAGCTCCCCTACACACAGTATGATAGACCCACAACTCCCCTATACACAGTATAATGGGCCCACAGCTTCCCTATACACAGTATGATGGGCCAACAGTCTCAACACTTTAAGGACCCCCACAGTGGTAACCACACTAGCTCCCACACTGTATGAAAGCTCCCCATAATAGTCTCCATACTTTGACAGCCTCCACACTTTGAGGGCCCCCCAAAATAGTCCCCACACTGTATGATGGGCCCCACATTACTGTATGAGGGCTCCTCACAGTATTCCCCTAAATTGTATAATGGCACCCACATTAGCTTCCACTCTGTATAATGGCCCCCACACTTGCTCTTACAATGTATGACGGTCACCAACACTGTATAATGCCTCCAAAGAAACACCACAAATGTTAAATACAATAAAAAACATCATGTACTCACCTAATCCAGGATCCCAACGAGTCCACCTGGCAGACCAAAGCATTGATGCCGGGACTCTGAGATTATTATTATTATTATTATTTATTTATATAGCACCATTAACTCCATGGTGCTGTAAATGAGAAAGGGGTTACATACAGAGTTATAGATATCGTTTACAGTAAACAAGTTTACAGTGACAGACTGGTACAGAGGGGAGAGGACCCTGTCCTTGCGGACTTACATTCTATGGGATAATGGGGAAGAGGAGAAGGTAGGGGTGAGGCGGCGGTTCTGGCGATGGCGAGGCGGCGGCTCTGGCGATGGCGAGGCAGCAGAATGGTTATTGCAGGCTGTAGGCTTTTTTGAAGAGATGGGTTTTCAGGTTCCGTCTGAAGGATCCGAGGGTGGTGGATAGTCGGACATGTTGAGGCATGGAATTCCAGAGGATGGGGGATATTCGGGAGAAATCTTGGAGGCGGTTGTGTGAGGAACGAATAAGTGTGGAGGAGAGTAGGAGGTCTTGGGAGGATCGGAGATTACGTGAGGGAAGATATTGGGAGATTAGTTCAGAGATATAGGGAGGGGACAGGTTGTGGATGGCTTTGTAGATCAGTGTTAGTAGTTTGAACTGGATTCGTTGGGGAATTGGGAGCCAGTGGAGGGATTTGCAGAGGGGAGAAGCAGGGGAGTAGCGAGGAGAGAGGTGGATTAGCCAGGCAGCAGAGTTGAGTACAGACTGGAGTGGTGCAAGAGAGTTAGCGGGGAGTCCACAGAAGAGGGTGTTGCAGTAGTCAAGGCAGGAGATTATGAGGGCATGCAGAAGAGTTTTGGTAGATTGTGGGCTGAGGAAGGGACGGATTCTGGCAATATTTTTGAGTTGGTGGCGACAGGAGGTGGCAAGAGTTTGGACGTGCGGTTTGAAGGACAGGGCAGAGTCGAGAGTTACCCCAAGGCAGCGGATTTCAGATGCAGGAGAGAGTGTGATGCCGTTTACCATAAAAGATAGGTCAGGTAGGGGGGATACGTGAGATGGGGAAAGATGATGAGTTCGGTTTTTTCTACACTGAGTTTTAGGAAGCAAGAGGTGAAGAAGGAGGATACGGCTGACAGACACTTCGGGATTCTGGACAGCAGAGAGGTGACATTTGGGCCAGAGACGTAGACCTGAGTGATAAGTGCTGTAGGTGGTGGAGTGGGAGACCCAACAGGCCTGTGCCCAGGAGGAGAGGAGCTTCTCTCCTCCTGGGCACAGACCCACCAGGTCTCCCACTCCACCACCAACGTTGGCTTATACAGCCACGACCTGAGACATACCGGCAGACCATCGGACCATTAAGAACGTACACAACCTTCCACATCTTGACCAGATCAGTATCTGCTCTTGTACTTGTTCTATCACCAATGAACCTACCAACATTGTAAACTTTAACATATGCCTCATTCTGTGTGGACATATTCATCAACATACCTCTCTCCCCCCCCGTTAGGAATGTACAAGTACGACTTGCTGATACACTAATATTACGCGACATTGTGATCAAAGCCACAGAGTGGCCAAAACGTCAAAAATGTATTGTCTGTCGCTTATCACTTTTCACTTGAAGCAAAATATATCTCTCTTTGATATGAGTGCAGTGATGACTGACTTTACCTATCTGTGGGATCATTGATTCCATTCACTAGCACCATACATAGCACCATACCACATACAGACTGTATACATACAGTCGAGTGCTAGCCATTCGTTCCCATTATATAGTATGGAGCACTGTGTGGCCTTTATACAGTATTGAGCATCATGTGTGGCCATTATACAGTATGGAGCACTGTGTGGCCATTATACAGTATTGAGCATAACGTGTGGCCATTATATAGTATGGAGCATAATGTCATGTGCGTGTGTCGGTGGCTCAGTCACTGCATCATCCTGCCATTCTGTAGGCCACAAGCTTAAAGCGACCTGTGGTCTACAGAACGGAGAGAGGTACCGCAGGGAGATCATGTCTCCTTGCTCTACCGCAGGGCTCCGTAGTGCTGCGGCAACATGTGTCATAGCTTCGTCACCAGTGCCATAATAACATGGTGGTACCATACTGCATTTTATTTTGTCTTTTTAACAGTACCATTAGCATCAGATATGACATAATAGTGGTTTTTACTGCACAAATAATAGAACTTCATTATAGTACCTTACAGAGCATATATACTGTATTTGTTATACCTTGAATATATTATGACGTGCCCCACTCTGGACTTCCTAATTTGCCTTCTTCAAGGCCCTCATCTACTCGAAGGTTAAATAGTAATCGTCCTGTTTGGTTACATCATATGAGATCATCACTGTTCGAAAGGCATATCAATGTATGGAAGGTTTATATACACAGTGATCAGTCCCCAAAATTTTAACCAAAACATAGCTCTATTGAATGGAAAGGGGCCCAGCTGCAACACTACACGAGCTGTTGACGATGAGGTGGCGCTGTGTTTGGAATAAAGCAGCCATGTTTTTCTACTCCTGCATGTGTCTGTGTTAACAGAATTTCTTTTATTCTATTTTTTTCTTGGTTCCGCGTGGGCGGTGCTTGAGAACTTCTACTTCAATGTTTTTATGTAAAGCTGACTGTGTTAATGGTTCATAAATGATTCATGGAACAGACACACAATGTTTGAAAATGTTAAAATGATGAGTAACGGATTGATTGATCTTTTTAGTCACCACACTGAACACCAGCTGTAGTTTATATGTGTAATACATGACAAAAGGAATCTTCTCGTTAATTTGTATTAAAATACTTAAAGTTTTAATAACACATATTTTATGTTATTTATTATTTTTTATGCAGCATCCAGCTTGTTCACCACAGCTCCATCCAGAAATCAACAAAAGAACTCCGAGACATGTCTAAACACAGAGAAATTGCCTGGCCCCTGTCCACACTTCCAGTTTTCCATCCAGTGACAGGGGAAATGGTTCCCCCTCTGCATGCGGACACGTACGATAACACCAACATGCCCCTGATGCAGACGCAACAGTGAGTATCTTGAAAAAGTGAACTCTATACAATATGTACATGTAAAGGATGTAACTCGCAAATTCTAGATGCTACTGAGCAGTGTTATTTCAGGAAGTGTCTATGTGGTGGGAAAATTCTTATTATTAATTTTTGTTCTTTTTTTTGTTCCGTGTGGGTGGTGCTTAGATATGATCATTTACATATGCAATATTGATGTTCTATTTAAAGTCCAGCAACCTGATGATATAATGGCCAATAAATCCTAGTGGTCCAGCTGAAGAAAGCTAAGTCTACTGACCAAATGGTATAGGAATTTAATAGTTCTGAAGAGCAGAGACAACAAGTATACATGGTAGATAACTATGAAGGTGAATAAAAAAAAAAATAATTAGCACCTAATATTTTATTCAAAAGTGGACATTATTTCGTTTTCTTTGGAAAAGGAGGATGCATCGATGCACTTTCAAGAAGGTGTATTTTCAAGTCTACTGATCTGCTGTTACAACGGCCAATATATCCTGGTGGTTCTGTGGTAGAGAGCAAAGTCCTTACTGACCTATTGGCATAGGAATTTAGTTAGTTTTGGGCAATGCCAACTGGTATTTATGGTGGCTTATTATAATCATGGATTTAAAAATTAAAGATTAGCTATTTCTAATGGGTGGACATTATTTAGCTCCGCGTGGGCGGAGCTTTGATAAGAATGCATTTGGAATACTCAAGATTGAGTCACGGTATCTGTTGAAGTCTACTAGGGCCACAGTATGTGACTATAAATGTGGTATAGTCTCTTTTATTATGAAGTAGTACCTATAAATTAGCATTTAGAGCTAGATATAGGTGTCTTTTGAAATCTAGTGATCTGGTGATATAGCTGCCAATAAATTCAAGGGTAGAGAAATAAGTTGTGACTATGGTATGGGGTTTTTTTGTGCAGTGTCAACTATTATGGATAGTACTGGAGTATAAAAATGGATTAAATAAGTTAATAAGCATTGAATATTTTATTCAAGAGGCATTATTTAGTTCCTCATGGGTGGTGTTTGCATAAGGAGGATGCATTGAGATGCTCTAAATTGAGGTGTATTTTGAAATGTAATAAGACCACAGTATGTGGCTATACAGGTGATATAACCACTTTCATTGTGGAATAATATACTGTATATAAATTACCATTTAGATCTAGATTTAGGTGTCTTTTGAAGTCTAGTGATCTGTTGGTATACTGGCTAATAAATCTTGGTGAATAGATCAACTGACTGAACAATATATATATATATGTATATAAATAATTTGTAACCAAAAAAATTCAAATACAAAAATAGATCAATGGTTACATTAGTCTGTGCTAAAAACTAAGGAAAATGTGAAATATGTGAAATAGGAAATAGCATACTGGCTTATGAACTTTATGAACAAACACATGAGATTTTTAGCACAAGATTTGCAAATATTGTGAGCCCATTCACCAAAACGTCAAGGTAATCTCAGATCGAATGGGTAACTACACTGACTGGTGTGAACACTTACTTGTGGTATCTGAAGGGCGGGACGTTCAAGTCAGAAAATAATATATAGTAAATAGATCAACTGACTGAACAATATATATATATATGTATATAAATAATTTGTAACCAAAAAAATTCAAATACAAAAATAGATCAATGGTTACTATTATTTTCTGACTTGAACGTCCCGCCCTTCTCCAGGTTTTAATCACATCTCAACACAGTTGGTTCTGAGCCTCCTATATAAGTAGGCTTTATCCTGTTATTAGCCATAGGTAAGTGTTCACATTAGGCAGTCAGCTCAGATACCACAAGTAAGTGTTCACACCAGTCAGTGTAGTTACCCATTCGATCTGAGATTACCTTGACGTTTTGGTGAATGGGCTCACAATATTTGCAAATCTTGTGCTAAAAATCTCATGTGTTTGTTCATAAAGTTCATAAGCCAGTATGCTATTTCCTATTTCACATATTTCACATTTTCCTTAGTTTTTAGCACAGACTAATGTAACCATTGATCTATTTTTGTAATAAATCTTGGTGGTCATGGAGTAATTAAATAGGTCATTAATCATGTAATGGTATAGGAGTTTTGTGTTTCGTTTGTGCAGTGTCAAACTAGTATGGACAGTACCCAAGTATAACAATGTAACAAATAAGTTAATGAGCATTGAATATTTTATTCAAGGGATATTATTTAGTTCCTCGTGGGCGGTGTTTGCATAAGGAGGAGGCATTGAGATACTCTAGTTTGAGGTCTAGTGATCTGGTGGTATGGTGTCTAATAAATCCTAGTGCTTAAAGATCTCATGGTACTGGAATTCGGTATTCCTTTTTTGTAGTGCCAACTATTATGGATTGTGCCTGAATATGAAAATGTATTAAATAAATAAATCAGCTTTGAATATTTATTCAGGGGTGAACATTTACTTAAAGTGCTCCTCAAAGGGCCATACATTGATGGCCTCATGTAACTAGTCAAGAACGTCTTCTTATGCGCTACTCAATCTTCTTCATTGTTTCCTAGGACTTTACCGCATCAGACTCAGATACCTCAACAGCAAAATGCAGGTCAGTAGAGACCAGCTTACAGATCATCAGGTATATGGTAATATGAAACATCTGGTGGTAATGCCAAACATTTCACAGCTTGCTGCCCGCTTCTCCCGCAAGGACAGATTCAACACATCATCACAACAGGCTGCAAAACATACCACAACCCCTGGGTGGCTGTATAGACACTTAATGCATAAACCTCTCCTGACAGAGTATCACAAAATCATCTTGAGACGGTCATTTTGGGATATGCCAAGCTAAGAGGAACGTAGAGGAAGGAGTCATCTGTAGTAATTTATATTTAAATGGCGACCATATAAAGTATGGTCGAGCTACGACCATCATTATGTATCATCACTCTGCTTTGACTCCTAGAGGGGTTACTTTTTTATTTTCTACCTGTCCTAATATTCATGAGAAAAACTTAAGGATCATTTTAAATGTTCACTCAGCCAACAGCTTTGGTGGTTTGTAAGCAAACCCTTCATACTGATCTTTATACCCTTTATACGATTGTGATTTTCCAATTAAAGATATTTAGGAATTTATTTATTATGACATTACCTATACCTAACAAATTAAGTAGCATTCTGTAAAGCTATTGCATGTAAACATGAAATATATGAAAATTGCATTACTGCAATAGAAAATAGGAAAATATGAAGATACTTACATAATTTGGCCAATTCATGCTTGTCCGGCAGCCAACAACAAGGCGACCTACATTGCTGGGGACCTAACCTAAGCTGGTTCCTCTGCTGTGATTTAAAAAAAGCCATAGGCTGAGTGTTGGAGCGCTCAGTTAGAGAGCCTATATGAAAATGACAAAAGACTGACTGTCACTTCTAAACAGAACACTGGTCTGCACAGGTTCATAGTAAGAGTAGCCATCTCCATACATAACGAACAAATAAAGTTGTGTAAAGTTACATATAGAGATGGCTACTCTTACTGGGCACCTGTTCACACCTGGTCTCTGTTTGGGAGTGACAGTCAGTCTTCTTTTACTTATATATAGGCTCTCTGACCGAGCGCTCCACCACTCGGCCTCTGGGGGTTTAATCACAGCAGAATTCTACCTACCTATATAAATGTAGGAGAGGATTCACATTAGGTAGGTTCCCAGCATAAGAAGGTCGCCTTGTTGTTGGCTGTTTGACATGCAAAAATTGGACAAATTATGATCTAAAAATCTTTCGTTTTTTTTCCTATTTTCTTCAGCAGTAATGCAATTCAAATTTCATATATTTCATGTTTACATGCTTTAGCGTTACAGAGTGCGACATTAATATTATTTATTATTATAGCGCCATTTATTCCATGGCGCTTTACATGTGAGGAGGGGTACACATAATAAAAACAAGTACAATAATCTTAAACAATACAAGTCATAACTGGTCCAGGAGGAGAGAGGACCCTGCCCGCGAAGGCTCACAATCTACAAGGGATGGGTGAGAATACAGTAGGTGAGGATAGAGCTGGTCATGCAGTGGTTTGGTCGATCGGTGATTACGGCAGGTTACCTATAGTTAGTAATTTTTTTTCTGTTCCCGGAGAACCACGTTAAAGGGTATATCCGGGACAAAAAATAAAAAATGTACCTAAGAACAAGCAGGTAATTGCAACTTGCCTGCCTGTGGTGCCCGGCGCCATTCTTCTCCGGCACAGAGCGGTAACAGACCACTCCTGCCTGAGCTTCGGCTGCCTCTATTGACGCGACAAGGTGGGACTTCCACGGTCATTCTGATTGACAGCCAGCTCCCCAGTTAGGCAACGGGATCCGGCTGTCAATCAGAATGTCATGCCCTGTTGACAGAAAGGAGCGGAAAAGAAGCCTCCGATCTGTAGACGTGACGTCAGCAGAGGCTTCTGAATCCCCGGCAGGAGCGGTCTGTGACCACTTTGTGACGGGGAAGAGCGGCGCTGTGCACAACAGGCAGGTAAGTTGCAATTACCTGCTTGTTTGTTCTTAGGTACTTTTTTTTTTGTAATGTCCCGGATATCGAAATTTCTCATTATACAAACGCATTACATTATCCTGGCATGTTAGCAAAACTCTCAAAAGGCTGCAATGCACATCACAACCACTGGGTGGCCACATATTAACACATATAACATAAACGACTCCCAGCAGAATATCACAAAGTCAGATTTTTTTTTTCAAAGTTGTTCAAGTCACGTCACTCATCTCAGCATATGTTGAGCCAAGAGGAAAAATAAGAAAAGACATCTGTATATTATGGAGAGCCACGCCAGTTTTCTACTTCGATTCTAGAATCCACATACATGTCATGCAGTAAACGTGCTGGGAATGTGTAAAGATTTGGGGGATTTATTCCATTCTTCCTCTTTATTGCTGCTTCTGGATCCAGGAGAATTTCGGATGACCACTTTTCAGAGATTTGAGGTAAGTATAACAGATATTCCGTGTAATTTACATCTGCAAGACATAAGCTCCGAGCTATAATCTGCCGTAGTACGGACGTTTCCAAAAACCTGCTCTCTTGTCGATGAGATTACTGAATTTTGTCAGATCACATTGCTATCAGGTCTACAAAATTTAAAGGGATGTTGCATGAAAAGTCACCAAACTGCAGAATGAAGGAGGCTGAACTGCAATATGAGGCTGGAGAAAAAAATTTGCCTTAATTTAGGTATCTTCACTGATGTAAATGATAGGGAATCTGATGGACTTTTTTTTTACCTAATTGCATGCACTTGGGGGCTAAAATTTCCTAAAACTTTTATCCAATTTAAAACTTTTCTAAATATATATACTTAGAAAGAGTAATTCTAAGTTCTATTATTCTAATTTTTGCCTTTTTTAAAATTTAAAAAAAATATTGAGTAATTATTGGGGTCTCCAGTATACTACTTTGTCCCTTATGGGGTTAACATCTCATAATATATCCTGTGGCAAAAATTTGTGTCTTAGAGCAGCGTTGAGGATGGATTAATCAACCACAGAAATAAATGAGAATGTTAGTTGGACATCATCACCTAATTTTGAAAAGAATGGGTATTATGTAGTTCCGCGTGGGCGGAGCCAGGATAAGGAATCATTGAGCTGTTATTGGACGTGTACTAGTATGTGGTAATGTAACCTCTTTAATTCTGAAATAATATGTATAAATTACTATTTACAGGTCAATGGTATACCTGAGGAGCGGAAACTCACCGACGCCATAAATTTATAAAACAGACACAGAAAGGACAAAAGCATCTTCAGTTTATCTCCAGATTTACAGCTTTTTATTGCCGTAACCTGCACGACGCCTCAGACTCCTCCGTCTACAGGATTATATTTAACTCCAGAACTATTTGCTTTTTTACTTTGACTTTTTATATGGATTTTCTTTTTTTAATGTTACTGTAATACCTGAGCCAGATCTTGGAACAATCAATAATATCAGAACAACTGAACAACTGGCAGAGCTAGAACAAAGGCAATGGTAGAGCAATGGCAATGGTAAAAGAACTGGCAGTGCTAGAGCAAAGGCAATGGTAGAGCAAGGGCAATGGTAAAAGAACTGGCAGTGCTAGAGCAAAGGAAATGGTAGAGCAAGGGCAATGGTAAAAGAACTGGCAGAGCTAGAGCAAAGGCAATGGTAGAGCAAGGGCAATGGTAAAAGAACTGGCAGAGCTAGAGCAAAGGCAATGGTAGAGCAAGGGCAATGGTAAAAGAACTGGCAGAGCTAGAGCAAAGGCAATGGTAGAGCAAGGGCAATGGTAAAAGAACTGGCAGTGCTAGAGCAAAGGAAATGGTAGAGCAAGGGCAATGGTAAAAGAACTGGCAGAGCTAGAGCAAAGGCAATGGTAGAGCAATGGGCAGAGCTCCAGAAATGGGCAGTACCAGAACCACTCATAGTTCCAAAACCACTTCTATATAAGAGGCGGCAATAAGAATCTGCAAACACAATTCTGTACATAGGAGCCACGGACAGATCCTGGTCTACACCGCACAATGTTTCTGAATACAGTTATAATAAAATACTTTTACAATAGTTTTGCGCTCCATGTTTGTGCTTAGCGGTTAAGCGTGCGGACAAGTGACCGGTAAAGAGGATCTCAGGATACTTGGTGGTAGTTCTTGTTATAAGACCTCTTAACAGGACACTATATAAAACAAATGGGTTACCGTCACCGACCAGTCCACAATGAGTGGCGACTGTCAGCACATTACTTTGACTGACAGCCGAATCTGCAGTGTATCCATCAGTGCAGAGCGAGCTGTCAATCAAAGTGCTGGGGCGTGCTTACATAACACTGTGAGACATGACCGTGCACACCTCTATGACTGAAAGCCGGGTTGAAATAGAGTAAATTTTCTCCTGGTATCCACTGCTTTCAGTAAGATGGCCAGGACAGCATTGCAACGCTATTTACCTGCAGATTAACCCTTTATGTGCAGGTTTATAGGGTTTGTGGACATGACAGCTTCCTTTTAAATATCTAGAATTGTTGATACATATGTTACTGGATGCATGTCGCTTACATTTGCTGATTAGTGTTGAGCGATACCTTCCGATATCGGAAAGTATCGGTATCGGAAAGTATCGGCCGATACCGTCAAAGTATCGGATCTAATCCGATACCGATACCCGATCCCAATGCAAGTCAATGGGACGAAAATATCGGAATTAAAATAAACCCTTTCTTTCCTTGTAGGTTAATTCTACATGAAGGAAAACAACTAAGAATAATGTAGGATGTATTGGGGGAGGTGGCGGAGACATTAAAGGCACAGAGGTTTAGCCCAAACAAATAGAATAGCAGGTTTTTTTGTTTTTTTTTATGACGTTCGGCGTTAGAAAGATTTTGACTATTTTTTTTTATTATTTTGTCAGATATTGATGTTTCACTACTTCCACGTCCTTCACCTTCTTTTTTACTTCTCCCACACTTTCTTCTTCATTATCCTCATCATCAGCTTCTTTGACATCAACTATCTTCACCTTATTCATCTTATTCTACCTCTAATTTTTTTTTTTTACATTGTTCATATTCTTTTTATTTAACTATTATCTTTTTCATATTCAACTTCTTCATCATATTCTTATTTGTGACAGGCATTCCCGTAGTTGTTATCTATAAAAGTTTGAAGATTACACCTTCCGTTCTGCCTGTCACAAAAGAGTTACATTTGTCCGCGTTCAGTTGGCCTGCAGCATCAGGCTTTATCCAGGGGCACCACGAGGAGGAACGGACTCACCCCCATACACTGCTTAGTCTTCTTCTGCTTATAATTTAGATAATATCTTTTGCTCTGATATTTAGTCTTATGCTTAATGTTCTTCTGCTCTTTGTTCTGCAGCCTCTTGTTCTTCTGCTTCTCGGTCTCCCATGTCGTCGTCGTCTCCAGGGTCGTCGTCTCCGGGGTCGTCGTCATCGGGGTCGTCGTCATCGGGGTCGTCTTCAGGGTCATCGTCTCCAGGGTCGTCGTCATCTCGGTGGTTGTCGTCTCTGGTGTCGTCATCATCTTAGGGGTGGTCTTCCGGGTCATCGTCTTTAGGGTCTTGAACTTGGAAATGTAGCAGAAGGTACAAGAAGGCTGAGAAAATGCCGAGAAACAGCTGATGGAACTGGAACTCGGATGGCTACCCGAAGGTCCAAGAGCCAATGGAACTACCATGGACCAGCTGACGTTACTGGAACCCGGTTACTAAGCAGGAGGTACCCGTGCCTGAAAGCACTACCAAGGACCACCTGACGTTGGTGGAACTCGGATACCCAGAGGGAGGCACCTAAGCCAAAGGCTCTGCCCGGAACCAGCTGACGGTACTGGAACCAGGATGGGGAGCAGAAGGTACAAGAGAAAAAGACACTGCCGAGAACCAGCTGATGGTACTGGAACCCGGATGGGTAGCCGAAGGTCCAAGAGCCAATGGAACTACCGAGGACCAGCTGACGTTACTGGAACCCGGTTACTAAGCAGGAGGTACCCGTGCCTGAAAGCACTACCAAGGACCACCTGACGTTGGTGGAACTCGGATACCCAGAGGGAGGCACCTAAGCCAAAGGCTCTGCCCGGAACCAGCTGACGGTACTGGAACCAGGATGGGGACCTATTCAAGCTTGTCTTCCTAGAGCCCCAACTGGCGGTGTTAGAGCCCAGGGTCAGCAGAAGGAGGAGCAGGGGGAGGGGAGTGTAGGCCGAAGCCTGCACTGGCGGCAGCTTTGGGTCTGTTGTGCCTGCGTGGCGGTCGCAGGACACGTTGCCGGCTACACAGCAGGGGAACAGCTGGCGGTGCTGGACCCCACTGACACATTGGCTGGTGTTTTTCTCTGTGCAGCTAGCAGTACCGGGCCCCAACTGGCGGTGTTGGAGCCCGGGCTCTGCAGGGGGAGCAGAGTGTAGGCCGAAGCCTACTTGAACCAATTTCAAAGGTAACCTTTAACACCCCCTCAGGTGTTACAAAGTAGAAGAGCCACAGCTTATGCAGCAGTAATGCTGCACAAGTCAAAGGTTGCTCTTTTAATTTTGCTCCTTGCACACGCTGAAAGGAACACGTATAACATTTAGGCCCTTACACAGTCAAACTGATTTTGAGGCGTGAGTTCCCTTCGTAAAGAGACGCAGTACAGCTGGCAAAAATCCCACCTTGGTGCTTGGCGCGGCCTCTGTCATGATCTCTGCAGGCAGAGATCATAGCAAGCCTATAGAGGTACAAGCTCTCGGAAGATGGAACTATACTGACCATGAACTAAGCCTGCCGCGCAACTAGAAATAGCCAGGTAGCATTTCCTATTTATCGCTAGATGCCCAGCTCTGGCCTAAGACCTAAATAGCTAGCAGAGGGAAATATAAGACCTGGCTCACCTCTAGAGAAATATTCCAAAGAAGACAGTAGCCCCCCACATATAATGACGGTGAGTTCAGATGAAACAACAAACGCAGCAGGAAAATAGTCTTAGCAAATTTGAGGTCCGCTTACTAGATAGCAGAAGACAGATAGTATACTTTCATGGTCAGCAGAAAAACACTAACAAAACACCATCCAGAGATTACCTTAAACTCTGGCATTAACTCATAACGCCAGAGTAGCAATCCCTGATCAACGAGAGCTTTCCAGACACAGTAACAAAACTTCAGCTGTGAACTGGAACAAATAGGCAAAACAAAACATGGACAAAAGTCCAACTTATCTAGTAGTTGTCTAGAAGCAGGAACAAGCACTGAGAGGCATCAGATAACATTGTTGACCGGCAAGAAACCACCAGAGAAATGAGCTTAAATAGCGACACCCACTACTGATGGAACCAGGTGAAACAGGAAAGAGGATGACAAGTCCAATTCCACAAGCGGCCACCGGGGGAGCCCAGAATCCAAATTCACAACAGTACCTCCCCCTCAAGGAGGGGGCACCGAACCCTCACCAGATCCACCAGGGCGACCAGGATGAGCCCTATGGAAGGCACGAACAAGATCAAAAGCATGAACATCAGATGCATTGACCCAAGAATTATCCTCCTGGCCGTAACCCTTCCAGTTGACCAGATACTGGAGTCTCCGTCTGGAAACACGAGAGTCCAAAATTTTCTCCACAACGTACTCCAACTCACCCTCAACCAACACCGGAGCAGGAGGCTCAACTGAAGGTACAACAGGTACCTCATACCTGCGCAATAACGACCGATGAAAAACGTTATGAATGGAAAAGGACGCAGGGAGGTCCAAACGGAAAGAAACAGGATTAAGAATCTCCAATATTCTATAAGGGCCGATGAACCGAGGTTTAAACTTAGGAGAAGAGACCCTCATAGGGACAAAACGAGAAGACAACCACACCAAATCTCCAACACAAAGCCGAGAACCAACACGACGATGACGGTTGGCAAAACGCTGAGTCTTCTCCTGGGACAACTTCAAATTGTCCATAACCTGCCCCCAGATGTGATGCAATCTCTCCACCACCGCATCCACTCCAGGACAATCCGAGGATTCCACCTGACCGGAGGAAAATCGAGGGTGAAACCCCGAATTACAGAAAAACGGGGACACCAAGGTGGAAGAGCTGGCCCGATTATTGAGGGCGAACTCTGCCAATGGCAAAAAAGCAACCCAATCATCCTGGTCAGCAGAGACAAAACACCTCAGATATGTCTCCAGGGTCTGATTAGTCCGCTCGGTCTGGCCATTAGTCTGAGGGTGAAAAGCAGATGAAAAAGACAAATCTATGCCCATCCTAGCACAGAATGCCCGCCAAAATCTAGACACAAATTGGGTACCTCTGTCAGAAACAATATTCTCAGGAATACCGTGCAATCGGACAACATTCTGAAAAAACAGAGGAACCAACTCAGAAGAAGAAGGCAACTTGGGCAGAGGAACCAAATGGACCATTTTAGAGAAACGGTCACAGACCACCCAGATGACAGACATCTTCTGGGAAACAGGCAGATCTGAAATAAAATCCATCGAGATGTGTGTCCAAGGCCTCTTAGGAATAGGCAAGGGCAACAGCAGTCCGCTAGCCCGAGAACTACAAGACTTGGCCCGAGCACAAACGTCACATGACTGCACAAAGACTCGCACATCTCGTGACAGGGAAGGCCACCAGAAGGATCTTGCCACCAAATCCCTGGTACCAAAAATTCCGGGATGACCTGCCAATGCAGAAGAATGTACCTCAGAGATGACTCTGCTGGTCCAATCATCCGGAACAAACAATCTATCAGGCGGACAACGATCCGGTCTATCCGCCTGAAACTCTTGCAAGGACCGCCGCAGATCAGGAGAAACGGCCGACAAAATTACTCCCTCCCTAAGGATACCTGTGGGTTCAGAATTACCAGGAGAGTCCGGGTCAAAACTCCTAGAAAGGGCATCTGCCTTAACATTCTTAGAACCCGGTAGGTATGACACCACAAAATTAAAGCGAGAAAAAAATAAAGACCAGCGCGCCTGTCTAGGATTCAGGCGTCTGGCAGTCTCAAGATAAATCAAATTTTTGTGGTCAGTCAATACCACCACCTGATGCCTAGCCCCCTCGAGCCAATGGCGCCACTCCTCAAACGCCCACTTCATGGCCAAAAGCTCCCGATTCCCAACATCATAATTCCGCTCTGCGGGCGAAAATTTGCGAGAAAAGAAGGCACAAGGCCTAATGACGGAGCAGTCGGAACCTTTCTGCGACAACACTGCCCCAGCTCCGATCTCCGAAGCGTCAACCTCAACCTGAAAAGGCAGATTCACATCAGGCTGACGCAACACAGGGGCAGAGGCAAAACGGTGCTTAAGCTCCTGAAAGGCCTCTACAGCATGAGGGGACCAATTAGCCACATCAGCGCCTTGTCTGGTCAAATCAGTCAGTGGTTTAACGACATCCGAAAAACCAGCAATAAATCGGCGGTAAAAGTTGGCAAAGCCCAAAAATCTCTGAAGACCCTTAAGAGAGGAGGGCTGGGTCCAGTCACAAATAGCTTGCACCTTGACGGGATCCATCTCAATGGAAGAGGGAGAAAAAATATACCCCAAAAAGGAAATTTTCTGGACCCCAAAAACGCACTTAGACCCCTTCACACATAAAGAATTAGACCGCAGAACCTGAAAAACTCTCCTGACCTGCTGGACATGAGAGTCCCAGTCATCAGAAAAAATCAGAATATCATCCAGATATATTATCATAAATTTATCCAGAAAATCGCGGAAAATATCATGCATAAAAGACTGGAAAACTGAAGGGGCATTAGAAAGACCAAAAGGCATGACCAAATACTCAAAGTGGCCCTCGGGCGTATTAAATGCGGTCTTCCACTCATCCCCCTGCCTGATCCGCACCAAATTATACGCCCCACGAAGATCAATTTTAGAGAACCACTTAGCACCCTCTATACGAGCAAACAAATCAGTAAGCAATGGCAATGGGTATTGATACTTAACAGTGATCTTATTCAGAAGCCGATAATCAATACATGGTCTCAAAGAGCCGTCTTTTTTTGAGACAAAGAAAAACCCAGCTCCCAAGGGAGAAGAAGATGGACGAATATGTCCCTTTTCCAAAGACTCCTTTATATACTCCCGCATAGCAGCATGTTCCGGCACAGACAGATTAAACAAACGACCCTTTGGATATTTACAACCCGGTATCAAATCTATGGCACAATCGCACTCACGGTGCGGAGGTAACGACCCAAGCTTGGGTTCGTCAAAGACGTCTTGATAATCAGAGAGGAACTCAGGGACTTCAGAGGGAATGGACGACGAAATAGAAACCAAAGGTAAGTCCCCATGAATACCCTTACATCCCCAGCTCAACACAGACATTGCTCTCCAGTCCAAGACTGGGTTGTGAGACTGCAACCATGGCAATCCCAGTACCAAATCGTCATGTAAATTATACAGCACCAGGAAACGAATAATCTCCTGGTGATCCGGATTGATACGCATGGTTACTTGTGTCCAGTATTGTGGTTTATTATTAGCCAATGGGGTGGAGTCAATCCCCTTCAGAGGAATAAGAGTCTCCAAAGGCTCTAAATCAAAACCACAACGATTGGCAAAGGACCAATCCATAAGACTCAGAGCGGCGCCAGAGTCAACATAGGCGTCCGTGGCAATGGATGACAAAGAGCAAATCAGGGTTACAGACAAAATAAACTTAGACTGAATGGTGCCAATGGAAACAGACTTATCAAGCTTCTTTGTACGCCTAGAGCATGCTGATATAACATGAGTAGAATCCCCACAATAGAAACACAATCCATTCTTCCGTCTAAAATTCTGTCGCTCGCTCTTGGACAGAATTCTATCACACTGCATACTTTCTGGCGTCTTTTCCATAGACACCGCCAGATGGTGCACCGGTTTGCGCTCCCGCAGACGCCTATCAATCTGAATAGCCATTGTCATGGACTCATTCAGACCTGCAGGCACAGGGAACCCCACCATAACATCCTTAACGGCATCAGAGAGACCTTCTCTGAAAGTTGCCGCCAAGGCGCACTCATTCCACTGAGTAAGCACAGACCATTTACGGAATTTCTGGCAGAAAACTTCAGCTTCGTCTTGCCCCTGAGATAGTGCCATCAAAGTTTTTTCTGCCTGAAGTTCCAAATGAGGTTCCTCATAAAGCAAGCCCAAGGCCAGAAAAAACGCATCCACATCGCGTAACGCAGGATCCCCTGCTGGCAATGAGAAGGCCCAATCTTGAGGGTCACCCCTGAGCAAGGAAATCACAATCCTAACCTGCTGAGCAGGGTCTCCAGCTGAACGAGACTTCAGGGACAAATAAAGCTTACAATTATTTCGGAAATTCTGGAAGCTAGCTCTATTCCCTGTGAAGAACTCCGGCAAAGGAATTCTCGGCTCAGATACCGGAGCATGTACCACAAAATCTTGTAAATTTTGTACTTTCGTGATGAGATTATTCAAACCCGCAGTTACACTCTGGAGATCCATTATTGTCAGGTGCACACAGAGCATACAGAGATTAGGAGGAGAGAGAGAAAAAAGACTGCAGCAAGGCAGACTGGAGGAAAAAAAAAAAAAAAAAAATTCCAGCAGACTTCTTATAACTCTCCTTTCTCAACCTGGGTCTTTAACACTTTATTGGCCGGTCAAACTGTCATGATCTCTGCAGGCAGAGATCATAGCAAGCCTATAGAGGTACAAGCTCTCGGAAGATGGAACTATACTGACCATGAACTAAGCCTGCCGCGCAACTAGAAATAGCCAGGTAGCATTTCCTATTTATCGCTAGATGCCCAGCTCTGGCCTAAGACCTAAATAGCTAGCAGAGGGAAATATAAGACCTGGCTCACCTCTAGAGAAATATTCCAAAGAAGACAGTAGCCCCCCACATATAATGACGGTGAGTTCAGATGAAACAACAAACGCAGCAGGAAAATAGTCTTAGCAAATTTGAGGTCCGCTTACTAGATAGCAGAAGACAGATAGTATACTTTCATGGTCAGCAGAAAAACACTAACAAAACACCATCCAGAGATTACCTTAAACTCTGGCATTAACTCATAACGCCAGAGTAGCAATCCCTGATCAACGAGAGCTTTCCAGACACAGTAACAAAACTTCAGCTGTGAACTGGAACAAATAGGCAAAACAAAACATGGACAAAAGTCCAACTTATCTAGTAGTTGTCTAGAAGCAGGAACAAGCACTGAGAGGCATCAGATAACATTGTTGACCGGCAAGAAACCACCAGAGAAATGAGCTTAAATAGCGACACCCACTACTGATGGAACCAGGTGAAACAGGAAAGAGGATGACAAGTCCAATTCCACAAGCGGCCACCGGGGGAGCCCAGAATCCAAATTCACAACAGGCCTCCTGAGCATCGTTATTTGTTGCACAGGAGTCTGCGCTGTCGTGTTATCCCTTGGCCTTGCGCTGTTAGCGCTGCCCATCCTCTGACATCATGTAATGTCGGCCGTTGCGGTTTGCGATGACCATGAATCCCAGCCCCGCAGTGTCTTAACATTGTTAAAACACTGCGGGGCTGGGATTCATGGCCTGGTGCAGTACATATGTTCGCCTCTCGCTTGGGTTCTTACACCCGCTTCAGACTATGCGGCGTCAGCTGATCCCTTATCGCATGCCACGGCCATGAAGCCGCACAGTCCGAAGAAGGCGGAAGGAGATGAGGGACAGGCGAAGAAATGCACCGTTCATGCCCATCAATCACACCCTCGCAGTACAAATAAATAAGACACCGAGGGGCGTTGTGTGGGGCAAGGCGGCCGCAGAGGCGCAGGCAGCCAAACAATGATGCCAGAAGACGGGCAGCGCTACCAAGGAGCTTGTTGCGTGTCAATACAAAGGAAAATCACACCTGAGGGACATTTTAATGGTCGCAGAGGACTCATTTTAGACGTGTTCAGTTCAACATGGGCAAGGAGAATAAGTTTCTGAGCCACCTTGCACACATGCAGCATTACTGTCGTACAAGGTGGCTGTAAAACGTAGAAACACCTGGGGGAGGGGGGACAGGTTTCCTTCAATTCCAGTTCTTGTGTCTGCGTGGCTGTTGCAGGACACGTTGCTGGCTGCACAGCAGGGGAACAGCTGGCGGTGCTGAACCCCACTGACACATTGGCTGGTGTTTTTCTCTGTGCAGCTAGCACATCTGGGCCCCAACTGGCGGTGTTAGAGCCCAGGGTCAGCAGGAGGAGGAGAGGGAGCAGAGTGTAGGCCGAAGCCTGCACTGGCGGCAGCTTTGGGTCTGTTGTGCCTGCATGGCTGTTGCAGGACACGTTGCCGGCTGCACAGCAGGGGAACAGCTGGCGGTGCTGAACCCCACTGACACATTGGCTGGTGTTTTTCTCTGTGCAGCTAGCAGTACCGGGCCCCAACTGGCGGTGTTAGAGCCCAGGGTCAGCAGGAGGAGGAGAGGGAGCAGAGTGTAGGCCGAAGCCTGCACTGGCGGCAGCTTTGGGTCTGTTGTGCCTGCATGGCTGTTGCAGGACACGTTGCCGGCTGCACAGCAGGGGAACAGCTGGCGGTGCTGAACCCCACTGACACATTGGCTGGTGTTTTTCTCTGTGCAGCTAGCAGTACCGGGCCCCAACTGGCGGTGTTAGAGCCCAGGGTCAGCAGGAGGAGGAGAGGGAGCAGAGTGTAGGCCGAAGCCTGCACTGGAGCAAGTTGAAAGGGAAACTTTAACCCCCCCCCCCCCAGGCGTTTGTAGCTGAAAGAGCCATCGTGTACAGCACTAATGCTGGAAAAGGTAAACTTAGCTCTTTTAATTATGGTCCTTGCACATGCTGAACCTAACACTTATGAAAAGTGTCCCCTCCTACCGTGATACCGTCCGGTAGGTGGAACTTTCCTTTGTGATGTGACGCAGCAAAGCCGTCATTCTTACCCCCTTGGCGCCGTGCGCCGCCTCCTCAGCGTTGTTTGAATCAGTCCCGGAGCCTGCGCTGTTAGGTTAGCCCTTGGCCATACATTTTGCGCTGCCCGTCTTCTGACATCATTTGGTGTCAGGCTGGCTGCGCCTGTGCGGCCGCGCTGGCCGAGATCCCGCCTCGTACTGTCTTCTGATTTCATCCCACTGGGGGCCTGAGATCCGTGGCCATGCGCAGTGCATATCCTCGCCTCTCACTCCCCTCCCTACGGCTTCTTCAGACTGTGCGGTGTCACGGCCGTGGCATGCTATTAGGGACCAGCTGACACCGCACAGTTTGAAGAAGCCGTAGGGAGATGAGTGAGAGGTGGAGGTTCAGATATGCACTGCGCATGTCCATGGATCTCAGGCCCCCAGTGGGATGAAATCAGAAGACAGTACGAGGCGGGATCTCGGCCAGCGCGGCCGCACAGGCGCAGCCAGCCTGACACCAAATGATGTCAGAAGACGGGCAGCGCAAAATGTGTGCATGGCCAAGGGCTAACCTAACAGCGCAGGCTCCGGGACTGATTCAAACAACGCTGAGGAGGCGGCGCACGGCGCCAAGGGGGTAAGAATGATGGCTGTGCTGCGTCACATCACAAAGGAAAGTTCCACCTACCGGACGGTATCACGGTAGGAGGGGACACTTTTCATAAGTGTTAGGTTCAGCATGTGCAAGGAGCACCATGAAAAGAGGCACTTTTTCCCTTTGCATCATTACTGCTGCACAAGGTGGCTCCTTCAGTAACAAACGCCTGGGGGGGGGGGGACAGGTTCCCTTAAATTTAACTTGTTGTGCCTGCGTGGCGGTCGCAGTACACATTGCCGTATACACAGCAGGGGAACAGCTGACGTTACTGAACCCCACTAACACATTGGCGAGGTGTTTGGCTCTGTGCGGACAGCACTACTGGATGGCAACTAGCGGTGTTGGAGCCCAGGGACAGGTGGAGGAGGAGGAGGTGGAGGAGGGATTGCCACACACACAGCAGGGGAACAGCTGACGTTACTGAACCCCAATAACAGAGGAGCGACTGTTGACTGTGCGGACAGCACTTCTGGACGGCAACTAGCGGTGTTGGAGCCCAGGGACAGGTGGAGGAGGAGGAGGTGGAGGAGGTAGGAGGAGGTAGGAGGGATTGCCACACACACAGCAGGGGAACAGCTGACGTTACTGAACCCCAATAACAGAGGAGGGACTGTTGACTGTGCGTACAGCACTACCAGGCAACAACTAGCGGTGTTGGAGCCCAGGGACAGGTGGAGGAGGTAGGAGGAGGTAGGAGGGATTGCCACACACACAGCAGGGGAACAGCTGACGTTACTGAACCCCAATAACAGAGGAGGGACTGTTGACTGTGCGGACAGCACTTCTGGACGGCAACTAGCGGTGTTGGAGCCCAGGGACAGGTGGAGGAGGAGGTGGAGGAGGTAGGAGGAGGTAGGAGGGATTGCCACACACACAGCAGGGGAACAGCTGATGTTACTGAACCCCAATAACAGAGGAGGGACTGTTGACTGTGCGGACAGCACTTCTGGACGGCAACTAGCGGTGTTGGAGCCCAGGGACAGGTGGAGGAGGAGGAGGTGGAGGAGGTAGGAGGAGGTAGGAGGGATTGCCACACACACAGCAGGGGAACAGCTGACGTTACTGAACCCCAATAACAGAGGAGGGACTGTTGACTGTGCGTACAGCACTACCAGGCAACAACTAGCGGTGTTGGAGCCCAGGGACAGGAGGCGAAGCAGAGGAACACAATGTAGGCCGAAGCCTGATTGGAGAAAGTCGAAAGGAAACCTTTAACCCCCCCCCAAGGCATTTGTAGCTGAAAGAGCCAGCTTGTGCAGCAAAAAAGATGCAAAAGGAAAAGGTGGCTCTTTTCATGATGCTCCTTGCAAACACAGAACTAAACACTTATAAAATGTGTCCCCTGATACCGTGTGACCGTAGGTTCAGATATGCACTGCGCATGTCCATGGATCTCAGGCCCCCAGTGGGATGAAATCAGAAGACACTGCGAGGCGGGCTCTCGGCCAGCGCGGCCGCACAGGCGCAGCCATCCTGACACCAAATGATGTCAGAAGACGGGCAGCGCTAAGTGTGCCTGGCCAAGGGATAACATAACAGCGCAGGCTCCGGGACGGAATCAAACAACGCTGAGGAGCCGGGGCACGGCGCCAAGGGGGTAGGAATGACGGCTGTGCTGCGTCATATTACGAAGGAAAGTCCCACCTCCGGGACAGTTTTACGGTATCAGTGGACACATTTTATAAGTGTTAAGTTCTGCGTGTGCAAGGAGCTAAACAAAAATAGCTACCTTTTCCTTGTGCAGCATTACTGCTGCACAAGGTGGCTCTTTCAGTAACAAACGCCTTGGGGGGGGGGGGGACAGGTTCCCTTACATTTCAGTTGTTGTGTCAGCGTGGCGGTCGCAGGACACATTGCCGGCTACACAGCTGGGGATCAGCTGACGTTACTGAAACCCAATAACACTGGGTCGTATGTTTTGACTGTGCAGACGGCACTTCTGAGCCTCAACTGGCGGTGTTGGAGCCCAGGAATTTAAGTTCGGGTGATAGAAAGATGAACACAACAGGAGACCTGGATACTGTAGACAGTCACCTAATTATTTAATCAGGAAGAGGAGTGGCAAATTCCTGCGAGATCCAGGCCTTGTTCATTTTCAGGAAAGTAAGCCGGTCAACGTTATCGGAGGATAGTCGCATGCGACGGTCAGTTAGTACACCACCTGCAGCACTAAAGACACGTTCCGATAATACACTGGCCGCAGGGCAAGACAGCACCTCCAATGCATGCTGGCTTAGCTCTGGCCATGTATCCAGCTTTGAGACCCAAAACTTGAAAGGGGAAGAGCCGTCTGGGAGTACAGCAAGAGGGCAAGACATGTAGTCTGTCACCATCTGACGGAACCGTTGCCTCCTGCTGACTGGAGCCGTCTGTGATGGTGTAGACTTTTGTGGCGGGCACAGAAAACTGTGCCACAGTTGGGCCATACTGCTCTTGCCTTGGGCAGAGGCACTGCTTCTGCTCCCTCTTTGTGCAGAGCCTCCACCACTGCCTGGACGCACTGAGCTGCTTTGGAATGCACTAGCAGCACTTCTCTCACTTGGAATGGAGAAGATGATGGAATTCACCAGTGTGTCTTGGTACTCCCGCATTTTTCGCTCCCGGTTCAACGGTGTGATGAGGCTTTCTACGTTGTCCCGGTAGCGAGGATCGAGGAGGGTGAACACCCAATAATCAGACATGTTGAGAATGTGGGCGATGCGGCGGTCGTTTCTCAGGCACTGCAGCATGTAATCCACCATGTGCTGCAGACTGCCAACTGCCCAAGAAACGCTGTCCCCTGCTGGAGGCGTGATCTCTGCCCGCTCGTCATCACCCCACCCTCGCTGTACACACTGACTACTGGACAATTGTGTAACTCCCTCCTCTGGACGGATGTCTTCCTCCTCCATTGACTCCTCCTCATCCTCCTCACAAACTGTCCCCTGCCTACGCGTTTGTGAGGAACCACGTGGCGCTGACTGTCCAGAAGAAGATGGAAATGCTGAATCCTCATCCTCCACCTCTTCCACAACATCATCCCTTAGCGCTTGCAGTGATTTTTCAAGCAGGCAGATAAGGGGGACAGTCATGCTGACTAGTGCATCATCTGCACTCGCCATCCGCGTGGAATAATCAAAGGGACGCAAAACCTGGCAGACGTCATTCATAGTGGCCCACTCTGTGGTTGTGAAGTCTGTACGGCGCTGACTGCGACTTCTTTGCGCCTGAAGCAGCTGGTACTCCATTACAGCTTGCTGCTGCTCACACAACCGCTCCAACATATGTAACGTGGAATTCCACCTGGTAGGTAGGTCACATATGATGCGATGTTCCGGCAGGCGGTGTCGGCGCTGCAGAGCCGCAATGCGCGCTTTTGCCGTGCTGGAACGCCGCAAGTGAGCACACTCTAGGCGGACCTTGTGCAGCAGTGCATCAAGATCCGGATAGTCCCTCAGAAAACTCTGCACGACCAAATTGAGCACATGTGCCAGACATGGGATGTGAGTGAGGTTGCCGAGGCCCAGAGCTGCCACCAGATTTCGGCCATTATCACACACTACCATGCCTGGCTGGAGATTCGCTGGCACAAACCACACATCGCTCTCCTGCTTGATGGCATTCCAGAGCTCCTGCGCTGTGTGGCTTAGATTCCCCAAATAAATTAATTTCAAAACGGCCTGTTGACGTTTGGCCACGGCTGTGCTCATGTCGGTCGTAACAGGTACACGTTCATCACGGGTCCATGTGGAGGTGGACTGTGACAGCTCCTGCAGCGATGATTCTGAGGAACTGGTGTAGGAGGAGGAGTCAATGCGTACAGAATGGATTCCTGCAATCCTTGGAGTGGGCAGGACACGTCCTGCGCCACTCGCACGGTCTGTACCCGGCTCAACGACATTAACCCAATGGGCAGTGAGGGAAAGGTATCGCCCCTGTCCATGTTGACTGGTCCACGCATCGGTGGTGAGGTGGACCTTGCTACTGACGGCGTTCAGTAGCGCGTGTTTTATGTGTCCCTCCACATGCTTGTGCAGGGCAGGGACGGCTTGCCTGCTGAAGTAAAAGCGGCTGGGCACATTGTACTGTGGGACTGCCAATGACATCAAGTCACGGAAGCTGTCAGTCTCCACCAGCCTGAATGACAGCATTTCCAGTGACAGAAGTTTGGCAATGCCTGCAGTCAGAGCCTGTGCTCGTGGGTGGTTTGACGAGAAAGGCCGCCTTTTCTCCCATGCCTGTACTACCGATGGCTGTAGACTTGGCTGGGAGTGTGTGGATGACTGGGAAAGTGGTGCTGCGGGTGGAATTACAGCGGGTCTCTGGACAACAGGGCCAGAGGTTCTTCCACGGCGATCCTGGGAGGAAGCCGAACCAGCTGCGTGTGAGCTGGAGGAAGAGGCAACACGAGCTGAAGAGGTGGTAGCTGCCGCTGTTGGTTGGCCTAGCTCTTCAGTGTGTTTTTCTAACTCCGCCGGGTGCCTGGTGCGCACATGTTTCCACATGTTGGAGGTATTGAGGTTGCTGACATTTCGACCTCTTTTGACTTTGTGATGACACACCTTGCATTTGACATAGCAAATGTCAGCTGCAACTGTGTCAAAAAAGGACCAGGCACTGCAAGTCTTGGGAGCGCCCTTTTTGGCTTTTGGAAGAGACATGCTCCTAATGGCTGCCAAAGCGGAGGCTGCAGGATCCGCAGTCTTCCCCCTCCCTCTCCCTCTTTGGGCCGTACGGGGAATCTCTTCCTCAGAGCTGCTCCCACCACCTTCCTGTCCCTCACGCCAAGATGGGTCAAGGACCTCATCATCTACACTACCCTCTGCCCCCAACTGCTCCTCCTGGGTAGTCTCAGCAGCAGAGCACGCACCAGTAAGTGGCACCTGAGTGTCATCATCAGCTGATGCAGCCTGCGATGTGGTGACCGGAGCCACTGGCCCACCCGCCTCTTCAGAGGAAGAGAGAAAAAGCTGTTGGGCATCACTGCACCCTGCCTCTTCTTCCATTTCTCCAATGCTGCTTGGCTGGCCCCCTGTTTCCAAGCCAAGAGATTCAGAGAACAGAAGTAGAGACGGCTCCTGTCCTGGGCTCTCTGTCTGCCTGGGCAATTTGGCAGGTGGTGAAGAGACAGATGGCTGCTCTCCAGTGCTCTGTGTCTGAGAGGATGTGGCACTAATTGAAGTTGATGCATTAGCTGCCATCCATCCGACAACGGCTTCAATTTGGTCTTCACGCAGCAGCGGTGTACGGCGCTCTGCGACAAAGCTGCGCATGAATGACTGTTCCCTTGTGAAAGTGGGTGCTGATGAGTCACCGGTGCCCGCAGCGGGCACAGAATCCCCACGTCCCCTCCCTGCTCCACGCCCACGCCCACGTGCCTTACTCACTGCCTTCTTCATCTTGGGTGACTGATAAAGATAAGCAGAAAAGTACTAACGGCTTTGTGTGCTTATTCCTGAACAACTCCTCCTAACAGGTATAAGAAACACTAATTTTCTAAAGTGTGGACTAGACTTTAATATGAGCTAATGTGGCCTACACAAATGTAAAGTGGTGTCACTGGTGTGTTTGGTGAACTTTATTATTTATTTATTTTTGGGGGGCTGAACTGACAACAGAGAGAGCTGCAGTCACACGGAGACCGTGCAGACAGCCGTAAACGGCGCTGCAAGGCCCAAAAACCCTCCTCTACGTTATCCTATGTAGTGTTTTTCCACAAGTTAGCTGGAGACGGGTGGAAAGACACTAATAGGAATTTTTTGAAAAAATGTGCAGCAGCCTGCACTACTTAAAACAAAATGAAAATTGATTTTGCGGTATGACGCAGTGAAGAACCCTGAGCTGGAGACAACCAGGCTATGGCTGCTCACAGACTACAGGGCGAGCTGCAGTCACACGGAGACCGTGCAGACAGCCGTAAACGGCGCTGCAAGGCCCAAAAACCCTCCTCTACGTTATCCTATGTAGTGTTTTTCCACAAGTTAGCTGGAGACGGGTGGAAAGACACTAATAGGATTTTTTGTTAAAAATTAGCAGCAGACTACACTACTTGGAAAAAAAAAAAAAAAAGAACAGTATGAGGCAATGAACCACCCTCCCTGAACTGAATACAACCAGCTATGGATGGCCTATGTGGCTGCACTCAGACTAGAGAGTGGGCTGCACTCACACACACACACACACACACAGACCTTGCAGATCGCTGTGAAAACAGTGCTACAAGGCAAAAGCAAGGTGAATAGTAGGTGAACACAGCGGTTGCTAAATTAGCCTTTGGAAAGCACAAAGAAGCAAATCGCTATCTCTAAACTGGCCCTCAGTCAGCAAACAGCGTCCTGTCACTAACTGAATTCACAGCAGAGTGAGCGCAAAATGGCGCCAGCGACTTTTAAACTGCATCATGACATCATTTCAGCAGCCAATCACAGCCATGCCAGTAGTTTCATGCCCTCCATGCTGAACAGGATGTGCCCACACTTGAAATCATTCTCATTGGCTGAATTTGTGCATTTTGAATCTGGGAACTTCCGATTCCGGTATCCGATACGCGGCAAGTATCGGAATCCCGGTATCGGAATTCCGATACCGCAAGTATCGGCCGATACCCGATACTTGCGGTATCGGAATGCTCAACACTATTGCTGATTGTCTCTTCAGAGAGGAAGAGGACTAGAACTCTAGCGCCACCTATAGTAAGCAGTGATCCTAAAGGTCAATATCGACCCTTTAACGAGCCTTGCAATATGACTTAGGATAAAAGCCAAACAGGAATCTCAATTTGCAGACATGGTGTTTCGGGGTGTTGCCCCTCGTTATTGCTACTTCCTATAGGTGGCACTGGAGTTCTAGTCCTCTTTCTCTCTGAAGAGAGAGCCCTACTCCTGCGGCAACTTGCAGGACCAAAGCTAGATTCGATTCCAGGAGTTGAAATTGCTTCTGTTGATAGCGACAGCGTCATTTTAGTAGTTTGACAGAGGAAGAAGGCTTCCTCTGTCACCCCACACATCGGCCCCTCTGTTTCGCAATCATGGGTTGATATGACACTTGGAGGTCTAACAATGACCCCCATGTAAGAATCATGTGAGCTCTACAGTAATAGAGTCTAATAAAATGCCTGCCTCACACTTACAGGCTCAATATAATATAATGGGCAACATGGTGACTCGGTGGTTAGTGCTGCTGATTTGCTGCTCCCTCGCAATGAACTCCATAAAAAAAATAAAGTAAAAACAATGGCTTGTTGTCACTCACCCTATTTCACAAAGAATGGAAGAAAAGGTTATAAATAAAAAGTTGCATGTAGCTAAAAAAAAAATAATCAATAAAAACATCAACTCGTCCATCAAAAACAAGCGCTCAAGCAGATCCGTCTGCAAAAAGATTAAAAAACGACGGCTCTAAAAACAATGTAGACATAAAAGCAAATTATTTGATTTTTGTATAATTTCTATTCTGCAAAAATAATAAAATATAAAAAACTGGATCATTTTGATAACACCTAAATTGTGCTGACCCTAGAATATTATTAAGGTCATTTATAACATGATGTTCCTGAAATTGAAATACCCGACCCAAAAAGATAAAATTGCTGTTAATTTTTGCATCTCCCTGAGAAAAAAAAACATTTATAAAATCTAATCAATAAATTATATGTCCTCCAAGCACGATTAAAAAACACAACTTGTGTCAGGAAAACAAACTTGCATTTGGCCTCACGAACTGGAAAATAAATAAGACGATGAAATGTTAAAAACCTGAAGGTGCAAAATACGTTGGTTCTTAAGGGGTCAAAGTTTGTTTTTGATAAGATATTTTATTTGCGGTAGTTTTGGGGCTAAACTGTATGTAATCCATGTTACTATTTGTCTATATCTTGTAGGGTCAACAAATGGTCTTGTGGTTTGGGCTCAATAGTCTGGATGTTCTGCCTTCATACACGTTGATGCGATGTGCAATCTAACATACAGCATAAACCACTTCTGTCTTCCAAAATAAGCAGACCGTTCTCTGTAGTCTAACTTGTTGGTGAACAGGTATAGAACATGCGGTAAAACTATAAGAATACAAACAACATAGGTTAGGATTGGACAAATAATCGCACAGCTGACACTTTACAATTAACGGGAAAGTATACAGTGTGATGCAGACTTGAACAGGGAAATACACAGGTCTCTAATAATCACATCTCCTTTGTACTGGCTACTATACAGTTAATCACATTTCTGTACAATACTGCATTGCAAGGACAGAGATAGTAATCTTATCAGATATGCTTTACCAGGATAGCAAACTCAAGTTGGAGCAGTTACAGGAGGACAAATAAACACGTGTGTCCCAGGAAGTAACACAGAAGAAAATAATGGAACTTCTTCTACCAAAGATACCTTGCTTTAATCCAACAATGCAACACTCTATCTGCTGTTAAAGACACAGGCTATAAATTCAGCCACTACTAGATGGTGCTATAATGTAAAAAAATCCAGCACATAAAAAGGAACATATTGCCTCTATTCAGAGAGCAGAACACTGAAAGTTACTGCTGGATGGAGATGGGACAGTGGACATCCATTTAGATATCCCAGGCTTTCAGGTGAATATTGAGGTGGATGTTTTGGTGGAAATTTAAACAACCATGGTTTTAGGGAATTCCCACACATCTTTTTTCAGGGGGATTCTGCCGGGAACCTGCCTGAAAAAGTGCCAAAAATACTCACCAAAAAGAATGAACATAATGTAGAGCAATGTCAAAATCACTCATTTCAGTGTTTTTCAACTTTCTTTACTCGCTTCAGGCTTTAAAAGCTTTGAAGTGGATAGAAGAAGAAGTGACTGATCCGTTCTGCAGGAGGCACTATCTATATTTGACTTATATAAAAAAAAAAAAGCTTAAAAAGTCAAGGGAAGCACTTCACGAAAACTAACGACATCGTGTGCACATACTCTTGGAGAGAAAAAAATGATGAGAGAATTATATGAAGACTGGATGAATTGGTATTTATTGTCTCCTCTTCCCACAGGTATGCACATGGCCGCATCATGTCCTATCCTGCTCCCACCTTCTAATGCTCTGTCTGCTGCTCCTCATCACTGGTAACAGATTCCCAAATCCTGGCCCTCCTCAACACATCCCCACACTCATTTCCAACCCCCTGCCATGATCCTCTACACGTTTTCCCAACCATGATAACCTCATACCCATTCACCCAGCCCCCACTCCCTCGGTCCCCCTATCTGGAGCACTATGGAACGCACGCTCCATCTGCAACAAACTGCCATTTATCCATGACCTCTTCAACAAACTCTCCTTCCTCAGCATCACTGAAACCTGGCTCATCTCCTCTGACTCTGCCTCTCCAGCTGCACTTTCCTATGGCGGATTCCACCTCTCACACCACTCGCCCAAGCACCAAACGTGGTGGAGGAGTTGGCTTGCTCCTGTCCACCACCTGCTCCTTTACTCCAATCCCACTACCACCCTCCGCTACTCTTCCTTCATTTGAGGTGCACTCCGTCCTAATCTATTCCCCCTCCAACTCTAGCTGGCTGTCACCTACCGCCCCCCAGAACTAGCCATCTCCATCTTCCTCGACCACTTCACCACCTGGCTACTTCATTTCCTCTCTGCTGACATCCCCGCTATCATGGGTGACTTCAATATCCCCATTGACACTTCCACCTCAGCCGCCTCTAAACTTTTATCACTTACTGCCTCCTTTGGCCTCACTCAATGGTCTTCGGCGGCCACTCACAAAGATGGTCACATACTAGACCTCATCTTTACCTGATTCTGTTCCCTTACCAATCTCACTACTCACCCGTCTGACCACAACCTACTGACATTCTCTTCCTTCTCCTAGTGCGCAACCCCCACTCCACAAACTCACTCACCATTGCAGAAATCTCAAACACCTCAATTTACAATCACTCTCTGAGTCCCTTCTCCCTCTTACAGACATAAGGAATTTGCCCTTCAGACCTTATGGGGCATCATAACAGAACCAGACCCCAATCAGAGGACAACAAAACAATCACTCCTTATCTAGGAATTGTTCCAATATTTATGGACACTACTGTTTATCACTCTCCCATAGTGACAGTTCTGTGCTGTGTTGTGTATAAATATGTGATTCTTGAGATATTGTGTTAGTCTTTGCCTGATGAAGAGGCCTGAGTAGTCTCCAAAGCTTGCAATTTGTTACCATCTTTTCAGTTAGCCATTAAAAGTTACAACCACTGAAGACTCTCAATTCTAAATATTTTTCTATCTACTGGCTAACACAGTAGAAAGATATATATCCTTCCTGTATGATAGTAGGATAGAGAAGGATTTTTAGTCCTCTTCTGTGGCTTTGCTACTAAGCTTAGTGATAGGACTCGCAAGCGTGAGAACCCTTGATGTTGGGTTGCGAGCTTGCAAATCTTGCCCAAAATATCAACCAATACCTCACATATTTGTATGCATTTTGTGCACTTTATTTTTCAAGGTGCAGCCAATCTCAGCACGTTGGGTCTTGTATATGTAGCGCCCCCACTGCCGCAGGGCCGAGGGGTACCCGGTACTGGGCCTCTGAGTCTCTGCTCCGGGGTTGTCACGGTGGCTAGGCCCGGTCCGTGACCCTGCTGAGGGGCGTACAGTGAATGATAGTTAGTGGATGGTGGTGGTGGTGCGGTGCAGTAAATAACGAGGACACCAGGTTGCAGTCTCTTTACCTCTTTACTGAAGGTCTCTGGGTCCTCAGTACGGAATACGGTTCACCAGGCTGCGCAAGTCCGGTCGGTCCGATGGCACCTCCAGAGTTCTCTTTACAGGTGGAAATCTGTGCCTTCCTGCTTGCGCTATGTGTTGTGGTCCTCCCCTGCTGTGCTTACGGGATAGTCCCCACAACTGTTGTGTCTGTTTCTCGTGTTCCCTCACAACAACTCGATTAGATGATGTTCTGCTAATCCTCTGTCCCTCCCGGTGTTATGGTTGGGACGCACCCGTATGACGGGTAGGCTCGGAGCTCTTCCGGGACCCTAGAGTCGCCCCTCTCCACAGGTTGCCCCCCAAGTCTGCATAGGTGATTTAGGTGAGACAGCCCGCCTATGACTGACTGTCCTGCCGTTGGTTTGAAGTATTGCCTGAAGCTAAATATAGTAATACTCCCTCGGCGTTCCGGCCGCCGGTTATGCGCCTCAGTAGGATGTTGCCTCGGTCTTACAGCACGACTCCTACTGGGATTCTCCTTCTTGCTTTGATCTCGTTTCTCACTCAGCACAATAAATCTCGCTTCTGATCCTTTCTTAGGGCACCGCCGCTATGCTGAGCAGGCACGGTCCCGTGACGTTCTTTCTTGTTGCCAGGCCTCTGTCAGGGTCCCAAACCTATCAATAAAGAAAATTGGCGCGCACTCAGGATGATGGGGGAGCGAGGTGCAGGTGCAGTGGGCTGTAAGGAGCCCCGTGTACATAGAAGATATAGTACACCGCACACTCTACAAGTATTTTGCAACAGTGGAAATTTTATTTAAAGAAACAACTATGCGATGTGAAAGCGACCAGAAGCAATAATGACGTTTCGGCCCTACCAGAGCCTTAATCATACAATCGCTTATTAACGCAGAGGAGAGAGGATAAGAATCCTTGTAGGAAGAGGTATACACTTAAGTGCCAGATTGCTGAGGGCATACAGAAGTATAGGGTGCCTTGTTGAGAGGGTCTTGTGTATAAGGTTGCTGAGCGGCGCTCCCGCGCCCTGCTGTCAGTTCCTATACTTCTGTATGCCCTCAGCAATCTGGCACTTAAGTGTATACCTCTTCCTACAAGGATTCTTATCCTCTCTCCTCTGCGTTAATAAGCGATTGTATGATTAAGGCTCTGGTAGGGCCGAAACGTCATTATTGCTTCTGGTCGCTTTCACATCGCATAGTTGTTTCTTTAAATAAAATTTCCACTGTTGCAAAATACTTGTAGAGTGTGCGGTGTACTATATCTTCTAGGGTCCCAAACCTGACAGGGACCCTACCGAATCTTCCCCCACAACACCCGCTGCCACCAGGTGTTGCCTGGTTCCAACCCAGTCAGCTTTCTGTCTAACTTCCTGCCTGACCCCCAGTTTACCCACACGGTGAGGAGTGGCCTAATGAATAGAACCCTTAGCTCCCCCTGGAGGCCCGACTGTGAAATGTATTGGTGTATGTGATACCTGATCAGATGAACTCCTTCAGTGCCATCAGACGTACCATAGCCCCCCTTAGCGGCGGAGCCACAGTACTGCAACGACCAGGACTCTGGGGCGCTGCATATACAGGGGTGTTCACATGGGATGCATTGAGAGGGTGCTGGCTAGCCCGCCTAATCGAATAGTATGGGTGTGACTAATAGGCTGAGAACCAGACACTATGCATTACCTACATGTGACCAGCACCCTGTACAGTCCTCTATTGTACAAATGTATACTAAACAGTCATCCCCTCCATGAACTGGTAGGCTGTGAGTGACTGTCTATTTAGTATTTTGCACCTGTGTTGCCAACATCTTTGCTACATGGGCTGGCTGCATCCTGTAGTGCATTTGTTCAGAGACCTGGGCAGGTTAGCGGTGCTGCCCCTTTTTCAGCTGTATTCTTGTATTTTTTGAGGATTTTTAGTCCTCTTCTGTGGCTTTGCTACTAAGTTCAATTCTGATACTATACAAAAATCACTATACAAAGACCAAGAAAAATATCACGTACAGTGCTACCAGTTTTTGCAAACCGTATGAGAGATTACTGTAGAGATAGATACAGTGACATTCATTCTGCTTCAAGTCGTAACTTATCCCATATTTTCCATCTGACCCTGACCAGCATGACGACTTCTCGAGCAGAGTTTGCAACACAGATACATGTGACTTCTCACATTTCCGGAAATTTCTGTGCAGCCTCCAGATCCTTTTCCTCCCTCCATGGAATTTATGAACACCAACTGATATCTTCTATGGAGGGAGGAGGAGGAGCTGGAGGCTGCACGGATATTCTACTGCAAGGTCTCCTGAAATAACACTTACAGTTCTCTATAGAACTTTATGAGCCCCAACTGTCCTCTCCTATCTCAGTAATAAGAAAATCTATATTCACCGAAGACGCATTCTATTTGTGAATCTGACAATGAAAGATCAGTCCAGGAGGAGAGGGAAGAAGATTTCTCTAATAAAATCTAATGCAAAGTTTTCTGTGTTTATGTGTATTCTTGATTTATTAAAAAAAAGTTACTCTTTAAGATGTTTGTAATGCAGAGATAAATTGGATCCAGTAGAGCGAGACGAGTTGTTTGTAGTTATTCTCTGCTCTAGTTTCAAAAGCATGCCAGGTTGTCGTGTTCTCTCTGTTATCAGCCATTTCAGGTTAGGCGCAGACCGAGTGGTATAGTTTACTTGTAGGTGATCCATCCCAAGAATCCAACTTTTTCTCACATCTCCATATCCCGCCGCCTAGAACCTTTCATAATTCCATAAACCAAGCAGATATTTGCCTAGAAACCTCCTCCATCAGCAGGCTGCCATCCATCAGGGATTACATGTATCACTTAGGACAGTGAAGTAACCAGACATTGTATCAAGGTGATAGAGAAGTCAATATGTACTGTAACTCCCAGAGGAGGCGTTCACTGACAGCCAATACAATAGTCACTGGCTGTAACATATCCTGGAGTGTTTGCAAAGCTTAGCACAATTTTGCAGTCATCCATCGCAAAAAGCACGGAACAAAAAGCAATTTTGAATATAGACTATTATAAACATTCTGTAAGTTTCTGTATACACCTCCGATATGGAGAATAGAATTGCTTCCCACATCTAAAGGCTCCATACACACTATATGGCCAGCAGTTATCTCGGACGACCCCGGTGTATAACCTCTGGCCTCTCAACCCCGGTGCATAACTTCTGGCCACTCGCTCCTGGAGTATAACATCTGGCCCCTCAAACCCCGGTGTATAACCTCCAGCCTCCCGCCATGCCGTCTACCGGTGGTCAAGAGCTCACTGATACCAGCGTGGTCCTGTAATAGGAGCCACGGGGGGCAACAAGTCTGTTCATGACATTTCTTCCTCCTGAATCTTCCCCATCACCTGTGAGTGATATTATTGAGAAGAGGAAAGATTGGAGCTAATTTTTCATTCAAAAAGTCAAATGGCGCTCCTTCCTTTCCGAGCCCTGCCGTGTGCCCGAACAGTGGTTTACCCCCACATGTGAGGTATCGGTGTACTCAGGAGAAATTGCCCAATGAATTTTAGGATCCATTTTACCCTGTTGCCCATGTGGAAATGAACAAATTGAGGCTAAAATCCTTTTTGTTTGAAAAAAAAAAAAGTACTTTTTCATTTTTACGGATCAATTTGTGAAGCACCTGGGGGTTCAAAGTGCTCTCTATGCATCTAGATAAGTTCCTTCGGGGGTCTAGTTTCCAAAATGAGGTCACTTGTGGGAGAGCTCCAAATTTTAGGCACGCAGGGGCTCTCCAAACGCAACATGGTGTCCGCTAAAGATTGGAGCCAATTTTTCATTCAAAAAGTCTAATGGCGCTCCTTCTCTTCCGAGCCCTGTCGTGCACCCAAACAGTGGTTCGCCCCCCACATATGGGGTATCGGCATACTCAGGACAAATTGTACAATAACTTTTGGGGTCCAGTTTCTCCTTTTACCCTTGGGAAAATAAAAAAATTGTTGCTAAAAGATCATTTTTGTGACTAAAAAGTTAAATGTTCATTTTTTCCTTCCATGTTGCTTCTGCTGCTGTGAAGCACCTGAAGGGTTAATAAACTTTTTGAATGTGGTTTTGAGCACCTTGAGGGGTGCAGTTTTTAGAATGGTGTCACTTTTGGGTATTTTCAGCCATATAGACCCCTCAAACTGACTTCAAATGTGAGGTGGTCCCTAAAAAAAATGGTTTTGTAAATTTCGTTGTAAAAATGAGAAATCGCTGGTCAAATTTTAACCCTTACAACTTCCTAGCAAAAAAAAAATGTTGTTTCCAAAATTGTGCTGATGTAAAGTAGACATGTGGGAAACGTTATTTATTAACTATTTTATGTCACATAACTCTCTCGTTTAACAGAATGAAAATTCAAAATGTGAAAATTGCAAAATTTTCAAAATTTTTGCCAAATTTCCATTTTTTTTCACAAATAAACGCAAAAATTATCGACCTAAATTTACCACTAACATGAAGCCCAATGTGTCACGAAAAAACAATCTCAGAACCGCTAGGATCCGTTGAAGCGTTCCTGAGTTATTACCTCATAATCAGAATTGCAAAAAACGGCCAGGTCATTAAGGTCAAAATAGGCTGGTTCATGAAGGAGTTAAAAAGGTTCCTAAAGGTACCTTCACACGAAGCGACGCTGCAGCGATAGCGACAACGATGCCGATCGCTGCAGCGTCGCTGTTTGATCGCTGGGGAGCTGTCACACAGACCGCTCTCCAGCGACCAACGATGCCGAGGTCCCCGGGTAACCAGGGTAAACATCGGGTTGCTAAGCGCAGGGCCGCGCTTAGTAACCCGATGTTTACCCTGGTTACCAGCGTAAAAGTAAAAAAAACAAACAGTACATGCTCACCTGCGCGTCCCCCGGCGTCTGCTTCCTGACACTGACTAAGCCCGGCCCTAAAGTGAAAGTGAAAGCACAGCGGTGACGTCACCGCTGTGCTGTTAGGGCCGGGCTCAGTCAGTGTCAGGAAGCAGACGCTGGGGGACGCGCAGGTGAGTATGTACTGTTTGTTTTTTTTACTTTTACGCTGGTAACCAGGGTAAACATCGGGTTACTAAGCGCGGCCCTGCGCTTGGTAACCCGATGTTTACCCTGGTTACCAGTGTAAAATATCGCTGGTATCGTTGCTTTTGCTTTCAAACACAACGATACACGGCGATCAGACGACCAAATAAAGTTCTGGACTTTATTCAGCGACCAGCGACATCACAGCAGGATCCTGATCGCTGCTGCGTGTCAAACGAAACGATATCGCTAGCCAGGACGCTGCAACGTCACGGATCGCTAGCGATATCGTTACAAAGTCGTTTCGTGTGAAGGTACCTTTAGTTTGCTTCAGTAGCTCCACAATCATGGGGAAGACTGCTGACTTGACAGATGTCCAGAAGGCAGTCATTGACAAACTCCACAAGGAGGGGAAGCCACAAAAGGTCATTGCTAAAGAAGCTGGCTGTTCACAGAGTGCTGTATCCAAGAATATTAATGGTAAGTTGAGTGGAAGGAAAAAGTGTGGTAGAAATAGGTGCACAAGCAGCTGGGATAACCGCAGCCTTGAAAGGATTATTAAGAAAAGGCCATTCAAAAATTTGGTGGAGATTCACAAGGAGTGGACTGCTGCTGGAGTCATTGCTTCAAGAGCCACCACACACAGACGTATCCAGGACATGGGCTACAAGTGTCACATTCCTTGTGTCAGGCCACTCATGACCAATAGACAACGCCAGAAGCGTCTTACCTGGGCCAAGGAGAAAAAGAACTGGACTGTTGTATGTGGTCCAAGGTGTTGTTTTCAGATGAAAGTAAATTTTGCATTTCATTTGGAAATCAAGGTCCCAGAGTCTGGAGGAAGAGTGGAGAGGCCACAATCCAAGCTGCTGGAGGTCTAGTGTGAAGGCTCCACAATCAGTGATGGTTTGGGAAGACATGTCATCTGCTGGTGTGGGTCCACTGTGTTTTATCAAAACCAAAGTCAGTGCAGCTGTCTACCAGGACATTTTAGAGCACTTCATGCTTCCCTCTGCTGACAAGCTTTTTGGAGATGGTAATTTCATTCTCCAGCAGGACTTGGCCCCTGTCCACACTGCCAAAAGTACCAATACCTGGTGTAAAAATAGGCACTAGACCTACCGGTAATTATGTTTCCAGGAGTCCATCCTGACAGCACCATGGAGGACGTCCTCCTCCCCCTTGCTGGGACAGGAAACACACGAGAGTTTAAAAGGTCATGTCCCACCCCCAATCCTCAGTGTTGTAACAAGAACCGCCTCATGGAAATGCCCAAAAATACTTTAATGATAAATAGAACATATTACATCATATGCTCAAAAAAACATTACATCATGCATATAAATCAGACCAGGGAGGGAACAACCAGTGCTGTCAGGATGGACTCCTGGAAACATAATTACCGGTACGTCTAATGCCTATTTTCCAGGACGTCCCTCCTGACAGCACCATGGAGAGTACCATAGCACCTCCTTAGGGTGGGATTACCGCTTGGAGAACTTTCCTCCCAAATGCAGTATGTTGACCAGACAAAACATCAAGTTTAGAATGTTTACAAAACGTATTGGCTCTAGCCCATGTTGCTGCCTTACAAATCTGCTCCAGAGAGGCGCCTGCCCTCTCAGCCCAAGAAGTAGATACAGTATCCCTCGTGTAGAGTGTGCATGAAGACCCTCCGGAGGTGGGACCCCCTCAGACTGGTAGGCCTCAGAGATCACAGACGTGATCCAACGAGCGATAGAGGCCTTAGAGGCCTTCTTTCCCTTATTCTTTCCCCCAAACAGAATGAACAAATTTGGGTCTATCCGCCATGAGCTGGTGGCTGCTAGGTAATCTAGGACTGCCTGTCTGACATCGAGGGAATGAAGGGCTTTTTCCTTTGCGTTAGCAGGGTTATTTCAAAATGAAGGTAACACAATTTTCTGATTTCTGTTCTTTGCAGATCCTACTTTTTTGGAATAAATGAGGGATCTAGTTTAAGGATTAAACTATCCTCTCTAATCTGTAGGTATGGGTCACTAGTACACAGGGCTTGAATTTCCCCCACCCTCTTGGCCATGGTGACTGCCACTAAAAATGCTGTTTTATGTGTGAGGATTGATATGGGCATATTATCAGCCGAGGCGTATGCGTCTTTACATAGGTATCTGAGGACCAAGTTGAGGTCCCAGGGAGGCGTCAATTGCCTAATGGTGGGGCGCAACCTTTGAGTAGCTCGGATAAATCTGACCACCCACGGGTGAGATGCTAGGGGATAGTCAAAAAAAGAGCTAAGGGCCGAGATCTGCACTTTCAAGGTGCTTGGTCTAAGACCCTTGTTGAACCCAGCTTGCAGGAAATTCAGGATTCTAGGTATGTCAGGAGTGTCTGCCGCAACCTCAGACCTGCCACCTTCCAGATCTTTAAATAGATTGCCGAAGTAACTGGCTTCCTGCTGGATTTAATAGTGGCTATCACTTGGTCTGATAAGCCTCTTGCCTTCAGGATGTCCCCTTCAGGATCCATGCCAAGAGATGGAGTTTCTCTGGATTCGGGTGATAAACTGGACCTTGGTGGATTACATCCTCCCTGAGAGGAAGCTCTATTGGGTTCTCAATCACCAGGTCCCCTAGCAGAGAGAACCAGTTCCTTCTTGGCCAGAATGGAGCGATCAGGATAACCTAGGCTCGATCCTCCTTGATCTTTCGAAGAACGGTTGGGATCAGTGCCAGAGGTGGAAATGCGTATGAGAGAGGTTCCGTCCAGTCCTGGCTCAGGGTGTCTACCCCCTCCGGGAGGTCCCGTGGGTTTAGAGAGAAGAATCTTGAGACCTTCGAGTTTCTTCTGTTTGCAAACAGGTCTATACTGGGAGTTCCCCAACAAAGACAAAACTCCTGCAAGATATCCTGGTTGAGTTCCCACTCTGTTGCAAACAACCGTCTTCTGCTCAGATAGTCTGCTATCACGTTCTGAGAGCCCTCTAGGTGAATTGCAGAAATGGATAGGACCGAATTTTCTGCCCAACGAAATATTCTTCCCGCTAGATCCTGGAGCAGATGGTGTTTTAAAACCCCCCTGATGTTTCAGGAAAGAGACGGTTGTCACATTGTCGGATAGTATCCTGACATGGCAATTTGCAAGAGTGTGTCAATTTCTTCTCAAAGCCTTCCAAACAGCATACAGCTCTTTGAAGTTGGAGGAGCTGTGAATGACATCTGCTGGCCACCTTCCTTGAAGGATCCTGCCCTTTAGATGGTCTCCCCATCCCCATGCACTGGCATCTGTAGTGACTACTACGTAAGGGGAGGTAGACCATAGTACTCCGACTCTTAAGTTCTCCGGCTGTGTCCACTGTTGTGAACTCTGTTTTTGGGCTCCCTCTTGTGGTCACAAGTGGTACTGTGTGAGTGCTATCTTTGGGCTCCCTCTGGTGGCTCTTTTTGTCATTCTGCGGGTCTGTGGCTGGGATCAGCTGTCTCGTTATCTGCTAGTTGGTTTCCTATTTAGCTCACCTGGACTTTCAGTTGTTGCCTGCTGTCGATGTATTCAGTGCTATTTTGATCTCTCCTGACTACCTTCCTTATCAGTCTCTCCAAGAGAAGCTAAGTTTCTGTTTGTTCATTTTTTGCTCATCTGTGTTCAATATGTTTCTTGGGTTATTATTAGTCTTTGTCCAGCTTGCTAGTATGTGATTTCCTCGCTTGCTGGTAGCTCTAGGGGGCTGAGTTTCTCCCCTCACACCGTTAGTTGGTGTGGGGGTTCTTGAACTCTCAGCGTGGATATTTTGTATAGGGTTTTCTACTGACCGCACAGTTTCCTATCTATCTTCTGCTATCTAGTATTAGCGGGCCTCATTTGCTGAATCTGTTTCATTCCTACGTTTGTATTTTCCCCTTACCTCACCGTTATTATTTGTTGGGGACTTTCTATATTTTTGGGGTTATTTCTCTGAGGCAAGTGAGGTCTTTGCTTTCTCTCTAGGGGTAGCTAGTTTCTCAGGCTGCGTCGAGACGTCTAGGAATTTAGGCACGTTCACCGGCTACCGTTAGTGTGTGCGGTTAGGATCAGGATTGCGGTCAGTCCAGTTACCACCTCCCTAGAGCTCGTCCTATGTTCAGTTACTTAGCTAGTCAGTTCTGTGATCCTCAGCCACTAAGGATCATAACAGTACAGCAGGCCCAAAAGTGTTTAATGCATCGCAGAAGTGGGATAAGTGAAGTCCTGAGTGCAATTTTTTTTTTCCTTTGCTGCAGTCTGTCCAGCTTCTCTCCTCCCCTTAATCTCTGGGTGGCTTTGAGTTCAGCTGCAGACATGGATATTCAGAGTCTGACTTCTAGTATGGATCATCTTGCTGCAAGGGTACAAAGCATTCAGGATTTTGTTGTTCACAGTCCTATGTCAGAGCCAAAAATACCTATTCCTGAGTTGTTTTCTGGAGATAGATCTAGGTTTCTGAATTTTAAGAATAATTGTCAATTATTTCTTTCTTTGAGACCTCCTTCCTCTGGTGATTCCGCTCAGCAAGTTAAAATTGTTATCTCCTTGTTACGTGGCGACCCTCAAGATTGGGCTTTCTCCCTGGCGCCAGGGGATCCTGCATTGCTGAATGTGGATGCATTTTTTCTGGCGCTTGGACTGCTTTATGAGGAACCTAATCTTGAGAACCAGGCAGAAAAGGCTTTGATGGCCCTCTCTCAGGGTCAGTATGAAGCAGAGGTGTATTGTCAAAAATTTAGGAAATGGTCGGTGCTTACTCAATGGAATGAGTGTGCCCTGGCTGCAAATTTCAGAGAAGGTCTTTCTGAAGCCATTAAGAATGTTATGGTGGGCAAGTCTGAATGATTCAATGGCTTTGGCCATTCAGATTGATCGGCGTTTGCGGGAGCGCAAACCTGCGCACCATCTGGCGGTGTTTTCTGAACAGAAACCTGAGTCTATGCAATGTGACAGAATTCTGACAAGAATTGAGCGGCAAAGTCATAGACGTCAAAATGGGTTGTGCTTTTACTGTGGTGATTCTGCTCATGTTATCTCAGCATGCTCTAAGCGCTTAAAAAAAAAATCGCTAAATCTGTCACCGTTGGTACTATACAGCCTAAATTCATTTTGCTGTTACTTTAATTAGTTCTCTGTCATCCTACTCGGATATGGCTTTTGTGGATTCAGGTGCTGCCCTGAATCTGATGGATTTGTCGTTTGCCAGGCACTGTGGTTTGGTCTTGGAGCCTTTAAAATTTCCTATTCCACCGAGGGGAATTGATGCTACGCCATTGGCTGAGAATAAGCCTCAGTATTTGACTCAAGTGACCATGTGCATGACTCCTGTACATCAGGAGGTGATTCGCTTTCTTGTGCTGCATTATTTGCATGATGTTGTCGTGTTGGGTCTGCCATGGCTGCAGGCCCATAATTCAGTCCTGGATTGGAAAGCTATGTCTGTGTCAAGTTGGGGTTGCCAGGGGATTCATGGCGATGCTCCTTTGGTGTCAATTGCTTCTTCCACTCCTTCTGAGGTCCCTGAGTTTTTGTCGGACTACCAGGATGTATTTAATGAGCCCAGATCCGGTGCCCTGCCTCCTCATAGGGATTGTGATTGTGCTATAAATTTGATTCCTGGTAGTAAGTTCCCTAAGGGATGACTTTTTAATTTGTCTGTACCAGAACATGCCGCTATGCGGAGTTATATAAAGGAGTCTTTGGAGAAGGGACATATTCGCCCGTCCTCCTCCCCTCTTGGTGCAGGATTCTTTTTTGTGGCCAAGAAGGATGGTTCTCTGAGACCTTGTATAGATTATCGTCTTCTAAATAAAATCATGGTCAAATTTCAGTATCCTTTGCCATTATTGTCTGATCTGTTTGCTCGGATTAAGGGGTCCAGTTGGTTCACCAAGATAGATCTTCGTGGTGCATATAACCTTGTGCGTATTAAGCAGGGTGATGAATGGAAAACAGCATTTAATACGCCCGAAGGCCATTTTGAGTACTTGGTGATGCCTTTTGGACTTTCTAATGCTCCTTCTGTGTTTCAGTCCTTCATGCATGACATCTTCCGAGAATATCTGGATAAATTTATGATTGTGTATCTGGATGACATTTTGGTCTTTTCTGATGATTGGGAGTCCCATGTGAAGCAGGTCAGGATGGTATTTCAGGTCCTGCGTGCCAATGCCTTATTTGTGAAGGGCTCAAAATGTCTCTTCGGAGTACAGAAGGTTTCCTTTTTGGGTTTTATTTTTTCTCCTTCTACTATTGAGATGGACCCAGTCAAGGTCCAGGCTATTCATGACTGGACTCGGCCTACATCTGTTAAGAGTCTTCAGAAGTTCTTGGGTTTTGCTAATTTTTACCGTCGCTTCATTGCTAATTTTTCTGGCGTGGTTAAACCCTTGACGGATTTGACCAAGAAGGGTTCTGATGTGACTAATTGGTCTGCTGCGGCCGTGGAAGCCTTTCGGGAGCTGAAGCGCCGGTTTTCTTCGGCTCCAGTCTTATGTCAGCCTGATATCTCTCTTCCTTTTCAGGTCGAGGTTGATGCTTTTGAGATTGGAGCAGGGGCTGTTTTGTCACAGAGAAGCTCTGATTGCTCTGTGATGAAGCCTTGTGCTTTCTTTTCAAGAAAGTTTTCGCCTGCCGAGCGGAATTATGATGTTGGTAATCGGGAGTTGTTGGCTATGAAGTGGGCATTTGAGGAGTGGCGACATTGGCTCGAGGGAGCTAAGCATCGTGTGGTGGTCTTGACTGATCACAAAAATCTGATTTATCTCGAGTCTGCCAAGCGGCTGAATCCTAGACAGGCTCGTTGGTTGTTGTTTTTCTCCCGTTTCGATTTCGTGGTCTCGTACCTGCCTGGTTCGAAGAACTTGAAGGCTGATGCTCTTTCTAGGAGTTTTGTGCCTGACTCTCCGGGAGTTTCAGAGCCGGCTGGTATCCTCAGAGAGGGAGTGATTTTGTCTGCCATTTCCCCAGATTTGCGACGAGTGCTGCAGGAATTTCAGGCGGATAGACCTGACCGTTGTCCACCAGAGAGACTGTTTGTCCCAGATAGATGGACCAGCAGAGTTATTTCCGAGGTTCATTCTTCGGTGTTGGCAGGTCATCCTGGGATTTTTGGTACCAGAGATTTGGTGGCTAGGTCCTTCTGGTGGCCTTCCTTGTCGCGGGATGTGCGTTCCTTTGTGCAGTCCTGTGGGATTTGTGCTCGGGCTAAGCCTTGCTGTTCTCGTGCCAGCGGTTTGCTTTTGCCTTTGCCTGTCCCGAAGAGGCCTTGGACGCACATTTCCATGGATTTTATTTCAGATCTTCCAGTCTCTCAGAGAATGTCTGTCATCTGGGTGGTGTGTGATCGTTTTTCTAAAATGGTGCATTTGGTGCTCTTGCCTAAGTTGCCTTCCTCCTCCGATTTGGTTCCTCTATTTTTTCAGAATGTGGTTCGTTTGCACGGCATCCCTGAAAATATTGTGTCTGACAGAGGATCCCAGTTTGTGTCCAGATTTTGGCGGATCTTTTGTGCTAAGATGGGCATTGATTTGTCTTTTTCGTCTGCCTTCCATCCTCAGACGAATGGCCAAACCGAGCGAACTAATCAGACCTTGGAAACTTATTTAAGATGTTTTGTTTCTGCTGATCAGGATGATTGGGTTACTTTCTTACCATTGGCCGAGTTTGCCCTTAATAATCGGGCTAGTTCTGCTACTTTGGGTTCGCCTTTTTTTTGTAATTCTGGTTTTCATCCTCGTTTTTCCTCGGGTCAGGTGGAGCCTTCTGACTGTCCTGGGGTGGATTCTGTGGTGGATAGGTTGCAGCAGATTTGGAACCATGTGGTGGACAATTTGAAGTTGTCACAGGAGAAGGCTCAGCGCTTTGCCAACCGCCGTCGCGGTGTGGGTCCCCGACTTCGTGTTGGGGATTTGGTATGGCTGTCTTCTCGTTATGTTCCTATGAAGGTCTCCTCTCCTAAGTTCAAGCCTCGCTTCATTGGTCCTTATAAGATTTTGGAAATCCTTAACCCTGTGTCATTTCGTTTGGACCTCCCAGCGTCGTTTGCCATTCATAATGTGTTCCATAGGTCTTTGTTGCGGAGGTATGTGGTGCCTGTGGTTCCTTCTGTTGAGCCCCCTGCTCCGGTGCTGGTTGAGGGCGAATTGGAGTACGTGGTGGAGAAGATCTTGGATTCTTGTATTTCTAGATGGAGGCTTCAGTATTTGGTTAAGTGGAAGGGCTATGGTCAGGAGGATAATTCCTGGGTTGTCGCCTCTGATGTTCATGCGGCCGATTTGGTTCATGCCTTCCATGTGGCTCATCCTGATCGCCCTGGGGGTTTTGATGAGGGTTCGGTGACCCCTCCTCAAGGGGGGGGTACTGTTGTGAACTCTGTTTTTGGGCTCCCTCTTGTGGTCACAAGTGGTACTGTGTGAGTGCTATCTTTGGGCTCCCTCTGGTGGCTCTTTTTGTCATTCTGCGGGTCTGTGGCTGGGATCAGCTGTCTCGTTATCTGCTAGTTGGTTTCCTATTTAGCTCACCTGGACTTTCAGTTGTTGCCTGCTGTCGATGTATTCAGTGCTATTTTGATCTCTCCTGACTACCTTCGTTATCAGTCTCTCCAAGAGAAGCTAAGTTTCTGTTTGTTCATTTTTTGCTCATCTGTGTTCCATATGTTTCTTGGGTTATTATTAGTCTTTGTCCAGCTTGCTAGTATGTGATTTCCTCGCTTGCTGGTAGCTCTAGGGGGCTGAGTTTCTCCCCTCACACCGTTAGTTGGTGTGGGGGTTCTTGAACTCTCAGCGTGGATATTTTGTATAGGGTTTTCTACTGACCGCACAGTTTCCTATCTATCTTCTGCTATCTAGTATTAGCGGGCCTCATTTGCTGAATCTGTTTCATTTCTACGTTTGTATTTTCCCCTTACCTCACCGTTATTATTTGTTGGGGACTTTCTATATCTTTGGGGTTATTTCTCTGAGGCAAGTGAGGTCTTTGCTTTCTCTCTAGGGGTAGCTAGTTTCTCAGGCTGCGTCGAGACGTCTAGGAATTTAGGCACGTTCACCGGCTACCTTTAGTGTGTGCGGTTAGGATCAGAATTGCGGTCAGTCCAGTTACCACCTCCCTAGAGCTCGTCCTATGTTCAGTTACTTAGCTAGTCAGTTCTGTGATCCTCAGCCACTAAGGATCATAACAGTCCACCAAAGGAAAGACCTTCGTACTGGAACTGTTAGTTTCAGAATACTGTCCAGTGAAAACAGGCGACGGTCCCATTTGGAGAGAATTAATCTCTGCAGGGGTCTTGAGTGAGACTGTGTCCATCTGACACATGGTATGCAAGCCGTCATTAGGCCTAGTACTCACATGGCCGTCCTTTTGAGGCTCTGTGCTCTAATAGGAGCCTGATCTGGGTCTGGATTGCCTCCAGCTTGTTCTTGGGCAGTAGGGATATCCTGCTTCTGGAGTCTAGACACTCTCCCAAGAAGGTCTTCCTGTATTCCGGAGTCAGGTCGGACTTCTGCCAGTTTATGACCCATCCTAATTGTTCCATTACCGATATGGTCCAGCTCCTGTGGGCTAATAGTCTCTGGCGATCTTGCTACAAGTAGAAAGTCGTCGAGATATGGAACTATTATGATCCCCTTGTTTCTCAGGAAGGCGACGATCTCCGACACTAGCTTTGTGAATATACGAGGTGCCGAGGCAAGCCCGAAGGGAAGGCATTGAAACTGGTAGTGACAGGTCCACGAGAGCAGACCTCAGAAGCCTCTGAGATGAGGGTTGGATGGGGACCTGATAATAGGCACTCTTCAGGTCGATAGTGCACATCACAGCATCCCGGTCTATGAGGTGAATTGCCAATCGTATGGACTCCATACGGAACCTTTTGTACCTGACCCAGGCATTCAAAGGGTTCAGATTTATTATCGTGCGGGAGTCGACCGATGGTTTTGTGATGGAGAATAGGGAAGAGTAGTGTCCCTGGCCTACTTCTAGTGGCGGGACCGGAATTATGACTTGTGAAGAGAGCATGTCCTGCAAATCTATCAACATGGCAGAGTCCTGTGCGACCACCGTAGGTGCAATGTATCTCTCTGGAGGAAGGGAATAGAGCTTGATGCTGTATCCCTCTGCCACTGTCCGGAGGACCCACTGATTCTGAGTGACCCGGGCCCAATTTTCTGCAAAGTGGCGGAGCCTTCCCCCGATATATGTGGCGTCATTGTGTTTTGGACTCAGAGGAGGGGCTGAAGAATAAACTCCTTTTCTTATTGCCCTGGCTACGGGAACCCCTATAGGATCCTCTATTGGATCTACCCCCTCTGAAATCATACTGCCTCCTGAAGAGGAATCCTTTCCGAAAGGACTGAGACCTTTTAGGTTTGTCCTCTGGAAAACCTTTCTTTTTATCAGAGGCAGATTCTAGAATAGTATCTAGAGAAGGACCAAATACTCTTGACCCTGAAAAGGGGATTGAGCAGAGCTTGGTCTTAGAGGCATCCTGACCAGGATCTTAGCCAAACCGCCTTTCTAGCTGCTTTACATAATGAGCCACTTCTAGCTGAAAATCTAACCGACTCTGCTGTCATATCGGACAGAAAAGCCATGGCTGATTTCATAATAGGGAGAGAGCTCAATGTCAGACCTCGGGGTCTTATTGGAGAGATGCTCTTCCAATTGCCCCATCCATAGGTACATAGATCGGGCCACCGAAGTGGCTGCTATGTTAGTCTTAATTAGGGCCGCAGACGATTCCCAGGCCCTTTTAAGAAGTATGTCAGCCTTTCAGTCCATGGGATCGCGCAAATTGGATGAGTCCTCGAAGGGTATGGCTGTCTTTTTGGCAACCTTTGCCACTGGAACGTCTATTTTGGGTATCTCTTCCCATACCTTGACTTCCTCAGGCTCGAATGGTAAGCGAGCCTTAAAGTCACGAGACAGTACCAGCCGACTTTCAGCCTATTTCCACTCTTCCATTATCATAGCTTTAATATGTTCACTAACGGGGAAGACTGTTTGTCGACGTGACATAAGTCCCCCGAACATCAGGTCCTGTCTGGATTGTGGCTTGGAAGTCTCTTCTATTTGCATCGTGCTTTGCACTGCCTGCACAAGTTCATTCGTCTCCTCAGCCTGGAAGAGGTATTTCCGGGGATGGCCCTGGCTCCCTGAGGGGAGCTCCCCCTCTTCTTCTGAGACTGAGTCCTCTGAGTTGGACCTGTCCTCAGAACTAAACTCCGGCTCTCTCAGGTCTCGCTCCCGTCTGGCTCTCTTGCGGCCAGGGATGGGGCTGGACTGCCCTGAAATATTGGACAAGGAAGCCTGGACTTCTTCCCGGATTAGGGACCTCATCTCTGACAAAAGCGAAGATTGTTGGTCCCTCATAACCTTAGATGTGCAAGATGCACACAAGGTCTTGCCACGGGAGTCCGGGAGTTTCACGTGGCATATAGTGCACCTGTTGGACTTTGTAGAGACCTTGCCGGGTTTCTTAGCTAGAGCGGGGGGGACAGCGGGGGTTCCCTTATCCTTAAATGACATAAGATAGAGAGTAAAATAGGGTAGGCCTGCTTGAACTAATAGTGAGGGGAGTCTGCGCTATGTGCACTTACCCCTTCCTCGCCTGGCATGTCTTCCATGGCACCTTACAGAGGTAGAAGGTCCGCGTGACTCTGGGCGCTGGGTAAGAGCCTTGCTGCTATGCGTTCCAACCGTGGAGCGCACGCACTTCCCCGCCTTTACCACGTCACCGGAAGTGACGGTTGCTGGATGCCGCGATACCGGAAGTGACGCGGTTCCCTCGGAGTTCCGGAAGACGCCGAGCAGGACGAGACGCCGTTCTGGATCCCGCGACTCCCTGCCACATGGAACCGCATCCGCAGCTGAGAGCCTCCCTCCGGGAGGAACGGCTGCCATCAGGAGCCTCATCCCGCTCCTGGTCTTTGAAGCAGAGGGAACTCCCCGCCCGGAGAGTTTCTGCCCTGAGCCGCTTGACAGGGGGAAGGGTATTGGCAAGCCGCACGATCCCCCTGAGCTCCGGTAAGCCTGCGCAGCTTCTCTCGTGCGTCCCTCCTTGCAGGGACAGGAAAAACACTGAGGATTGGGGGTGGGACATGACCTTTTAAACTCTCGTGTGTTTCCTGTTCCAGCAAGGGGGGGGGGAGGACGTCCTCCATGGTGCTGTCAGGAGGGACGTCCTGGAAAACAACAGTATCACTGGGCTTGATTGGCAACAAACTCGCCTGACCTTAAACCCATAGAGAATCTATGGAGTATTGTCAAGAGGAAGATGAGAGACACCAGACCCAACAATGCAGATGAGCTGAAGGCTGCTATCAAAGCAACCTGGGCTTCCATAACCCCTCAGCAGTGCCACAGGCTGATCGCCTCCATGCCACGCCGCATCGATGCAGTAATTGATGCAAAAGGAGCCTGGCCAAGTACTGAGTGCATTTACTGAACATACATTTCAGTAGGCCAACATTTAGGATTTTAAAATCTTTTTTCAAGTTGGTGTTATAAAGTATTCTAATTGAGGCTATGTGCCCACGTTGCAGAATTTTCCTGAACAAAACCGGACTCCTTACGCAGGAAATCCGCTTGCGTTTTTTTCATGTTTTTCTCACGTATTTTTCCGGAGCAACCCACTACTATATTATATAGTGGCAAATCCGGAGATTTTCTGCAAAATTAATGAACATGCTGCGTTTTTTTACACGATGCCTCATGGGCACAAAAATTAAAAATGCATTCTAATAATGGGATGCTTAATGTAAGCTTTTTTTAGTGTTTTTGCAGCGGAAAACCGACGGAAAAATGCTAAGAAAACTCTAAAAATCCTAAACGTGGGCACACAGCCTTACTGAGATAATGGCTTTTGGGTTTTCATTGGCTGTAAGTCATAATCATCAACATTAACAGAAATAAACATGTAAAATAGATCACTCTGTAATGACCACCACATCAAAACCCTGTCATGGGCAGCCCAATCTCCAGACCTGACCCCCATTGAAAACCTCTAGAATGTAATCAAGAGGAAGATGGATAGTCACAAGCCATCAAAGAAGAACTGCTTACATTTTGGTGCCAGAAGCAGTGTGAAAGACTGGTGGAAAGCATGCCAGGACGCATGAAAGCTGTGATTAAAAATCATGGTTATTCCACAAAATATTGATTTCTGAACTCTTCCTGAGTTATAACATTAATATTGTTGTTTCTAAATGATTATGAACTTGTTTTCTTTGCATTATTTGAGGTCTGAAAGCACTGGTTTTTAAACATTTTTGACCATTTCTCCTTATCAGAAAAAAAAATACAGAATTTATTGCTTGGAAATTTGGAGACATGTTGTCAGTAGTTTATAGAATAAATGAACAATTTACATTTTACTCAAAAATATACCTATAAAGAGAAAAATCAGACAAATTGAACATTTTGCAGCGGTCTCTTAATTTTTGCCAGAGCTGTATATGCGTTTCACTTTTTGACTATTTGTAGCGGATTTTTCTGCACAAAAAAACGAATACTTTGCGTACAATATGTGCTTTGACATGGTTTCTTGCATTGCTTACAATATATTTGCTAACAAATGCATTCAGGTGTGAAACAGAGGGGAAAGGCCTGGACTTTATGAGATCATTAAAGCTGAGCCAGATGCAGGATATATCACAGGTGGAGTAAACAGGCTGGTCATGAAGAAAAGTGCGGAGGTGGGTAGTGCAGTGGTCAGTTCCAAAACATCGAGTAAAAACAAGCAGTTGAGGTAAATAATATCACAGATTGGAAAAGCTGGGCAACATTTGGCTACTCAAGTGTCCTGTGGGTTATTCTTCAGTTGTCACTTCAGGTTGTGTTTGCATTAAATTGCTTAAAATAGATTCAATAAAGTCCAAGGAGAACCCAGTGCTGCACACCTTGTTTTCAGGGCATTAGGAGGTACTGCAGTAGTTGCAAATACATTTTTTTGAAAAAATCTGTTGAAGATGAGAAATTTGCTCTTCTCTAACAGCCCCATGAACCTGGGAAGGGTTATAACAGTATTTTGAAATATTTAGTTTCCATCATTCTTCAGTAACACAATTATTCACAAATGTAAAACATTCAAAACAGTTGACAATCTCCACTGGAGAGGACCTGCTAGTAAATTCCCTCCAAAGTCAGATGGTGCAATGCTCAGAGAAGTTGTAAAACGCCCAAGAGCTATTGCTCAGACTCTAAAGGCCTCATTTAAAACATCTTAAAATTAATGACAGTACAATAAAAAAAACTATCAAGTATGGCTTGTTTGGAGGAGTTTCTAGGAGAAAGGTTGCAAATGAGCAAACCCACAAGACTTCTCGATCAGACAAGGCTAAAGTGGAGATGTTTGGCCATAATACCCTGAGCCACATTTTAGAGAAACCAAACCGTATATCAGCTCAAACACCTTGTACCATCTGTCAGCTCAGTGGTGGAGAGGGGATGTTTTAGGCTTCTTTTGCAGCCACAGGATCGTTGACCATGAAATTATCCATGTAGCAAACTATTCTAGAGTCAAATATGAGGCCATCTACCCATAACTAAAACTTGGTCGAAACTGGGTCATACAACAGGACAATGATTGGAAGCACAGCAGCAAATCTACATCAGAATGGAAAAAGAAAAGAATCAACGTGCAGTAATGGTTGAGTCCCAGTCCAGACTCCAACCCTATAGAACTGCAGAGGTGGGATCTTAAGAGCTTCAAGGAACTTAACCCCTTCACCCTGAAGCCTGTTTTCAACTTCCTGACCAGGCCATTTTTTTCAATTCTGACCACTGTCACTTTATGAGGTCATAACTCTGAAATGCTTCAACGGATCCTGGTGATTCTGAGACTATTTTCTCGAGACATATTGTACTTTATGATAGCCGTAAAATTTATTCGACATGACTTGTGTTTATTTGTGGAAAAAAATGGAAATATGGCGAACATTTTGAAAATGTAGCAATTTTCAAACTTTTAGTTTTTATGCCCTTAAATTAGAGAGTCATATCACACAAAATAGTTAATAAATAACATTGCTCACATGTCTGGTTTACATTAGCACAATTTTGGATACATATTTTTTTGTTTGGAAGTTATAAGGGTTAAAAGTTGACCAGAGATTTCTTCATTTTTACAACAACATTTCCAAAACAATTTTTTTTAGGGACCACCTCACACTTGAAGTAACTTTGAGGGGCCTATATGACAGAGAATGCCCAAAAGTGACACCATTCTAAAAACTGCACCCCTCAAGGTGCTCAAAACCACATTCAAGAAGTTTATTAACCCTTCAGATGCTTCACAGGAATTTTTGGAATGTTTAAAAAAAATTAACATTTAACTTTTTTCACAAAAAAATTACTTTAGATCACATTTGCATTATTATACCAAGGGCAACAGGAGAAATTGGACCCCAAAAGTTGTTGTGCAACTTGTCCTGAGTACGCTAATACCCCATATGTGGGGGTAAACTACTGTTTGGGTGCATGGCAGAGCTCGGAAGGGAAAGAGCGCCTTTTGACTTTTCAATGCAAAAGTGTCTGGAATTGAGATTGGACGCCATGTCGCATTTGGAGAGCCCCTGATGTGCCTAAACAGTGGAAACCCCCAATTCTAACTCTAACCCCAACACACCCCTAACCCTAACCACACCTAACCCGAAATCACCCCTATCCCTATTCCCAACCCTAACCAAACCCCTAACCCCAAAACACCCCGAACCCTAATCCCAACCCTAATCCCAACCATAAACATAATCCAAACCCTAACTCCAACTCTAGCCCCACCCCTAAATTAACCCCCAACCCTATTCCTAACTTTAGCCCCAACCCTAACGGGAAAATGGAAATAAATAATTTTTTTAATTTTAATATTTTTCCTAACTAAGGGGGTGATTTACTATTTATAGCGGGTTCTTATAGCGAGTTTTTATGTTTTGCAGCTGTCACACACTAAAAGATGATTTTTATTGCAAAAAATAGTTTTTGCAGCACCACATTTCAGAGCTATTATTTATCCATATTTTGGCCCACAGAGTCATGTGAGGTCTTTTTTTTTTGCGGGACGAGTTGACATTTTTATTAGTACGATTTTCGGGCACATGACGTTTTTTGATCACTTTTTATTCCGATTTTTGTAAGGCAGAATGACCAAAAACCAGCTATTCATGAATTTCTTTGGGGGGAGGCGTTTATTCCGTTCCACGTGTGGTAAAATTGATAAAGCAGTTTTATTCTTCGGGTCAGTATGATTACAGCGATATCTCATTTATATCTTTTTTATGTTTTGGTGCCTTTACACAATAAAAACTATTTTATATAAAAAATAGTTGTTTTTGCATCGCTTTATTCCGAGAGCTATAACTTTTTTACTTTTCTGCTGATGGAGCTGTATCGCGGCTTTTTTTTTGCGGGACAAGATTACGTTTTCAGCGGTACTATGTTTATTTATATCCATCTTTTTGATCTCGTTTTATCGAACTTTTTGTTTGGCAGTATGATGATAAAGCATTGTTCTTTGCCTTGTTTTTTTTTTTTGTTTGTTTTTTATGGTGTTCACTGAACGGGTTAACTAGTGTGATAGTTTTATAGAGTGGGTCTCTACGGACGTGGTGATACCAAATATGTGTACTTTTATTGTTTTTTTTTTTATTTACATAAATAAATGGATTTATTGGAAAAATATTTATTTTTTATTTTTTTCTTTATTTGGGGATTTTTTTTTTTTTATACATTCTAATTTTTTTTTTAAACTTTATAACATTGTCCCAGGTTGGGACATTACTATATAAAGTCAGATCGCTGATCTAACACTTTGCATAGCACTGTGTCAGATCAGCAATCTGACAGGCAGTGTGGGAGGCTTGCGGTCACCTGCTCTCAGCAGACGCCATCAAGCCACCCCAGTGAAGGATCCGGAAGGACCCTGCTGCCTTTTTGGATCCGAGGTCTCCATGGAGACCGACGGAACAACACGATCGCATCACGTTGTTGCGGTGGGAGAGTGCAGGGAGCCCCCTCTCTGCGCGATTGTTCTCTTTGCTGCTGTCACAACTGACAGCGGTATCAGAGGGGTTAAATGCCCACGACTGGCGCTAGCGCCGATTGTGGGCATTGCTGCGGGCTGTCAGCTGTCACATACAGCTGACACCTCCACGCAACCGCCGCGGCGCTCACAGTGAGACCGCGCGATTGTGCTGCCGTACTAGCACTGCGGTTTGCGGGAACACAGTTCCCACAGAGCAGTACTAGTACGGTGCATGTCAGGAAGGGGTTAAAGTGTAAACGTTTTAATTTTTACATTAAATATAAATAATACATATGAAAATGTAAAATTTTGAAATATACAGTAATAGCTTAATGTATTGGCACCCTTGCGATTGTTCCAGAAAATTATTGCAATTACACGTTTTGTTATAAACACAATTGTTTCCTTTGTGTGTATTGGAACACCAAAAAAACAGAGAAAGAAAGCTTAATTGGACATAATTTCACAACTAAAAAAAAACAAAACAAATATATGCCGGACAAAATTGTTGGCACCTTTCCAAAACTGAGGGTGAACAGCTTTGTTTCAAGCAAGCGATGCTCGTTCAAACTCACTTGTGGCAAGTAACAGGTGTGGTGGGCAATATGAAAATCACACCTGAAAAATATTCTGCCAAAATTCCTTTAGAACGATGTAAGAGACTGATTAAAATCGTACGAAAAACAATTACTGCGAATTAACGCTGCTAAAAGTATTTCTGCAAGATACTGATTCATGGGGTGTACTTCATTTTTCACACAAGGCTTCTGCATTTTGGTGTCCTCCTAACATGTAAAACCATTAGTGGTGAGAGAGCAATAAACTGCTCGGGTGCTCGGTACTCGAATCGAGCACTTTGGAATTCTCGGGTGCGATTTGAGTACCGAGAGTAATGAAGGTCAATGAAGCAGTGAAGATCCCTAGTGAATGGCAGCAAGCAGAGATCTTGAATACTGTGTGAAAAAGGATGAAGGGTACAGAAAGTAAGTACAGACTCTTTTTTTTAAGTTTTGTAGTTCTAGAACTTGACACGAAACTTTTCAGAAAATATTACGTTACTTTATTTGATTGTCTAAAGAACACGGATCTCAGTGACTCAACAAATATTTATTCTGTTCCTGCTCACTGCAAAACTTCATTGTCGCCAAGACATTAGGATACAATTGAGATTCTGGACCAAAAGTGAACACACAAGACTCAACAACATGAAGCGCGGAGAAATGACCGCCTGTTTGGTGTAGGTTATGCAGAGAGCAGCAGGCAAGGTAAAAGGGTCATCAGCTGATGCGCTCTGTATAGGCAGTAACTGAAATGACAATCCTCAGTATAATCAAGTGAGCTTTGTCTTCTAGGTCGCTGCCTATGCAAAGTGTGGAAGCCGATGAAAAACTGATCTCAACAGCTGCTTGTATTCTGCAGAAGCTGCGAATTATATGACGGAAGACAATGGATTAAAACAGTATTGAGTCATGAGCGAGGAGAGGAGGGAGGAGCCAGAGGAAGACACAGCCATATTAGGGAGGAGCTACAGGTAGACACAGGCATTCTAGGGAGGAGCTAGACAGACATTCCAGGGAGGAGCCAAAGACATTCTAAGGAGGAGCTGTAGGCAGACAGGCATTCAAGGGAGGAGCTAGACGCAGACACAGAAATTCTAGGTAGGAGCTAGAGTCATTCCAGGGAGGAGCTAAAGACATTCTAAGGAGGAGCTAGAGGCAGACACAGGCATTCTGGGGAGGAGGAGCTAGAGGCCGACACAGACATTCTGGGGAGGAGGAGCTAGAGGCCGACACAGGCATTCTGGGGAGGAGGAGCTAGAGGCCGACACAGGCATTCTGGGGAGGAGGAGCTAGAGGCCGACACAGGCATTCTGGGGAGGAGGAGCTAGAGGCAGACACATACATTCTAGGGAGGAGCTAGAGGCAGACAGGCATTCTAGGGAAGAGCTAGAAGCAGACACAGGCATTCTAGGGAGGAACTAGAGGCAGACAGGCATTCTAGGGAGGAGCTAGAGGCAGACAGGCATTCAGGGAGGAGCTAGAGGCAGACACAGGCATTCTAGGGAGGAAGAGCTAGAGGCAGAAAGAAACTCTAGGGAGGAGCTAGAAGCAGACATAGGCATTCTAGGGAGGAAGAGCTAGAGGCAGACAGACATTCTAGGGAGGAACTAGAGGCAGACAGGCATTCTAGGGAGGAGCTAGAGGCAGACACAGGCATTCTAGGGAGGAGGAGCTAGAGGCAGACAGAAATTCTAGGGAGGAGCTAGAAGCAGACATAGGCATTCTAGGGAGGAGGAGCTAGAGGCAGACAGGCATTCTAGGGAGGAACTAGAGGCAGACAGGCATTCTAGGGAGGAGCTAGAGGCAGACACAGACATTCTAGGGAGGAACTAGAGGCAGACACAGGCATTCTAGGGAGGAGGAGCTAGAGGCAGACAGATATTCTAGGGAGGAGCTAGAAGCAGACATAGGCATTCTAGGGAGGAGGAGCTAGAGGCAGACAGATATTCTAGGGAGGAGCTAGAAGCAGACATAGGCATTCTAGGGAGGAGGAGCTAGAGGCAGAAAGGCATTCTAGAGAGGAGCTAGAGGCAGACACAGCAATTCTAGGGAGGAGCTAGAGGCAGACAGACATTCTAGGGAGGAGCTAGAGGAAGACACAGACATTCTAGGGAGGAGCTAGAGGCAGACAGGCATTCTAGGGAGGAGCTAGAGGCAGACACAGGCATTCTAGGGAGGAGCTAGACGCAGACAGGCATTCTAGGGAGGAGGAGCTAGAGGCAGACAGGCATTCTAGGGAGGAACTAGAGGCAGACAGGCATTCTAGGGAGGAGCTAGAGGCAGATAGGCATTCTAGGGAGGAGCTAGAGGAAGACACAGGCATTCTAGGGAGGAGCTAGAGGAAGACACCACAGGCATTCTAGGGAGGAGCTAGAGAAAGACAAAGGCATTCTAGGGAGAAGTTAGAGGCACACACAGGCATTCTAGGGAGGAGCGAGAGGAAGACACAGACATTCTAGGGAGGAGCTAGAGTCACACACAGGCATTCTAGGGAGGACAAAACCAAAAAAAACCTGAACAGTCATGGAGTCCCATAAAAATTTCAAACTTTATTGAATGCAGATAAAAGCTGTAGAATTACAGGTACAATGGTAAAAGTGAAAGAGAGATAGAATGTTCACAACGGTCACACAGCAACAAAAGGGCTATAGTTGACCAGCCACCCCTGCATAATATAGTGATAAATACTGCAGTGACACATATCAAACATATTATATGGCAAATAACTCAACAATATACCAGCAGCAGAGTATCATAGTAACATACCCAATAGGTACAGAAGTGGAGGGCCAGCAGCCCACCCCGCCACGCGTTTCTGACCAGCCAGCTCGTTCTTCAGGGGCTTTTACCATTGTACCTGTAATTATTTAGCTTTTATCTACATTCAATAAAGTTTGAAATTTTTATGGGACTCAATGACTGTACAGGTGTTTTTTGGCTTTGGCATATGCATTTTGCAGTTGGTCCCTTATGGTCCATGCATGCTTGTACTCTAATGATATATAGCAATAGTGGCTTGATAAGAGCTTAATTGGACTCTGTACATGTAACATGTTCACTGCAATTGTGTTATATTCTAGGGAGGAGCAAGACAGATTCTAAGGAGGAGCTGGAGGAAGACAGACATTTTAGGTAGGAACTAGAGGCAGACACAGACATTCTGCTGCAAGTTCTCTTGAAATAACAGTTACAGTTCTACATAGAACTTTATAAGCACCAACTGTCATCTCCGAACTTAGTAATGGGAAAGTCTGTATTCTCTAAAGACACATTTTACCTGTGAATTGAGAATTTTGAAAATAAAAGATCAGTCCTGGAGGAGAAAGAAGCCGATTTCCTTGATAAGAACCTTTGTAATATCTTATCTTCACATGTACTATTGATTTATGGAATACACATGAGTTATTTAAAATCTATTGCCTATATCTTTAGTGTTGGCTGTTCTGCAACATTACATCAAAGCTACAGTGATTCCATCATCCTGCATTGCCTATAGGTATCTACGGGAATCTGAAATCCACCTCCAGTCTCATTAGAGCACTAGGAGCTTTCTCTTTAAATAAAGACAACAGCCCATTGTAATAAGCCATCCAGAACAATAAAACATCTACAATCCTGCAGCTCGGCGGCGTTCAGGCCGATGTCACAGAACTTGTTTCCAGAACTATAAAAGCGGCTAATGATTAACTAGATGATCTAAAAAAAGCTCCGCCATCCTGTCATCAGAGTATATTACCCGACTCCCATGTATAGGTGTGGTGCACGCGCCATCAGATTCCTGACTAACAGTGATGGCGACCCGCCAAAGGGACTTGTAGGCTCAGCTTGTGCTTTTCCCTCCAGAATTTGCTACGAATTTCTGTAAAAATCCATGATTTACATGTGCATTAAGTGTAAGAGCAGCATCGGTGGACACACCCTTTAAGGCTAAGAAAACAGTGTTTGCTTCTGCCATCACACATTTTTTAATCTCAGCATCAAAAATAAAATAAAATGCATTTTTGTTCCAAATGTTTATCTTTAGCATCTTATTTTTGGGGGGATTGTCTGGGACTATGAGATTGATGATGATGTATTTTGCAGGATCAGTCATCAATATCAGATCAGTGGGGGTCCGACACCCCACCAATCAACTATTTACCAGTTCAACAGCCGACGTCCCGAATGTCGGAAATTCATGCAAAACACAACATTACCGGTAAATCACGGTGTGTCCAGACGACTGCCGACATATCCCGAGCCACAATATGTCACCGACTGCATGAAGTCCTCCTGACGCCTTTTTCGGGTGAATTCCGCATAAAAATGTGCTTTTAAAAATGCCAAGAAGAATTAACCTGTGAACTGCAATGGATAAACAACCACGTTCTGCAGTAATTTGTCTTTTACCCTCTGTATGTTTTGCGCCACTTTCTTACGTAGTCTTTTTTTTTAAGTCTTTTTTTTATTTTTTTCCCAAAACAACTTCCCTAATCCAGATGTTTTAGACACATTCATGGAATGCAACAAGATGGAAACAGACCATACTGCTGACCGTGTGCGCACCTTCATGAAATAGATCATAAAATACTGGACAAACATTAAAACTTAGAACTCCATCCATTTTTTGTCTCATCCAGATTCATGAAATGCGACTTTTACCAAATATTGCATTTTTTTTTGCCGCAGTCCCTGCTCTGGAAGAGGGTTCAGCTAGGTTCATGTCTGCAACTTTTTAAAGGATTTGCTAATTTTGCTGCTAAAAAGGCAAAAATAAAAAGCATTTTTGATTTTGCGCCGAAATTTGTAAAGCGCGTGTGCCAGTTTGAAAAACGTCAGTGTAAAAACGGAAGACAAAAAAAGGAAAGTGATTTCAATAAATCACTAATGATGACTTGAGGTCTGACGTGCCAAGTCATTCCCTGTCAATAAGATAATGGTAACCTTACTGATCGCCGGGGGTTGTTCTGAATGGGGCGTTGGATAATCGCGCACTGCGCAACCTTTGCTAATTTTTGATGTAAGGGTTAAACGCTCTCTGCATTTAATCTTTAGTATTTGCAGCCATTATTAATAATTGCAGTTTCCGGATATGATGTGATGATGATATCTAGGTGACCTACAAGGTTTATTTTTACCTTGGGTGGAGAACAATGTAAATTACTTAGAATAATATCCTAAATCTTTGGTGACGTGGTGTTCTGGGTCACGGTGACACTTCACTCGCCTGGTAAGTGGCTTGTGGATGAGTCCAGACCCTGAGGTCTCCCAAACAAGAAAACAAGACGTGGCATGAAGAACCCATCACACAAGCACAACGTCGATGACCTCTCTTCTTCTTAAGACTCCGAAATATTGAACCTTTGATAGTTTAATTTTTTTCATTAATTCATTATCACTGCTCATTGTCCTGCTTGCTACATATGACTAGAAACAGCGCCACTCTCTTCCGCAGGCTGCTTCTCGTATTGCAGCTCAGTCTAACCAGTGCACAGGCTGTCTGAAATCCTTATCCAGACTCTGTCTAATGGTGGGTGCAGCCTGGGCATTACTGGGGTATGAGGAGAAGCAAAGTGGGGGGATCGGACTGGGCGAGACACGCTGCGCAGCCTGCACTGGACCACTGCATAAATGGCCTGGCAGACTGCATGGCACGCTGGGTCCCGGGCTAATTACTTTATTAATCCCCGGGGGCCCAGTCACTCACAGCCGCAGCTACTTACATTGTATTGTCACAGCAGAGGGGACCGGACCCAAATGACAGAAGTGATGTCAGACGAAGCTGCCGGCCTCTGTTCCTAAGCTGTCAGCGCGCCCCGGGCCCTTATGGCACATTATATGCAGGAGTTCAGAGCCTGAAAGTGACCTACCCATCTGATCTCCCATTACCCCACCTGACCTCCCATTTGCCCACCCACCCGCTACTCTTCTCTTCCCTCTGACAGCTCGTGCAGTGTGAAGTTGGGAGTCCATCTGTCTGCTGCCTGCCTGCAAACTACTAAGTTCAACCCTGCAGACTTCTGCCTGCAAACTACTAAGGCCTCTTTCACACTTCAGTTGTTTGACGTCAGTCTAAAACCGTCATTTTCCTCAAAAAACGGATCCGTTTTTTTTTTTGACGGATCCGTTTTTTTCCCCATAGACTTGCATTAGCGACGGATTGTGACGGATGGTCGTCCGTTCCATCCGTCATGCGACGGATCCGTCAAAATTTAGCGGACGTCATCTAGACATTGACGTTCATCTAGACGTTTTTTGTCTCCGTTGAAATGGCGGATCGCGACGGATCCGTCGCGTCCGTCATTTCATAGAATGGCCCCCTATGGGCGACGGATCCGTCGCGATCCGTTTTTTGGCGGATCCGTCGCCCCAATCCGTTTTTTCAAGTTTTTTCAATTGCGCATGCTCCAAAAAGTATATACAACCCCCGAGTAACGGATCCGTCAAAAAAACGGATCCGTTACATCCGTTTTTTCAACAATTGTGACGGATCCGTCGATCCGTCACTTTGTCGGAAGTGACTGACGCCAAACGACTGAAGTGTGAAAGAGGCCTAAGCTAAACCCTACAGACTTCTGCCTGCCTGCAAACTACTACCGTATATACTCGAGTATAAGACAACCCCCCTAATTTTGCAACAAAAAAATGGGAAAACTTATTTACTCGAGTATAAGCCTAGGGTGGAAAATGCAGCAGCTACCGGTAAATGTCAAAAATAAAAATAGATACCAATAAAAGTAAAATGAATTGAGACATCAGTAGGTTACGTGTTTTTGAATGTCCATATTGAATCAGGAGCCCCATATAATGCTCCATACAGTTCATGATGGGCCCCATAAGATGCTCCATATTAAAATATGCCCCATACAATGCTGCACAAATGCTGATTATGGACCCATAAGATGCTCCATATAACAATGTGCCACATATAATGCTCCATGCAGTTCATTATGGCCCCATAAAATGCTCCATATAACAATGTGTCACATGTAATGCTCCATGCAGTTCATTATGGCCCCATAAGATGCTCCATATAAGAATGTGCCACATATAATGCTCCATACAATTCATTATGGCTCCATAGATGCTCCATATTACAATGTGCCCAATATAATGCTCCACACAATTCATTATGGCCTCATAGATGCTCCATATAACAATGTGCCACATATAATGCTCCATACAGTTCATTATGGTGCCACAGATGCTCCAAATTACAATGTGCCAAGTATAATGCTCCATGCAGTTCATTATGGCCCCATAAAATGCTCCATATAACAATGTGTCACATGTAATGCTCTATGCAGTTCATTATGGCCCCACAGATGCTCCATATTACAATGTGCCCCATATAATGCTCCATATAACAATGTGCCACATATAATGCTCCATACAGTTCATTATGGCGCCACAGATGCTCCAAATTACAATGTGCCAAGTATAATGTTCCATACAATTCATTATGGCCCCATAGATGCTCCATATTACAATGTGCCCCATATAATGCTCCATACAATTCATTATGGCCCCACAGATGCTCCATATTACAATGTGCCCCATATAATGCTCCATATAACAATGTGCCACATATAATGCTCCATACAGTTCATTATGGCCCCATAGATGCTCCATATTACAATGTGCCCCATATAATGCTCCATACAGTTCATTATGGCCCCATAGATGCTCCATATTACAATGTGCCCCATATAATGCTCCATACAGTTCATTATGGCCCCATAGATGCTCCATATTACAATGTGCCCCATATAATGCCCCATACAGATCATTATGGCCCCACGGATGCTCCATATAACAATGTGCCACATATAATGCTGCTGCAATAAAAAAAATGACATACTCACCTCTCGTTGCTGCCCGCTGCTCCTCAGCATCCCGACTCTCCGCAGTGACTGTTCAGGCAGAGGGCGGCGCGCACACTAATACGTCATCGCGCCCTCTGACCTGACAGTCACTGCAGAGGACGCGGAAGATGGGGCAGAAGTGGAACAAGGGAAGGTGAATATGAAATAGCAACCTGCTCCCGGACAGATGGTCTCCGGTAGCCGGCAGCTTCTTCCCCTGTTCAGCGGTCACTGGTACCGCTCATTACAGTAATGAATATGTGGCTCCACCCCTATGGGAGTGGAGTCCATATTCATTACTTTAATGAGCGGTACCACGTGACCGCTGAACAGGGGAAGAAGCTGCCAGCGCCAGAGACCATGGGACATGCAGGGACCGCGCCAGGAGCAGGTGAGTATATGACAGTCGTCGCTCCCCCTCACCCGCTGACCAGGACTCGAGTATAAGCTGGGAGGGGCACTTTCAGCCCATTTTTTTGGGGCTGAAAATCTCGGCTTATACTCGAGTAAATACGGTAAATTCAACCCTACAAACTGCTGACTGTCTGGAAACGAAGTTCAACCCTACAGACTGCTGCCTGCCTGCAGTGCAAACTACTAAGTTCAACCCTAAAAACTGCTGCCTACCTGCAAACTACTAATTTCAACCCTACAGACTGCTGCCTGCCAACAAACTACTAAGTTCAACCCTACTGACTGCTGCCTGCAAACTACTAAGTTCAACCCTACAGACTGCTGCCTGCAAACGACTAAGTTCAACCCTACTGACTGCTGCCTGCAAACTACTAAGTTCAACCCTACAAACTGCTGCCTGCAAACTACTAAGTTCAACCCTACAGACAGCTGCCTGGAAACTAAGTTCAACCCTACTGACTGCTGCCTGCCTGCAAACTACTAAGTTCAACCCTACAGACTGCTGCCTGCAAACTACTAAGTTCAACCCTACTGACTGCTGCCTGCCTGCAAACTACTAAGTTCAACCCTACAAACTGCTGCCTGCAAACTACTAAGTTCAACCCTACAGACAGCTGCCTGGAAACTAAGTTCAACCCTACTGACTGCTGCCTGCCTGCAAACTACTAAGTTCAACCCTACAGACTGCTGCCTGCAAACTACTAAGTTCAACCCTACAGACTGCTGCCTGCAAACTACTAAGTTCAACCCTACAGACTGCTGCCTGCCCGCAAACTACTAAGTTCAACCCTACAGTCTGCTGCCAGCAAACTACTAAGCTAAACCCTACAGACTGCTGCCTGCCTGCCAAGTTCAACCCTACAGACTGCTGCCTGCCAAGTTCAACCCTACAGACTGCTGCCTGCCTGCCAAGTTCAACCCTACAGACTGCTGCCTGCCAAGTTCAACCCTACAGACTGCTGCCTGTCTGCAAACTAAGTTCAACCCTACAGACTGCAGCCTGCCAACTAAGTTCAACCCTACAGACTGCTGCCTGCCAAGTTCAACCCTACAGACTGCTGCCTGTCTGCAAACTACTAAGCTAAACCATAAAGACTGCTGCCTGTCTGCAAACAAAGTTCAACCCTACTGCCTGCCAACTAAGTTCAACCCTACTGACTGCTGCCAGCAAACTACTAAGCTAAACCCTACAGACTGCTGCCTGCAAACTACTAAGCTAAACCCTACAGACTGCTGCCTGCCAACAAACTACTAAGCTAAACCCTACAGACTGCTGCCTGCCTGCAAACTACTAAGTTCAACCCTACAGACTGCTGCCTGCCTGTCAACTAAGTTCAACCCTACAGACTGCTGCCTGCCTACTAAGTTCATCCCTACAGACTGCTGCCTGTCTGCAATCTACTAAGTTCAACCCTACTGACTGCTGCCAGCTAACTACTAAGCTAAACCCTACAGACTGCTGCCTGCCTGCAAACTAAGTTAAACCCTACAGACTGCTGGCTGCCAACTACTAAGTTCAACCCTACTGACTGCTGCCTGCCTGAAAACTAAATTAAACTCTACAGACTACTGCCTGCCTGCAAACTAAGTTCAACCCTACAGACTGCTGCCTGTCTGCAAACTAAGATCAACCCTACTGACTGCTGCCTGCCTGCAAACTACTAAGTTCAACCCTACTGACTGCTGCCTGCAAACTACTAAGTTCAATCCAAGACTGCTGCCTGCAAACTACTAAGTTCAACCCTACAGACTGCTGCCTGCAAACTACTAAGTTCAACCCTAATGACTGCTGCCTGCCTACAAACTACTAAGTTCAATACTACAGACTGGTGCCTGCCTGCAAACTAGTAAGTTCAACCCTACAGACTGCTTCCTGCAAACTACTAGGTTCAATCGTACTGACTGCTGCCTGCCTACAAAATACTACATTCAACCCTACTGACTGCTGCCTGCCTGAAAACTACTAAATTAAACTCTACAGACTACTGCCTGCCTGCAAACTACTAAGTTCAACCTTACAGACTGATGCCTGCCATCTACTGAGTTCAACCCTAGACTGATGCCTGCCTGCAAACTACTAAGCTCAACCCTACAGACTGCTGCCTGCAAACTACTAAGTTCAACCCTACAGACTGCTGCCTGCCTACAAACTACTAAGTTCAACCCTACAGACTGCTGCCTGCCTGCAAACTACTAAGCTCAACTCTACTGACTGCTGCCTGCAAACTACTAAGTTCAACGCTACAGACTGCTGCCTGCAAACTAAGTTCAACTTTACAGCCTGCTGCCTGCCTGTAAACTACTAAGTTCAACCCTATAGACTGCTGACTGCCTGTAAACAACTAAGTTCAACCCTATAGACTGCTTCCTAATACATATCCCCTACACACAACATATTGGATAATTATTAGGGCCAGTTCACATGGCAGATCTTCAAGCAGAAGTTTGGCGCGGACACGTTCTGCTGAATAACCGCGGTGGACACTTCCTTCATGCCTCCCATTCATCTCTATGGGAGACCGCGCTGAGGACTACAGAACAGTGGGTTTTAGCCACAGCCATGCCAAGAAAGGACCTTTCCGCACCAAAGTTCTGCCATGTGAGCTGGCCCTTATAATCGAGTGGCTGCATGCATGCCCAATCAGCTGCTCTGGTCATTTCAAGGGGCAATGAGATTAACGGGGTCCTTGCTCTTGTGATCAGTGAGGGGTCCCAGAAGCAGAACTCCCACTGATCCTGAGAACAGGGGCCCCGAAAGTCTAATTGCCCCCTGAAATGAACAGAGCGGCTGATTAGAAATTCCTGCAGCCGCTCGATTCATTTGACTGGGAGTTTGGGAAATAGCTGGAACTTCCACTGAAGTGAATGAAGCAGCCGCACGACATCTGACCATTTTTTTGGTAATTTATTTTATAGCTATAAACTTTTTTTTTTACCAAGCTGTAGTTTTTGATGCCACTATTTTGGGGTACACACAAATTACAGATTACCGTAATTACATTTTTTTTTTTAAAGGGGGGGTGGAATGGGGAAAACAGCAACACCAAATTTTGCAATGTTACTTTATTCTCTGGGTCAGTACGATTACGGTAATAATTTTTTTTTACGTTATACTACTTTGTGACACTTTTCAAAAAAAGTACCACAATTCTTTGTTTTTTTAAACCTGGCGCCTCTCAAGATCCATAACTTTTTCCTTCTATTCAGCTGTGTAAGGGCTTGATTTGTGTTAGGCAAAAAAAAAAATTATGGCAATTCTATCAGAGTTTTTTTTTTTTTAATTCGTTTATTAACCAAAAAAGCAAGAAATATATAATATACACATTTATGTTCATTAGTATTACATTCAATTCAATATAGAACATGTATACTGTATGTATAATTGAGTATTACAATTTTATGCTCAACATGTTATTTACTCCATTCAAACTGTACAAAGCATGGAGTGTGAAATTATGCAATTGTTAAACCATAACTATCTTATTAACTACCTATCTGCCGCTTAATAATAAATTGTATCTTACTCTGTGCGATATCTAGAGTAATGTAACACTTTGCACTAATGCAATTAACTGTAAGTTTATAAAGTAAGATGAGAGGAGTTCCATCCGCTCCAAATTTTCTCAAATTTACCCGGAGATCCTCTATTTTGATATAGCGTTCGTTCATAAGGGATGACCAAGTTTACCAACTCAACCCAGGCCCTGAGGGAGGGGCATGAACCCCCCACCCACCGCATCGCTATCACCTTCCTTGCCATAAAAAGTGACTCCCGTAAGAAGATCCCAATATGATGACCCCAGATCTCTTCATCCCACACCCCAAATAAACAAATTAATGGTTCAAGAGGAACAGGAGATAATACTATGGATGAAAGTAATGATGTCACCTCTTTCCAATATTGAAGGATAATAGGACAGCTCCACATCATGTGGATAAAGTCTGCGTCTGGTAGATGACAACGCAGACATTCTGATGATTGAAGTCGACCCATCTTAAAAAGCCGTATGGGGGTCAAATATGATTGGTATATTATATATAGCTGTGTCATCCTGTTATTAATTGACGGGGATACCCTAAGTGGGGATTCTAGAATTTCCTCCCATTCTTCTTCCTGTGCATCAGGAATGAGTCTTTCCCATTTCCCCTTGATGAGTCCTATAGCTGATCTCGCTGCCACCGATAACATATAGGTATATAGAGAAGAAATAAGCCCCTGGGGTCCCTGGGATTTAAGGATTCCTATCAAAGGCAAAGATGAAATTGTGCGGCCTGTAGCCACCCCTCTCATATATGACTGGAAAGCTGACCTTAATTGTAAGAAACGAAAAAATTGGGATCTTGGAATGTCGTACTTAGACTGCAATTGTTCAAAGGACACAAAGGTCCCCTGGTCATGTAAAAATTCTATCAGAGTTTTGGCTGATGTTTTAATTTAATATTTCAGTATCTATATAAAAAAATTACATAAAATCATGGAGTTTTCATACATTTAATAATTGATGCCACTTCTTGGTCTGTACAGATCAGTTTGCTGCACTCATCTGATATTATTACTGCTAGGACTAGAAGGAGAGACATTGGCATGCTGAAGATGGCACAGGCTCCACTATTCACCATAGGCGGTGGGAATGTGGAAGGTTCGAGGGGTGGAGTACAAGTCTCAAGGGGGCCCTAAAATTTTGCCAATATCAGACCCTGAAATTCCAAGTGGCAAACCTGGGTTCACTCATTTACTTACTGCCTGCTCTACAAAGGCCGCAACAGAGCACGAGAATCTCATTAACTGAAAATAAAGATTAAACAACCACAAGGTATCACTGTAATCAGTATAACGGCGCAGACCTGACACTGTCTGTAGTCACTGTGCACAATCCTGCTGACAGGTTCCCTTTAATCATGTTGGCCAGTGATTTTTAATGCACAATGAAAGGCAAAAAAAAATCCAGTGGAGGAATTGTTTTTTTTCTTTCACCACTTTTCCACACTTGGATTTTTTCGATACAATGTATGGTAAAATAAATGGTGTCAATCAAAACTACAACTCGTCCAGCAAGAAAACAAGTCCTCAACTGACTGCGTATATGGAAAGGTTAAAAAAAAAAAAGGAAAAAAAAAAGTTCTGGCTCTTGGAAGAAGAGGAGGAAAAACAAACTAAAATTGCAGAAAGGAAAATTGTCCGCATCCTTAAAGGGCTACTCTAATCTTCTGGTCCAAGCTGTGCGCTTTCTGATGCAGCTAGCAAGCACCGGAGGACAGGGGCAGCGGAGGAGGGCACCGGATGACAGGGGCAGCGGAGGAGGGCAGTGGAGGACAGGGGCAGTGGAGGAGAACAGGGGCAGTGGAGGAGGGCACCGGAGGACAGGGGCAGCGGAGGACAGGGGCAGCGGAGGACAGGGGCAGCGGAGGACAGGGGCAGCGGAGGAGGGCAGTGGAAGACAGGGGCAGTGGAGGAGGGCAGTGGAAGACAGGGGCAGTGGAGGAGAACAGGGGCAGCGGAGGAGGGCACCGGAAGACAGGGGCAGTGGAGGAAGGCAGGGGCAGCGGAGGAGGGCACCACAGGAGGGCAGTGGCAGCAGAGGGCAGAGGCAATGGAGGAGGGCAGTGAAGGAGGACAGGGGCAGCGAAGGAGGACAGGGGCAGCGACGGAGGACAGGGGCAGCGACGGAGGGCACCAGAGGACAGGGGCAGCGACGGAGGGCATCAGAGGACAGCGGCAGTGGAGGAGGGAACCAGAGGACAGGGGCAGCGGAGGGCAGAGGAGGAAGACAGGGGCAGCAAAGGAGGACAGGGGCAGCGGAGGAGGGCACCAGAGGACAGGGGCAGCAGAGGAGGGCACCAGAGGACAGGGGCAGCGGAGGAGGGCACCAGAGGACAGGGGCAGCGGAGGAAGACAGAGGCAGCGGAGGAAGACAGGGGCAGCGGAGGAGGGCACCGGAGGACAGGGGCATCGGAGGAGGGCACCAGAGGACAGGGGCAGCGGAGGAGTGCAGTGGCAGCAGAGGACAGGGGCAGCGGAGGACAGGAGCAGTGGAGGACAGGGGCAGCAAAGAAGGACAGGGGCAGCGGAGAAGGACAGGGGCAGCGGAGAAGGACAGGGGCAGCGGAGAAGGACAGGGGCAGCGGAGAAGGACAGGGGCAGCGGAGAAGGACAGGGGCAGCGGAGAAGGACAGGGGCAGCGGAGAAGGACAGGGGCAGCGGAGGTGGACAGGGGCAGCGGAGGTGGACAGGGGCAGCGGAGGTGGACAGTTGCAGCGGAGGAGGACACCAGAAATGTCAGGATCCAGCCATCTGGCAGTGCGCTTACAAGCATGCACTTCTTGTCTAGGTAACTGACCACCTCTGCTAGATTTCAGTGGTGGTCGGTAACGTAGGCGACAAACAGTAAAGTATAACATTAAAAAATCCCTGTGTTCTTCTTGAGGCAAATTGCTTCTTGTTTTTCCAAGCATTTTTGCAATTTTACCCATTTATGATAATGAGACAACCTCTTTAAATGGTTAATCTGGGAGGGTGTTGTACTAAGGAGAGCCACTTTAATGGTCTGTCAAATGGATGAGTCATAAAATCCTAAAAAATTACTTGTGCCGCATACAATACAGAGAGTGCAGCTGGGGATCAGGAAGTGTGCGGAGGTGGCCCCGTTGCCTTTATCACCGAGTGCAGGGATCAGAGATTCCTCAGGTCAATGTCTTATTCTGCAGCAGGTGAGAAGCGGACGATCTCGCCCAGCAGGTTCTGGGCGTCATTCTCCACCCCGTCATCTGTGAACGGGTCACACCGGAGGCGGCTCATTATCCCGACAGCCAAGAAACCTAAAAACTCTGCAGAACTCACAGCAAGAAAGTTCCGGAGATCTGCGGCCAAAATCCATAACTGCCACCCGGACAGACGTCGCTGATCTGCAGCCTCGCCCTGGGACGGATATCGGGAGGACACGAAACAGAGGAAGAGACGAGGGGAGAACTCGGAGCAGATCCTGACGGTGTCCTGTGTGGGGCCGATCCCACCGGTGTGTACAGGCTGGAAGTGACAAGATGCAGTGACAGCAGTGTGCAGCCTGCGGTGTGACTAGAGGACCTGCTGGAGGCAGTGGGGGAAAGCTGGGACTCGTGTACTGTAATTATCGGTCACATTCTGAGGGCAACCGAGGGGCCACCACAAAGTGAGTGCAACCGACAGACTGCAACAGAGTGACCACCACAGAGCGCAACCGAGGGACAGTCACAGAGTGCGACCGGGGGACAGTCACAGAGCGCAACCGAGGGACAGTCACAGAGCGCAACCGAGGGACAGTCACAGAGCGCAACCGAGGGACAGTCACAGAGTGCAACCGAGGGACAGTCACAGAGCGCAACCGACAGACTGCAACACAGTGACCACCACAGAACGCAACCGAGGGACAGTCACAGAGCGCAACCGAGGGACAGTCACAGAGCGCAACCGGGGGACAGTCACAGAGCGCAACCGAGGGACAGTCACAGAGCGCAACCGAGGGACAGTCACAGAGCGCAACCGAGGGACAGTCACAGAGCGCAACCGAGGGACAGTCACAGAGCGCAACCGAGGGACAGTCACAGAGCGCAACCGAGGGACAGTCACAGAGCGCAACCGAGGGACAGTCACAGAGCGCAACCGAGGGACAGTCACAGAGCGCAACCGAGGGACAGTCACAGAGCGCAACCGAGGGACAGTCACAGAGTGCAACCGAGGGACAGTCACAGAGCGCAACCGACAGACTGCAACACAGTGACCACCACAGAACGCAACCGAGGGACAGTCACAGAGCGCAACCGAGGGACAGTCACAGAGCGCAACCGAGGGACAGTCACAGAGCGCAACCGGGGGACAGTCACAGAGCGCAACCGAGGGACAGTCACAGAGCGCAACCGAGGGACAGTCACAGAGCGCAACCGAGGGACAGTCACAGAGCGCAACCGAGGGACAGTCACAGAGCGCAACCGAGGGACAGTCACAGAGCGCAACCGAGGGACAGTCACAGAGCGCAACCGAGGGACAGTCACAGAGCGCAACCGAGGGACAGTCACAGAGCGCAACCGAGGGACAGTCACAGAGCGCAACCGAGGGACAGTCACAGAGCGCAACCGAGGGACAGTCACAGAGCGCAACCGAGGGACAGTCACAGAGTGCAACCGAGGGACAGTCACAGAGCGCAACCGACAGACTGCAACACAGTGACCACCACAGAACGCAACCGAGGGACAGTCACAGAGCGCAACCGAGGGACAGTCACAGAGCGCAACCGAGGGACAGTCACAGAGCGCAACCGAGGGACAGTCACAGAGCGCAACCGAGGGACAGTCACAGAGCGCAACCGAGGGACAGTCACAGAGTGCAACCGAGGGACAGTCACAGAGTGCAACCGAGGGACAGTCACAGAGCGCAACCGAGGGACAGTCAATAAGTGAGTGCAATCCACAGCCTGTATTATCCCAGAGACAGACAGAGAACAACCGAGACTACAACTGAGGGCACCGGACAGCCGGCACTAGAGCGAGCTGCTGCCTGTCTCTCACAGCTGTCTCTTTTATAGCGCTCCGTTATGTCTGTCAGCTGTTTCTCCCGTCCTTCACAGCTGTCTCTCTTATAGCGCTCCGTTATGTCTGTCAGCTGTTTCTCCCGTCCTTCTCAGCTGTCTCTCTTATACCGCTCCGTTTTGTCTCTGTCTCTCTCACTCGCAGTCGCTCTTTCCCGCCTCCATGTCTCTCGTGGACTCGGACTCCTCCGCTCACATGAAGAGCCGCAGCCCCGGACCCGACTCGCCGGATTCCCACAGGAAAAAGCGCAGCTCCGTCACCGAGACCCCTGACGACACCGAGCCGCTACTACCGCCGAGCTCCGGAGACCCCGCCCCCGCAGCAGACCCCGCCCACACACCGGCCTCTTCCAAGGCAGACCACACCCAGTCCTGCTTCCCGCTGCGCTACTGCTGCCCCCCAGCGGCCGGCGGCTCCATTGCACGCTGCTGTCATGGAGGAGCCAAGATGGCGGCCCTGGCCTACAACCTGGGCAAGCGGGAAATCAACCAGCACTTCAGTGTGAGGAACGCCAAGCTGCTGGCGCTGGGGGCCGCGCTGCTCGTCTCCGCCTGCCATGCCGTGTTCTGGGGATACTCGTCTCACGGTGAGTGCTGCTCCTCCATCATTCTCACCTTGTGCGGTGTCGTGACAGCTCCACCTGCTACTATCGTGACAGCTCTGCTCATATTGTGACAGGGGAACAAACCCTGCATCCTGCCCCTCCTGTCAGGTCAGTAGCCCCCTGTGCAGACATATATGGGGGTGTAATAAATGTCCGCCCCGGGGGCCGCTAACATCACCGTCTAACCATCGTCATTGTCGATAAAGTTGTCGTCATGTGACCTTCGCCAATAATTCGGATTGCAGGTCGTCGGCGATGCGGCGTCATGGCAACCGCTTTTTTCCTCGGTCACGTGACCCCGTCCGAAAACTCCGACCTGCGAGAATAGAAAACTCCAGATTTTACGCTTTTGGTCGCCGCACCTTTTCCCAAAACTGCAGCAAAAAGCCACCGAAACCTCGTCTCCGGCCCAGACCAGTAACCATGGCAACGTCAGAGCGCCGCGAAAAAAAAGAGACATCACACGGGCGCATCGCCGGAAAAAATACAGCTGTAAGCGGTCTCAGAAAACCACGACACGATTATTTATATATTTTTTATTTCTTTAAAATGAACATTGGAATACAAAACCCCAAAAAGGCAATGGTGGAGTTGTGGGTTTTTTTTTTTTTTCACACCATCTCTCCTCACATTTTAGTTTTTCTCCATTTTTCAGTCCATTTTGTGAAGTGACACAAGGGCTCAGCGGGAGGTAAAAAAACAAAAACAACAATGGCGCTGCTTGGGTGACGGGGTCGGGGGAGAGGACGCAGCAGGAAGGGGTTAAACTAGCGGCTCTAATGTTATAAATTGCTGAGGTCGTTATGGAGGAAGCGCAGCACGAACACCCGACCCGTTATGTGCAGCCACAACCTAGCGCCTCCTGTGAACACCGGGCAATTGTTCATTTTTGCTCTTTTGCTTTTCTCCTTTTTTTTTTTTTTTTTTCTTTTTTTTCCCAAAGATTCATATTTTTTATTTTGTAATTTTTCCTCCAATAATTTTCTGGGTGTAAAAATGTCCTGGTAATGATAACACGGCTCTCCCGGTAAACAGTTATGTCTAATCCTCGTCTCGGTCCCTGGTAGAGGGAGCATCAAGAATTTTCTGGCTAAATGGGCAGTTGTTTTTTTTGTTTTTTTTTAATATATATATATTTATTTTTTTTGTTATATTTTTAATTTATGGTAATTTAGGACCCCCTCTCCCGCCCACCTGTGTGTAGGATAATGTTTTGTAGTAGTGCACAATGCCTCTTTATATTTTCATCATGGAGTGTGCAGGAGTTGTCCAACTTTGGGGGACAATGTTTTTTTTTTTTCCTTCTTCTTGCATGTATTTTTTTTTTTTTTTTACTAAAAATCATTTTTGCCATAGGATTTCATAAGTTTTTTGCCCTTGTTGTCGTGTGTAGATTGTGTTGCGTTCTCTATTGCTGGCTGTAGAATGAGTTAATTGGGAATCATCGGTGAGCTGGTTCAGATGGGAGAGTTTTCCTTTTCTGAGCTTTCACCACAGAGAGCAGAAAATTGGAGTAATATTATGTACCATTTATCACTTGCAGCTCACGTATTCGAGCGGTCGCTTTGAGCAGCTGCACAGTTTTTGTTTAGTGATCAGGCAGAGCGCTTTGTCAACGTTCTGCCTGATCATAAAGAAACTGGTCAGTCAGATTCAGCTTTAAGAGTCGAGTGTGTATATAGAAGCCTGGAGTCGCCCTGGTTATGTCCTCTGCCGGCCATCTATGAAAGTTAGTCGTGTGGTTGTTTTAATTGGGGGGCCACATCCATTATAGGGAGTAGTGGAGCATTATTTTTGCAAGGATGTGGGAACATTTTTGCTGTATATCTGATGGTAACCGTGCAGAGCATTGTCCTCGCTGGGTGTGTGGCCGTCAGTGATGTAACGTGGCTGATATCCTCTTATGTTTCTTCTTACTAGGAGATGACACGTGCGGATTCCTCATATCCAGCGGCCGCTTCCTGGGGGAGAACGTATGGCAGCCGTATACCTGTATGATGCACAAATACAAGCCAAGGTATTGAAAGGGACAGAACCCTGACCCACCTCCCTGACCCACCCACAGGATCCACCATTCTCAATAGGTGATGTAACAGCTCACCTCCTCCTCCTCCTGTACAATGACTGATAACACCCCTATTTACAGTAGATAACACAGGATCCACCATTCACAATAGGTGATGTAACAGCTCACCTCCTCCTCCTGTACAATGACTGATAACATCTCTATATACACAGTAGATAACACAGGATCCACCATTCACAATAGGTGATGTAACAGCTCACCTCCTCCCCCTCCTGTACAATGACTGATAACACCTCTATATACAGTAGATAACACAGGATCACCATTCACAATATGTAATGTCACAGCTCACCTCCTCCTCCTGTACAATGACTGATAACACCTCTATATACAGTAGATAACACAGGATCACCATTCACAATATGTAATGTCACAGCTCACCTCCTCCTCCTGTACAATGACTGATAACCTCTATATAATAATAATAATAATCTTTATTTTTATATAGCGCTAACATATTACGCAGCGCTTTACAGTTTGCACACATTATCATCGCTGTCCCCGATTGGGCTCACAATCTAAATTCCCTATCAGTATGTCTACAGTAGATAACTCAGGATCCACCATTCACAACAGGTGATGTCACAGCTCACCTCCTCCTCCTCCTCCTCTAAACGCCCATTTTTGTATTTCTTTTGTAGCGATGCCAAAAGCTGCCTAAGAAACCAGCGTGTCACGTTTGTGGGAGACTCCCGCATCCGTCAGCTGTTCTTCACCTTTGTAAAGATCCTTAATCCACATGTCAAAGAGCAAGGAAACAAGGTTAGTGTGTGTTTGTGGGGATTGTGGCAGGATGTGGGCTGGCCGTTTGTCTGCGGCACCATGGACCGCGTTGTGCTCCCTCTTCGCGTCTGCTCATGTCTTTGCTTCTGACACTGATGTCCTCGGTCCCCCATGAGCACGGACAAGTGTCCTGAAGGTCCTGTTTCATGCAGATGTCGGCTGATGTCCCGGAGACCCCATCAAATACTATATTGCACTGTCGGCTGCTGCCTGGGAAACGTGTAGTCGGCTGTATAATCTGCATGTGTCAGACTTTGGGGCTGACAGGTCTGTGAGGTTTCAGGAGTGACAGGTACAGCTGGAATTAAAGGGGAGACCAAGTGCATTAATCATTGTAGGTGGGAAACTTTGTAATGCTGTTCTCACCGTATTCAAGATCTCTTGCTGTCACGGAATAGGGACAATGTAATTAAGTGCTAAGGGTGAAAACTCAGCATCACGCCTTGTCAGTCTAGGATTTATGACCCTTGGATGATCATCTTTCTTGTCTCCACAGCATGAGAACATACCGTTCCAGGACGACGACCATAACATCAGGGTGGTAAGTGGTTTCTTTTTCTACTAGCTCTAAATCCAAAATCAAAAGGGATCATCCATCCTAATGATAGGTGATCACTAGTGATGAGCGAGTGTGCTCATTACTCGAGATTTCCGAGCATGCTCGAGTGGTCTCCCGAGTATTTGGGGCGTGCTCGGAGATTATGTTTGAGTCGCCACAGCTGCATGATTTGCGGCTGCTAGACAGCCTGAATACATGTGGGGATTCCTTAACAAATAGGCAATCCCTGCATGTGTTCAGGCTGGCTAGAAGCCGCGAATCATGTAGCTGCGGCAACTCGAACAATCTCCGAGCATGCTCAAAATACTCAGAGAACACCCGAGCATGCTCGGAAATCTTGAGAAACGAGCACACTCGCTCATCACTAGTGATCACTTCTTAATCGGCATGTGTGTCACCACTCCTTTCTTTTTACATGGGACTGCTGAGTGCATTGAAGATGAATGGAGCGGTGATGGGCAAGTGTGGCCCTGTTTTTAGCGGAGTGACGCATATATATCACACATTTATGGTGTATCCTGTGGACGGAGAATGCTGCTTCCAATCGGTTAAAGCTTACCCCCCTGAAGATCGGCTTTTATGGCGACAGATTATGAAACTGTGACAAAACGGATGTTGATTTTTTCCTTCCAGGATTTCCTGTGGTATCCGGAGGTGAACGGCTCCATGAAACAATGCTTCCAGACTCTGATCGAGGTTCGTGCCGACACTTTCCTCTGTCTCTATTTTAGAAAGCGAAGTGATGACGACTTTTTGTGAGATCCTGGACCTCCCTGACAACGTCTGACCGACCTGAGCAATTCTATTAAAGTTTTACTAACTTTTTAAACAGCGGGTTCGCGTCACGTGGGGACGGGCGTCCATGTATACAAGTACAGATACTCAATAGTATTGATCAATAGTCCTATTGTTAGTGTGGGGGGACATATGACAAAT